>NC_059383.1:14548800-14912133 GCF_019703515.2 Myxocyprinus asiaticus
AAACTATGAAGAGACATGCGCTCAACACGTGTACATTGTATAAGCCGGTAAGAACTCTGATTAAGAGGTTTACATACAACGCACAATAGTAATGGGCAAAAATCTACCAGTGTTGATCAGTTAATTCTCATGCCATTTATGGCCTTAGACTGATAAAGGAATGCCGTTTAATGCGTTTACATGACCACACACGTTTCTTGCTTATTGAACATAATCGGTATAAGAACATGCATGTAAATGCACTCAGAGTAGCCCCTAAATGAATTTGGCTAGAATTGTGACTCCAAACGGTCCAGATTCCAAAATCCAGTTGTGTTCTTCTTGAATACAATGGTCAGCCCTCAATATCAGCTCCAACAATGGGCTTCAGTATTACTCACCCAGTGGCCACCTCCCACATTTTGATGGTCTTATCCCTGGAAGCAGACACTATGTGATCACCGTTGGGCATGATGGCAACTGACGACACATTGTGGTCATGTCCTAAAGATGAGCGGAATATAATCGAGATTTAATGTGTGGCACAGGAAAAACACACAAGTTATAAAAAAAGATCAATAAAAACATTTTTAGTACCATGCATCCATTCATCAAAGATCAAATACAGCAAAAATGAATAAACATTTTTAATCTTGCTAAATTCAAATGACTAAAGTCAGTTACTTACCGATGAAAAGTACAGGAGCACCTATGGCATATGATTAAAGAGGGTCTCTGACTGTTATTTGAGTGAGAGATTAAAGCTACCAACTCGGTTAATCCAGCCCCAAATAAACCTTTACCCCTCCCCCAACAGCAACAGGTCCTGACTGAGTCACAACATACAGAGAGGGAGGATTCTGAATCACACTAATAAGGATCTCAATAAGCTAAGCCTTTATTAGAGGTGGCTGTGGTGCATGGTGGGTCAAAGGCAATTCAAGAAAGTTCTTCCATGAAACAGTAGCTTTGAATAACAGTTACTGATGTGGTATCAATGCTGACAAAACCGTGGCTATTATTACCATGCATGGTCCTGATGCACTCAAAGCCCTGGAAGTCCCAGAGTTTGATGGTCATGTCTGCAGAGCAGGAGGCCAGCAGCTTTCCAGTCTGGTCAAAGGAGATGTCCTGCACGGAGTCAGTGTGACCCTTCAGTGTGCGCTCAAAGTCCCCAGCCTCATAGTCCCAAACCTGCACAAAGACAAATAATAGGAAAAGCTCACACATTTGATTTGAAATGAGCAAAGTGAGTTTTTGAGCAGAGTGGCTTATAGGTTTGAGAACCCATAATCAGGTTGATCAATATCAAACTAATCATACCAAAGCCAATACTTAAAAAAAAGGGCTGATACCATTATGATCATATATTGTGTCCATTACACAGTACTGCTATGCCCAAGACATAAAAATTACAGACATCAGTAAGCTTCAAAGGGACGATCACTGCAAATGGCAGAGAACACAGTGGAGATCAAATATATGGGACCTAGATAAAAGGGTGTGCAACAAAATGTCTCAAGTTGAGATATCTCTTTTTGAACAATATGTGTGTCTTGACACGGAAAAAGGCACAAATAAATAAATAAATAAATAAGAAAAGATCTGATAAAAATGCAGCCAGAGAGGCTGCAGTGCTGTCTGGTGTCCAGAGAACTGCTCACTGTGCCGTTGCCCTGAGAAACCAAAGCATCACGATTCTCCATGGAGACAGTCAGTGGGCATTTTCCAAACTGCATTTTTGTGCCCTTGAATTGCACTTAAGGAAGGGGATGCCACTCAAAGAGTCGTTCCAAACAAAAGTAAGAAAGTTTATTTTCACAAAGGGCCCTTTTACAAGACTTTTAGTGAAGGGTACATTCAAACTGTAATGCCATGCGCTCTTTAGAGAGCCCACATCAAGAGCTTTGTCCTTTGTAGTGAGTAGGTCATAGGGATGATCACTTTCGATTGGAATTCGCCCAGTGACTCAGCAAAAAAGAACGAGAACAGACGGATTTGAAAACCGTGGCACAACATTATGTGGTGTATTATAGTATGTCCATATACACCCAGCCTATCAAAGGGGTCTCAAAATGTATACAAATTTTTAAAACAGCTAACAGACCTTTATAGTGGCATCCTCTGAGGCGGAGACCATGATGCTGAACACAGGATGGAAAATTACGCGTGTGACAGGGTTTCTGTGGCCGCTGAGGGCGTACTTCTCAGGCGGGCGTGGGATCCACTCTTTGGGGTCTCTCTTTTGGCTCACGGGGCCTCCTAAAGTGATCTCTTCCTTGGCTTCATTGAGCTTTGACTCCAACTCCATAACCTAACAAAAGCCAGGAAACTCTAAGGTTTAGAGTGTTTATACTGGAAATGTAACAACCAATATGACCAAGAAAATATCATTCTAAAGAACAGACATTTACAATCATCAGATAAATTAACCGGATTTGTTTACAGGAATACATAAAAAAAAAAAAAAAAAAAAAAAAAAAAAAACTAACCTTTTTTTGTAATCTAATGACTGAAGTCCATTTCTTTTCCAATAGGCCTGCATACTTCTTATCCAACTCCTCGTTCTGAAAACATGCATTGGGAGAAAAAGGGTGAACTTTTGGTAATAGCATATACTCTAAAATTACATATTACAGGCAAAAATGACAATGTCACCAACTAATATAAAGAAATGGCACACAACTATCTGTATATTATAAAAGCTTAGTAAGACAAACTAATTACCATATCTAACTCTGCTTCCTTCTTAAAAACAGAATAAGCCTCTTCATAGCCATTGGACCGGAGATAATCTGCTATAGCTCGATTTCTGAAAGACAAAGAGATGTATTTTTAGACAGTAAAGTAAAGCCCTAATAAATATTTTCAGACTTCCTCTATGGGAACAGTATCATGTTCTACTAAAGAGTATGTGTGCATTACGGTTGCTCTGATATCAACATTTTGGCTTTGATACGATACCAGCCCTTGTACCTCGGTATCGATACTACAGTGTAAGTCAGAACTTTACATCCACCTTAGCCAAATACATTTAAACTCAGTTTTTCACAATTCCTGACATTTAATCGTAGAAAACTTTCCCTGTCTTAGGTCAGTTAGGATCACTATTTTAAGAATGTGAAATGTCAGAATAGTAGTAGAGAGAATGATTTATTTCAGCTTTTATTTCATTACATTCCCAGTGGGTCAGAAGTTTACATATACTTTGTTAGTATTTGGTAGCATTGCCTTTAAATTGTTTATCTTGGGTCAAAGTTTTGGGTAGCCTTCCACAAGCTTCTCATAATAAGTTGCTGGAATTTTGGCCCATTCCTCCAGTCAGAACTCGTGTAACTGAGTCAGGTTTGTAGGCCTCCTTGCTCACACACGCTTTTTCAGTTTTGTGCACAAATTTTCAATCGGATTGAGGTCAGGGCTTTGTGATGGCCACTCCAATACCTTGACTTTGTTGTCCTTAAGCCATTTTGCCACAAATTTGGAGGTATGCTTGGGGTCATTGTCCATTTGGAAGACCCATTTGCGACCGAGCTTTAACTTCCTGGCTGATGTCTTGAGATGTTGATTCAATATATCTACATAATTTTCCTTCCTCATGATGCCATCTATTTTGTGAAGTGCACCAGTCCCTCCTGCAGCAAAGCACCCCCACAACATGATGCTGCTACCCCCATGCTTCAGGGTTGGGGTGGTGTTCTTCGGCTTGCAAGCCTCGTCCTCTTTCCTCCAAACATAGCGATGGTCATTATGGCCAAACAGTTCCGTTTTTGTTTCATCAGACCAGAGGAGATTTCTCCAGAAAGTAAGATCTTTGTCCCCATATGCACTTGCAAACTGTAGTCTGACTTTTTTTTGGCAGTTTTGGAGCAATGGCTTCCTCTTTGCTGAGCAGCCTTTCAGGTTATGTCAATGTAGGACTAATTTTACTGTGGATATACATACTTGTCTACCTGTTTCCTCCAGCATCTTCACAAGGTCCTTTGCTGTTGTTCTGGGATTCATTTGCGCTTTTCACACCAAACTACATTCATCTCTAGGAGACGGAATGCGTCTCCTTCCTTAGCGGTATGATGGCTGCGTGGTCCCATGGTTTTTCTACTTGCGTACTATTGTTTGTACAGATGAACGTGGTACCTTCAGGTGTTTGGAAATTACTCCCAAGGATGAACCAGACTTGTGGAGGTCCACAATTTTTTTTCTGAGGTCTCGGCTGATTTCTTTTAATTTTCCCATAATGTCAAGCAAGGAGGCACTGAGTTTGAAGGTAGGCCTTAAAATACATCTGCACATAAACCTCCAATCAGAAGCTAACTTACCAATTGTCTAAAGGCTTGTCATCATTTTATGGAATTTTCCAAGCTCCTTAAAGGCACAGTTAACTTAGTGTACATAAACTTCTGACAATTAAAAGTGAAACAATCTGTCTGTAAACAATTGTTGGAAAAATTACTTGTGTCATGCACAAAGTAGATGTCCTAACGACTTGCCAAAACTATAGTTTGCTAATATTAGATCTATGGAGTGGTTAAAAAAAATTAGTTTTAATGACTTAAACCTAAGGGTATGTAAACTTCTGACTTCAACTGTAACTCGATACTTAGGCAACAAATAAAAAATATTTTTGATGAAATTACACAAATTATTGACATAAAGAACTGCATAAAGCCTTATAGATAAAAATTATGCCTTTTCTGTTTACATTTTTCTGGATTCCATGTTAAATGTTTTAACGAAATGTTATGATCAAATTACGTTTAATCAAATATATAATGTACAGCTTTGATCAAATGAAAATATAATAATTTATTATTAATTATTTTTGGTAAAAAACAAAAAAAGATGCTTTACAGTATTAATAAAAACAAATCTAATTACCTGAGGCTGCCATGGATGAATCACAACATGCTGATATTCAGTACTGGTATTCAGCATTTGTGATATTGCTTACAGATAATAATATTAATAATATAACAATTTAAACATTATATTAATGTTATTAAGAGTATTATTGCTACTATTTGGAATATTACACTTTTATACAGTAGTAATATTTTTAATTTCGTAATGTCTTTAATTTCACGCATCCAGTTAAATCAAGCACTCGTTTCAACAGGACTTTTATTTTGAAAGACATTTGAAGTTCTTCCTGTTTGTGAAGAGTTCGTTATATCAAGCTTCCCGCGAATCGCAAGCCGAAATCTCAGATGAAAAAGGTCATTTGAGAGTTCACAGCCATTTATACACTCAACACACTGCTCTGTGGCTCAGCAGATGTATACTATTGGACACACTGTATGAAAATCAAGCAGTAGTAGTGTGTTGTGTGTGTGCATGTGCACCTGTGTGCCTGTGTGTATGAAGGAGACGACAGCAGAGTGGAGCCTCTCATTCATTCATTCTGTGGTGCGCAGCGCATGTGAATATATTATTTAATTCAATTACATCACTCTGCTGTTTAATGATCACACTTGGCCATATCAAGACTTTTTTATAATTATTTTCAAATAGTCTTTGATTTCATTTCAAAACTCTCACATTACATTACATTTTGCTAATGGCAGCATACTTTAATTTGGCACCGAAATTAACACCAAGATGATATCGTACCGTTTGAATTTTTTTGGTATCACGATATTTCGTTAGTACCGGTGTACCGCGCAACCCTAGCTTGCATCACCCAAATCGCTTTAGATTTAGCGCATGCATGTATGGTAAGTGATCAATTTTGAGACTGGACTGACCACATTACCAGTGAGATAGAGAAGTCGTCAATATGTACTAGGTCTGGTCACAAAACTAGATCCATGCAAACCTTACTAGGCACATCAAGACTCATTGTGCATAACCATCATACAGATGCGAGGCCATTCTTCTGAAATTCATACAAAATTTCATTTAAGCATTTCAAGCATTTTGGTGATGCAATACTTGTTTCCATCACTGAAGGAACAAATCATGTAATTTGCACTATAAAGTAATAAAGACAGGCTGATAATCGGGTTGACCAATATTTTTTCTGATATTCACACCTTTCTACTATCGACTCAAGACATTGTCACTTTGTGTTCAACATGAAACAACAGTGTTCACAGGTAAAGTAACCATAGTTTAATAAACTGTTTGCGTAATTATGTAACAGCCATACATCCTCAAGTTAGAAACACATTGTATTTTAAGCTTATTAGCTAGACAAAGCCCAAAACAAAGATGAAAATAAATTTGCAAACTTTTAGATTGCAAAACAACTAGGAAAGTTCCATCCCTTAATGGTGGAAACCAAAAAACAAAATGCCCAGGGAAGGAAACAAAACACAGGGCACTTGTAACCATGGACACCTGCCACTGAGGATGGAAATGGTCACAAAAGACACAACAAAAAATGCCAAAATGGGGGACTTTTGCTCCATCTCTTGGCACACCTTTAAACACACAGACTCTCTCTCTCTCTCTTCCTGTGCTTCATGTAAATGAGCCCTTCACCTCTTCAGATGCTGAATATTTCATGAGCTGGCCAATGGGCTAAATTTAGGTAGGGATGTCAGCACCCCTGAGATTAGCTTTAGTACCAGCAAATGTTTTTATTGAAACTGAGTCGAACAGAATCAGAATGAAAGAATGAAGCATTAATTTTCTTGAAAAGTGAAGTGTGTTGTTTTTTAATGTTAAAATAACTATAAGCAACACCATTCGTAGGGTGACTTTCTGAAAAGTATAACATTTAAAACGCAGGTTTACACAAGCACATGTGTTATACAACAAGTTTGTGTAATCAAGCTAAAGTCTTAATTTGTCTGTCCAAGTATACATGACACAATGCAGAATTAAATATCTAAAGAAAGGACGTCAGCCAGAGACTATTTAGCCCGAGACGGAGCACTTGTATTACAACGAACGCTAGAAACGGAAATCCTCTCTAATAGAGCCAATCGCCTTTTAGATACAGACATCATCTGTCAATTAACTCCAGAACGTGCATGCGCATTAGCTGAACCAGCCTGAAAAACAGCATTTTTAGCGTGATCTGAACAGCTATTTTTTTTTTCTCCCCAATTTGGAATGCCCAATTCCCAATGCGCTCTAAGTCCTCATGGTGGCATAGTGACTCGCCTCAATCCGGGTTGCAGAGGACGAATCTTATTTGCCTCCACGTCTGAGACCTTCAATCCGAGCATTTTATCACGTGGCTTGTTGAGCGCATTACCATGGAGACATAGTACGTGTGGAGGCTTCACGCTATTCTCTGCGGCATCCATGCACAACTCACCACACACCCCACCGAGAGCGAGAACCACATTATAGCGACCACGAGGAGGTTACCCCATGTGACTCTACCCTCCCTAGCTACCGGGCCAATTTGGTTGCTTAGGAGACCTGGTTGGAGTCACTCAGCATGCCCTGGATTCGAACTCGCAACTCCAGGGGTGGTAGTCAGCGTCTTTACTCACTGAGCAACCCAGGCCCCCCGGTAAAGAAGCACTTTATGATTTAATTGTTCTCAGATTTTACAGCCGATTTGAAATATGTTATATGATGGTAATCTTGACCAACCTTTTTGGAGACTTTGGTCATTCCCCATTCAGTATATAGAAACTGTACTTGTATGCTGCTTTTTATCCATAGAAAATAACTGCCCGGGAGCATTTGCAAGATGACCCCAGAGTGGACCGACTTGCCTTAAAAAGGACTTTGACATCAGCTGAGGAAGTGTTAAATACATGTCTTTCGACACACACACAATGGCGAGGCTAAAGGCCGAAACATAATTTACGCAAGTACGCAAACGCAGATGCGAGCGCTTGGCCAACACGTGGTCCTGTTGTACATACATTACGTGCGGTCTTGCACTGCTCTGGTGGTTACAAACCTCAGACCACAAGGGGCAATAGATTTTTAGGCGTGAGCATGAAACCGGATGTGTACAGTGGGTATCCATTCAGAATAGGCTTCCTACCGCTGCGATCACCGCGTCAATGGGTCATTAGCAGCTCTAAACTGCTAAGGGGCGCTATAACCATAAAATTTCAACAGGCTAAAGCTGAACGCCTCAGAGCTCCTTCTCCCAATGTAGCAACCATTCAGTTGGAGGCGGTTAGGGCAAGTTACGCTTGTTTTGCCAACCGCCATAAAAAGAAAAAAAAGAGGAGGAAGAAAAAGAAACAAGAACAAACACTGATTTGTTGGAGGGACGCAGCAATGGAGACCATGATAAACACTCTCCTGCAACATTCAACGTTTCACGAGGATGCCCATGTAGCGGACATATTTGTTTCCATTTATCCATTCACATTTCATTAGAGAGAATTATCATTTGTGAGTATTTTTATGTTACGAGCGAGCGTCATATAAGCTGCATATTCAAACAACTTCCAAAAACAGTGAAGACTCTAAACCTGAGCTTCCTTATAATGTGCCAATGGGCTAGCCCATATTTTCTATTTTTAAACAGGATTATCAAATGTGAATTCATTCATTTATATGTGAACCATTGCATCATACTGTATGTTATATTATCCTGGCAATAAAAACAAAAAGTGAACAGAATCATTGTTCATGGAATCAAATGAAATATTGTAAAATATTTTAATAGGAATCGCAATTTTTTATTACACATATTAGGCTGGAAGTGTTGTGATTACATTGTATAATATTTGTCTCAATACATGCGTTTGAGTTTTACGCTCCATGTAATAACCAGAAATGCTATGCAGTTCAAAACTGTACCTTACGTGCTTTATTATTCGTTATCTGTCTAGTATTTTATTAGAAGGTGCTATTAACCGATGTTGCCACAAAGCTCGATAATATTGATTATTTTTCTGAATGACTGTTTGCACCCATGTGTAAATAGCATCTGTGTCTAATGACAAACTGCACTGAGTATGTCGTTGCAGTGGCATGGTGCGTTACACCGCTGTGCCTGTACCTTGTCGACCCGAGTTCGAGACCACGTACGTCGTTTACATTTTCCCATTCTGTTTCCTGTCTCCACTCTGAGTAGTTAATCAGAGGTCCTTCGAGGACAAAAATGTCCACGTCAAAAAACTACCATAATAATATTATATATTAATATTATTTTCCACTTTCATTTTCATATCTACCAAATATTCATTTTCAGGATGCAAGTTTGTTTATATAATGCCATTACTGTTTTTTATGAAAAAAACAAACAAACAAACAAAAAAAAAATATATATATTTTCCATATACTAAATGCTAAGGGGATTTTTTTTTTGGGGGGGGGGGGGGGTTATCACAGTCTGGGATATGTCAATGATTAGCAACAACATTGATTTTGATGCATTATTATTTTTTGTGCAGTGTCAGATAAAAAATAAATAAATAAATAAATAAAAAACACACTCAGGACCTTAGACGACAAAAATGTCAGCATCAATATTATTTTCCACTTTCACTGACTTTCACGATTTTTTTACCAACATCAGTCCTGATCATAACTACCAAATATTCATTTTCAGGATTTTAACCCTTTAAATGCCAGTTTGTTTACGTAACACACACATATCTCTCAATACACACATACAAAACACACACTAACATCCATACCAACACACCCACACAATTTTAGCTGCATCATTTATTCAATTGGCCAGCAGTGCTCTATAATACAGCAAACAGAAAATGGGGGGGAAAAAGCATGTATTTGCACCAAAGGCTAAACATGAGAGAAATGGCGCCATCTTGTGGAAAATATTAAGAATTACAATTCTGAAGCCAGGGCTCCGGAATGAAAGCATAATATCATAGAATTCATGATTTTATGCTTTAATTGCACTGGGATCAAATATTGCAGTTTTAATGGGTTTTGATGGGGACATTTTTAGAGTGTAACTATTTTTTGTACACAGTGTATTATAGATGTATTTTAGGAACTGAGGTTGAATTATCAAAATTCCCCCAAAAATACATACCTTTGGCAAAATGTATGCTGTTGGCATTAACACAGCCAAAATGATCGAAAAAACTAAAATGAAAAGACAAAAATGTCCCGAAGGTCGCACAAGGGTTAATGTTTTCTTTAATAGTAATAATAATGTTTAATACATAAATATTTATAAAATGTATTTTTACTATAGTAATATAGTTGTAAACATGTTTTTGGGCAGAAAACAGATTTGATGTAATTAACCATAGTGTTACTACAGTAATATGGTGTTAATATATTAATAATTAACCATGTAAAATGTTGTGAATAAATGTGTATTTATGCAAAAAAAAAAAAAAAAAAAAAAAAAAGGCATGTTACATGTCAGCTGTGTACATTTTACTTCAAGTTAGGAGATAACGGAGTTCTCTGGTGACAATCGAACGCTTGAGGTGGCCGTTAAAGGTGGTCTATTATCTACCCCATCCCCCATGTGAACACAGACAAAAGTAATGTAGTGGGGAGTTGTGACACTCCAAAAGACTGAAGTAGATTTGGACGTTTATATTATTCACCCAGATCTTTGGAAAAATATAAGTGAACTACCCTCACGCTATTGTTCTGTATTAATGTAATTAAGATGAAATATAAACCTTATCATGTAATCATGAAAGCTGCTGCACTATGCAACTGTATGGCCTATGGTTTTACCTTTTAAATCACAATCGTGGCGACAAATATAAAGTTAATTGTATGAATTATATACAGTATAAAACCAAATGACCAACAATAATCTTGAAGGACACAGCGCAAAATGGAATGAAATGCAAATAAAAACCATTCAATACTGAAATAATGTCTGCATTTCTTTCGAATGTTGAAATTCATTTCAGCAATATCTATACTGTATATGATAAATGTTATTATACTGTATATAATCAAATATGTATTTGTTACAAATGAACAATAAGAAAAGCGAGATTCGATCTATTTTGCTGGAGTGCCAAATACACA
The DNA here is from genome assembly GCF_019703515.2 of Myxocyprinus asiaticus. NCBI lineage: Eukaryota > Metazoa > Chordata > Actinopteri > Cypriniformes > Catostomidae > Myxocyprinus > Myxocyprinus asiaticus. Next base: position 14,559,676 of record NC_059383.1, read on the forward strand.
ACTGCTGACCTATCAGTCCCTGTGTTTATAGTCAAAGAACGTGACTACCTACTACCATCATTTACAGTACAACACGGGTTAAAAGCGTTGTTGTTGCATTTTTTAATAGGGCTAACAAATAAAATGACGAATGTTCACAATGTATTTTCATTTTGATTTTCAGGAGGATAATTAAATAACTGATACCTATGAAGAAACTGTTTTCATTTGTTGAAAAAGGCTGACATTGTAAAAAAAAAAATTTCTGTATACCAATTCACGTCACTGTATGACCGCCTCGCCATGTTTGTGACCAAAATTCATTATACCAGAGATCTTCTATACAGATATAACAACCTCTGCTTTTTTAACATTGGAGAGAGGGGGCTGCGTCCGAAACCAGGAAAATGCTGCCTCTGGAGGCTGTATACGGAAGTAGGAAGGGACCAAGGCATGTCCGAATCTGATGTTCATGTCACATCCTGTCTAATGAAATACCTTCATCTGATCGATTTTTGAAGGCAGCATAGATCTATCCAACACTGCCTATGAAATCCCACAATCCTGTGCGCACGGATCCACAGCGGTTGAGCTGAAGAACAAAAAATGCCGGCCGAAGAGGCAGCTGATTTGTGTATAATGTAAGTTTTTTCCAACATTTGATTTCATTTCTAGCGAGAAATGAGTATTGTATTTATGAAATATACAATTGGTTATCACCAAAACTCTCTTGATTTTGTTCTAGATTATTAGACCATTTTGGACTGGTTGGATGAATGAAGCAGATGCGTTACCTTTAGTGGGCACCAGAAGGCATTAATTAGTTGCTGGTATCCTAGCAACAAGGTGATGTTACACTGCCTCAGTAGCCTGTCCAAAACTAGTTTCTGGAGGTGCCTTCATACGCAAACGCAGTCTGTTGAGTCACTGACTGATAGGGCAGCGAGGCAACAAGACAGCTACCTTTTATTACGGACGCAGCCAGCATAGCGGTCAACTAGCGTGTTACGACAGTAGGTCACTGTTTGTGGATACCATACAAACGAATGGGGAGAGCCATAAACTGACACCTACCTGACACAGGATTTTCCATGTCTTCTCTTTTAAAACAGCAATTTTATCGTAGTAAATGCCACACACAGTTAATTCCAAAAGGATTTAGTGCAAAACATGTTGAAGATTAGTGTACAGGTGGTCAATTCATTAAACGATTAATTGTTTCCTCACAAAAGCAGTTTATTCAGAGCAATGAAGCATCTCCTACCTAGGCATCCATTAAAAAAAGCGGCCTCTGGTCTCCTCGCCAGTGTACCACCCATAGAATGTCTATGGGACCGCCACATTATGCTATTTTAGGCTAAGTTTGTAGTCTCCTATATGCAAGAAGGGTTCTGCATCTACATTCAATGTGCTGCGATTCCAAGCAATCACTATCATTCCAAACAAAACAGCCAGGCAACAATGATAAACATCCATATGTGCATGTCAAATATTTAGCTGACTTGATGAAATTGCCTTTCACCAATATTTAGGCCTAGCCTCTACACAAACCAAACACACATTCGTAATACAAAAGTTTCTTAAACACTATCATCGTTTAAATCTGAGTGTGGGGAAATTCACAGGTCCCAGTGCACCCAAGACTACCCAGTGACTCCTTGTGCCATCTGAAGCATGAAGATTGCACAAGGATGGTCATGCAATTATAAACGCATCCCCCGCTCCTCAGTCATGAGGTTTTATGAAATATTCAAGCTAACTAGCTGTCGTAGGAAGCACCCTGAGGCACAGGTAGCCGTTCTCTTTACTAGACATTTCTGCACTGAGCTGACGCACAGCACTGCATAGACTGCAGATTGAGTCAAGAAGAGCATCTGAATCACCCAATCACTGCTAAAGGATAACTGCTGTATGTGCAGGGATGGGAATTGTAAAGAATTAAACTATTCTGATTCCTCTTAACGATTCTGGTTTCTAAATGGTTCCAAAATCTTTTATTACTTTTAAGGAAGAAATATTTGGAAATGCAGTTCTTATCTGATTTACTGCCCTCAGCAGCCTGTTACCATGTGATGAGATCATTTAATATTATAACAGAATAGATTCCTGCAAATGGTGTGTTTACACATACAGAATATTTATGATCCTCAGAATAATTGCCTTATCTAATAGTTATAGAGGTGATAGCGGCCCATGACAGCATGTTTTGAGTGAGTGTTTGCAGTTGCACAAATGAAGACATGGACTCACAATTCATCTCGTTGCCTCTGTGACAGCACCATTTTGGCAGGAGGGTGGGGGTGCTGTCTTTGCCCCAAGCAGGGAGCTATCAAGCTGTCCCGAGCTGCTCCTCAGCAGGACGGACTGTGGGAGGAGATGACACACAATGTCTTGCTCAAAATTACGCTGTTTGAAACACCTTCAGCTTGTGGCTCGGACACTTCTTCCACAGCGACACGCCAGACCAGAGCAAAACCGATGACCCGCTGGAACTATCAACAGCCTGATCCACTTGCCATCTAGAAAGAGAATGGAAAAAACGAAAATTAATTAGAGAAAGGACCAAAACCAGTTCATACAAGACTAAAGTGAAGTGGCAATAAATCTGGCCTTGACCTGATTTAAATCCAAATTGCCCTGAGTCAGTTAAGCCAGACAATAAACCTTTCTAAACACAATAAAACAGAAAGTAATTACTCATCGGCTAGCATTTTTGCACATTCTCCAATTTACACTCAGTCAACTGATTTGTGCAGCTGCTCTTCTGCCCATGTGCACAGTAAAACAGTCATCCAGACGAGTGAAGAGTAGTGGGATGGGGTGGGGTGACTGAGACAAGACTTCGTAATCCTTTCAGTTGGTTTTGACGGCCCAAAAATATCTACTGTGTGGTAATCTGTGTACACTGAAATAGCTTGACGCAGGTAAAAAATATCTAATCTGGCCTTCAGCGAAAGAAATCTAGACATGTGGTGATGTTTTGGACTTGGGAGAATACATTTCTAAAGCTATTCTTATGGAGTTTTGTGTTCCAAGCTGAAGGCGACTGTGGCAAGCTCACAGGGGTTCTAAATACAATTTTTGTTTAATTTTTATACACAATTTACAATCATATTTAATCAAACTACACAATGATCTCTAAGACTTTATAGATATTAGTTTAATTTTTTTCTTCTTTTTTTTAATGCATGATTTCCTGTAAAGCTGCTTTGAAACGATGTGTGTTGTGAAAAGCACTATACAAATAAAAATGACTTGACTATTCATAAAATAATTAGCACTTTCACAACATTTTGACTTGGATGCTTATGCTGTCCAGGTCCTGTGCAGCTTGTTACAGTCAATTCAAAACTGAAGTTGGCCTTCATAGCCTGGGCTAAGGAAAATTTCTCATGACTCTGTGAACCCTGTCAACAATGCTTTAGGTCACGCAATAATGAGCATCACCAAGTAAGGGGAGTTTGAATGGGAAAGGAGCCTCACCCTGAACCTTACCTCATACATTCAGATGAAAAATAAAGCAAGCACTCAGCAGAACATGACATCATCTTTCCGCAGCCATGAGGTTTTATGGACAATCTTTAATCCCATTAGCAGATCAGGACTGTTAACTATGGTAATCGAAGCACAGGCCTACTAGGGCTGGGCGACATGATGATGTAATCGGATATCGACGATGTCTTACAAAGATCCTGATGCTGATTGTGAACAGATGATGATCGACAATATCGGGAAATGGCAAAACCATGGATCTGGGAAGTCGGCAAATATATTAAACAGTGGCCAGGGTGTGAAACTAGCACCCGTCACCCGCAAAATGCAACAAGGCTGAATCCAGTTCACAAGCTCCTCATCCAAATGTATTTAATGCGCGAGTAATTTTTCTAATCTACCCGCAACAGGCGGGCGACCTGTAAGACTTCTCGGAGTGACACATGACAAGAAATGCTGTTAGTCACAAAGACACGCGCTTGAAGAAACACACTTTATTATATTTTTAAGAACAGACAAATGAAAAGCCGTCAATGCTTGTGTCTGATTCACTGTTTGTTAAGAGGCGTACAGCACGAGTCTGTCATGTGGAACAAGCGCATGTCGGCGTGCAGCGCAAGCCTGTCTCGTGGAACAAGCGCATGTAAAGAGTTTTCACTCTTTTTTCTGTTTCATTCGTCTGAAAACTGTTTGCAAGTTTAATTCGTGTGAAAACTGTTTGCAAGAACAATGTCGTCTATAAGAATGCTGCAAATTATCTCTGATCATATTGGGAGATGCTGTGAGCTGAATGCGCTTTATTTCCTCGCGGTTGGCATGCATTGCGGATTCCTACGTAATGCAAATGGAGCCGTTGGAGACGGTAAATGTTTGGATTTGGGGAGTTGGTTAAATAAGATTTTTTGATCACTTTGTTATTTTATTGCTTTATTTCGTTTAGTTTAAAGTGCAATTTGAATTTAGAAATTACTTATGTTTTTCATGTTTCAATAAATGAAATACATTTTTAAAGCAAAAAAATTAACCGACCCTCGGCAGGGGGGTTGACGATATAATCGTATATCGCAATATTTTTTAAGGCAATTATCGCTAAAATATTTTTTACATATCACCCAGCCCTAAGGCCTACCTAACCAAGCTCTCCTTTTTTAACCATAAATAGACGGAATTATTCAGAATGACAGGCAATATAAAGGCAATATTTTCATCAGCTCACCAGGTACATGCAGTGTTTCTCCTATATGCATTTAGCTGCGCAACCCTGCTGCTGAAATATGAGCGGCGATGTTAAACTTTGACATGGTTTATTAATATTTTTTACGCAACTTAACACTTGCATACTGGGTTGTATAGCCATACATGTTGGGTCGTGGCATACTTGAATAAATGTGCAATAATTTCCTGAATAAGAGTAAATGCACCCTCTTCAGTCCACTCTTACATGCTGTTGCGCTGGCTGGGACTGTCTTTCACTTTCATTTGATTGGCACTTTTTCTCCGCAAGATCAAGTGGGGCAGATGCGCTGTCAGTCAACTTCATGACACCGCGGTTTCCATGTACACTTGCCAAACAAAAAGACGACAAATTACTTGGTTAATTTGTTTGTGTTAATTTTGAATAAATAGTTTTTTTTTTTAAGTATCAGAAAGAGCAAGGAGCGTCCACAATGCGTTATGTGGAAAAGTTCAAAGTAATGAGTCTCTTTTAACCTCATGAGGCCCGATTGTGACTGCTGTGTGCATTTTCCATTTCCTTTTGTGATTTGTAACAAGTAGCACCTAATAATTAAAATAATAATAATAATAATTCTAGCGCAATTAGTTTTCCTAAAAATTGACATCCACAAATGTGGAAAGTGGGACTATGTTGTGAAATTATTCTTGGAAACACCAAGCTATAGAAAGTCAGACTTTTTTTTTCATCAAATTGTTTATTATGTTTCCAGAAGTGTTGTTTATTCATGTTTTTGAGACTTTACATACATTATAGCTGATTTTCTGTTAAAATTTTTGCCTGTTCTACATCTAGACGATCGGATCAGGTACGTCTTGCTAAAAATGCAAGCAGTTCGGCAAAGTTATACACACAACTAGCTAACTGAATCAAAGTCATGAAATCAGCCTGTTAGCAAGAATTAGCAGGCTAGCGGCTACCTCACCCTGCTGCCATGGAAACAGTCAATAAGGCTCTGTACCGCTAGCTAGCAATCAACAACTCCGACATCAACACCATTGCTGTTAATTTATGTACTATTTAGTTAAACGTTTTTTTTAATGATCCATAGGGCTGTCACAGGCAAGAAAGTGTTTCTTCTTCTTGTGATGTTTATTTGGCGGTTGGCAATCCAGCTTATGGTGCATTACTGCCACCTGCTGAGCTGGACTGTGGAGTGTCAAAAGAAAGTCTTTCAGTGGAGTCAATGTCCGCTGATGAAATGTGTGAAATTTCATTGAAAATAGCTAACACACACCTTATGTGGGATTAAACTGAGTCTACTTTAAAGGTAGCTTACCGTCTGGGGTTTACTTGTAAACAAACATGTTATGTTTACATTAATTCTTGAGGTCTAACAAATATGTGAAATCCCCGCCCCCACCTAATGGTAGGAAATTTATATTGTGATAAATATCTATATCGAACGATATGAAAAAAAAATATTGCAATAATATTTTTGGCCATATCGCCCAACCCTAGCGCTACGTATAACAAAGCCAAAATAGTACATCCACACGTGTTTGTGGGATCACATGAACAAAACTGTTTGTCTTTACCATAAGTGAGTCTCCGTTAAACTTCACTGAGCAAGTGAATGCACATGCATCTGTGTCAACCAAACCCATCACAAATGAGAAAGGAAGCAGAATCATTTTGATTAAACTGTGCTTTGCAGTTTAGTAACTGTGCAACATCATATCGCAATTAGGGCTGCAACTAACGATCATTTTGATAATCGATTAATCTAATGATTATTAGAATGATTATTCAACTATTCGGCGATTAAGCTCTTAGCTGATTATTCAGCTTGTGCCCTGATTTAAAAGGTTGTGCTAAATGTGCTTACTAACAATAAAGAGGACAAAAACATCTTTTCAAAATACCTCTAAATGACATTCACTGAATTAAATGGAAAAAAAATACTTAAGTTTCATACAGTAAAGAAATTCACTACAAAAAAATCCTATTGTTATCGTGTTTTTGTCTTGTTTTCCATTTAAAATTTGTCTAAAAATCCTTAAAACAAGATACATTTACTTGAGAAGAAACATATAAGATATTTAGACTTGCTTTACGAGAATATATCTTAAATGTAAGTGTATTTTGTCACTTGGTTATACTTCTGCAAGTGCAGTAAAGACAAAATATACTTGTATTCAAGATCTATTCTGTAAAAGCAAGTCTAAACATCTTATATGCTGCTTATCAGGTGAATGCATCTTTTTTAAAAGGATTTTTAGATATTTTAAAATATTTGTATTTTTAATATTATATTCAACATTCTCAGATAACAATTTTTTCTTCAGCAGTATAGCTGCTAATAAAATGTACGTTGCTTTAAAGGTGCTATATGTAATATTTTAACTATACTAAATCATAAAATGACCATAATATGTCATTAGAGAAGTTGAAATACTGGCTTCTCCATTAACAATGCTACAGCCAGTATATTCTACTTTTAAATTTCCATTCCTGGCCGGAATTTCTGTTTATGTTTTAGCCTGTGTGATCCCGCCCACTGCCCACTCACCAATAGTATTTCAACACCAACAGGTTGCCAGATTTGAACAAGTTTGCAGGCTAACAACACTGCATGCTGCAGCCATGGAAGCCAGCAAACCAACAAAAAAACAAACTCTTTCTTATTAATAAAGCTGCGTATTGCCAATTTTCTTGACGATAAGAAATGCACAGTGACATATATTATGACTCAATAAGTCGTGAGTCATCACATTATAGTCTAGCTGCAGCAAGCGCACGCACGAGGGATGAGCGTCCCTGTGACAGTGTGTGCATCAGTCGTGTGCAGTTTCAATCTCTCCCCCTTAGATCGGGACACTTCACACAACTCATAGAAGAGGTGCTGACCGCACAGAGCAATGCCGGTTTCGGAGTTTGTAGTTATTTACATGATCTGCTTTCATATTATTTGAACTTTAATAAAGCTATAACGCATTAAATATAACTGCATTTAAGATGTAACAACGGGGTGTTTCCTTTAAAGAGCTCCAGGTCCACTTATTCCCCAACGAGAATGTATGTACTTATTTTGTATTTTTGCATTATAACTCCCTCATACCTTGCGATCTACATCACCTGAAGCTGTTTGGAAAGTTTAGAGCATCTGGACAGTGAGTTGTGTAATTCTTCCTCTCCTCAGTCAGGCGCAAAATGCGGTGCTGCTCTCACACGTCATCATTAGAGTTTAATGTGATCTCATGTTATGTTAAATTAGATCAAACGACTACTGGACAACAAATTTGTCGAAAACGTTGACTAATCGTTTCAGCCCTAATTGCAATTTCAGTTTCAATGTAATTAACTGTGCAGGTTTATGGATTTCAAACCAATGTCTCAGAGGTCAAAGTCTGCAGGTTTTAAAGCGTTTTAGATGGTTTCACCTCATCATGTAAGCACATGTTGTTAGCAAGAGTAAAAATTTTGTTGTGAAATTTAGCATTATGGTAAGAATGATTTAAAAACAAGTAGTTGTTTTTTTTGTTTTTTTTTACTATTGTCAAAGCTCCAAATAAAGAGAAAATTATACAAGAGGAATTATTTTCAAGTATTTAATTCACTGACAGAATTACCCAAATATAGACATTACAATGTGGTTATTTAATACATCTTCTTGATTTTCCCAAAAAATGTACTATATCGTGATACATATCGTTATTGTGATATAAAATTACTTATATCTTGATTTACGATTTTGGTCATATCGCCCACTCCTACTAACAAGCTCATGACATACAAGGGAACAGTGGTGCACTGAAATGTTAGCCAGATTCAAGATTACTTGACCCAAAACACGTGGCCATAATGAGATCCAATAACCATTCAGCTCCACTCTCATAGATTTGGCGAAGCAGTGTCTAGACCAGGGGTCGGCAACCTATGGCACACGTGCCAGCGTTGTTTTCCTTATTACATCATGTGTTCTGAAAGCAAAAAGAAACAAATGAAACACGGAATGTAGGCTGTCATCCACACAGCCTGAACGAAGAAATACGGGCATGTTTACTCGCGCGATTAACCGAATGTGAAGCGCTGTCGGCTCGTGATGCGTGAATGGCTTGCATGCGCTGCACGAGTCTGTTGGGTATACTGCAGTCTCGTCACATTTTAACTTTTTGTTTAGCCTCCCATTCAGCTCATGAAAACACACTGCGTGATCATGAGGAAGGATTACTTCAAGATGTAGATTGGAATGCAGGTGCGGAATATATATAAATAAAATAGTCAACTCCTCTCTCGCCGTTGCTGGCTTGCCACTAATTACCCCTCCGCGCGCCAATCCTTGCTTCCTCGTGATCGCACGGCGTGTTTTCACCGGACCATGTCGACATGTTAATTTTACTCATCAAAAAATTTATGCTTTTAAGTAGGCTAGGTATGCCATTTTTTTAATCTGCTGATTAAGAAGGCTATTTTAAATGAGGTGCCGACTGCTTAACGTGTTAAACTATCTTTTATTCTGTGTGCACGTCATGTTTAGAATACATTAGGTTTACTGTAGGTTACATCACAGTCCTATTTTTTCTATCCAATGGCTACTTTTTTTTTTTTTACATCGTAACTTTTATTGGTTAACGTTCTTTACCAAACAGCTGTCATATTAGATCAATGGTTATTGCACGACTGCACAGTGATATATGCGCAACTTTTCAGCACATTTTTTTTTCTCTCTTTTAGATTTGGCTTAGTCTACCTGTTTATTATTTTCAACAATGTCCTGACTGTTTTAATATGTTAAGTTTTACTTGGTGAATTCCGAACAGGCTATTTGGGTTACGCTATTGGTCCTGCACTATTCATTATATTGTTTTCAAATAAACCTGTAATTGCTAAAGGTGATTGCGTGTCATGTTCTGTATTTAATGTACAATGATCATAATGCAAAGCGAGCACGTCGCAGATAAATGCCCCTTTTTAGTGGAATTTAGTGTCAGATATGGAATAGATTAAGTATTTGAAATGGGTCGCATAAACACATTTTTTTTTGACTGTTTTCTGAAGATTGGTTTCGTTTTAGACTAGTCGACTCCAAAAGTTTTGTTTAAACGTCAGTGAAATTAGTCGTTCCGCACATCCCTAGTAGACATAATATAAGAAATATTTAAGATCCCACACAATTTCGTGATCAGTAATCAAATAATAAAATTTGTGACATTAACTGTGTTAAAAAAAATTTTGTACAAAAGGACAGGTTTTCTTTCATTAAAGCACTTTCACATGATGCTCTGTGAACATTCACATGCAGGATCATGATTATATCATAATCATCATGTTTGCTATACTGCTATGCTGATAATATAATTTCTTCATTTGTAATGAAAAATAAACGGTACAGCCACTGACCAGGAAAACAGAAAATGGCACTCCATTGCCGACCCCCTGGTCTAGACCTACTTTGTCAACTTTTTATACCTTCAGCTTCAAATACAGTGATTAAATGTGTACTGATCTAAAACGTTTTGCAGAGCGCAACAGTTATGGTACTACCTGAATGCAAATGTGTTAAAACACTGAGATGTGTCTGTGAGCTTGTCATATAAATAAATTCAGAAGTTAAAAACGTTAGAAAAGAAATGTGTGTCAAATGTCATTCTCGTGACAATTAGGCTATGCTGGGTACAGCAGGCAAAAATAAATCAATCAATCACATCCTTCAGAATTAAATTTCACTGATGACGTCACGAGGAATGACGTCCGATGGAAGACCAGATTGGGCCTAGTAATCCAAATTAATTAGGGCGGATAAATAATCATCATTAAACAGGGTAAGGACACGCCCACGTCTATGAGCAAGAGTGATGACTGCTGAATGATCTTGCTGCGTATGTCTAACGTTATCTCAACCTGTCATAAATGTAAAGGTGGCGTTGCCTTACCGGAACTGAGAACTGACAGTGTTCATTAGTGTCTGTGCAATGCACTCACGATTATATGAAGTTATACTTTATTCTCATATAATTATTCCAAGAACACTCCATCTTGAACACTGAATCAAAACATTATGGCACCCAGACAGCTTGTCAACGTTGACCATTTTTTCCCAAGCTATAATTATGAACAGCTAGACTATTAATAAAGCATGAAATACCACACACGCCCTTGTTGACAGACTGAATAGCACACGATCATCATAACAACAGTGGAAACATGCAGTTCTCCACCGGCATCGACATGAAGCAGCTTCGGCCTCACCTCAACCATCACAGGCACACCCAATCCCTAATATTACCGACACCGGCCATTTAAATATGCCTTTAAAGGCTTAACTGAAGCTATTTAGTGCGATAGAGCGTTTTGATACACGGAGAAACAAATGACAAAAGCTGTTATTACTTATTCAGCAAGTTTAGTGCTGAGTAGCTGCTAACGTTCGCTAACATTAGTATGGGTCAAACCACTGCCTTCAGGCCGGCTGACACAAATGTCACTCAATTATGTAAATTCATTTAGTGAGAATTAGTTATGAATACTGTCGTCGTGTCTACGTTTGTATGCAAGTTATGACATTAGCCGGCGTTAGTTTCCATCTCTCTCAGATATTCCCACCCTTATTTTGCTCTAACGGCCTGTCCGCCATTTTGAGTCAGTCAGGCAGGCGGCGCAAATTTCACCGCCACATACTCACTTAAACCGACTCACTTTCACCAGACTGCAGCCAGCGACACATACCGAGTGTCCTTACCTTCTTACATGAAGCGTTTCTCATCTGCCAGGTCACACCAGCAGGTAAAAAAAACGAACGAGATATGTCTCTTCTGAAAGTCCGGCTCAGTCAGCGCTGTTTCTCCTTGATTTCTGCACCGCATAACCGTCTACTGATGACGGACACGCGCACGGTGCTGCCGGGGGCGCGCCCGCCTTGAGGAGTCACAGCAACCTTCAGCCGAGACTGCGGATGAGTTACATTTTGCGAGCTTTTGGAATGGGTTGATTCAGTAAACATGTTTTTGTGTCAAAACGGCAGTAGTAGGTTTAGTTGTGTTATTTACGACTACTATAGTTTAAAATATGGATTTTCAAAGTATCAATATTTGTAAAAATTCATATATTTGCCCAGATAGAAAAACGTTCCCGACAACTGGGTCAACCTCAACACCAAAATCAGCATGTTAACCAAGTTTCCACACAAATGTAATAGTTAGCCTACTATAATAAATATTATTACTACTGTAAAACCGTTATTAAAAAGAGTCAAAGAAATGACAATCTAATATTTTGTTTAAGTGTAGGCTACTAAACTTTCATACAGAAATTTGAATCCGATAATGGTGGCCAAAGACTGTTTATCCCAAGACGGAACCCTTGTATTAAAATGAATGGGAGATATTGAAACGCCCAATATGGCGGAATTAGAAACGGAAGTCCCGCCTTAGGGTGGGGGGTTACTGGGACATGTCACATATTCAAGTGGGAAACAAATATGGAAGCCAAACTTATACAAATATGCAATGAACGACAGCAAAAGCTCCTTTTCTGTTGTACCTGTGAATATACGTGATATAAGTGAATTAACTTACATCAATTATACACAACATATATGATTAATTAATGCAAGGTATATCTAACAAATTATTAATTAATTTGCTTAAAACAAACCGCAAAGGGTGAGTTATTAGTTGACTGTCATATAACAAATTAATATTACTGAAATAAAGTACAGAAGTTGAAATAATTTTGGAAAATCATTGCTTCCATCATCTTTTGTTGACACGCCCCTTCCATCTTCACAACTCAGGAACTCGTGCGTGGAACGTTGTTATGAACCATACGCGACATGGACGGGTTAATCCATTGCGCATCATCTCCAGGACGAGAGCGGGATCCGACTTGGGTTTGCTTAGCTCATTTGGCAGCTGCCACCCCGCGCCACCCTTCTGGTCCCGCACCTGAGCCAATCACCTTATGTTATGTTAATACCAAAACTGCTATTAACATGGTAAATAACAGGTTTGTGTACCTCCACTTAGTGCAGAACTATGAATCTGCATCAATGTGTGCAAATTGTTTATGGTAGGTATGGCATTGTCATTTAATGAATTTTCATCTCAAAACATGGCATGATATTTCTGCTTGAGCCATTATTAATTCGATTTTGATTATGAAAGATTAATGATGAAAGTAAACATGAAAATAATATTTCTGTCTCAGCGCTGTTGTGATACACATGTCTAAGGGATTGTTCACCCAAAAATGAAAATGTTCTCATCATTTACCCACCCTCATTCCATCCCAGATGTGTATGACTTTCTTTCTTCTGCTGAACACAAACGAAGAGTTTTAGAAGAATATTTCAGCTCTATAGGTCCATTCAGTGCAAGTGAATGGTGGCCAGAAACTTGAAACTCCAAAAATGACATATAGGAAGCATAAAAGTAATCCACAAGACTCCGGTGGTTAAATCCATATCTTCAGAAGTGATATGATAGGTGTGAGTGAGAAACAGATCGATATTTAAGTCCTCTTTACTATAAATCTCCACTTTCACTTCCACATTCTTCGTGCATATTGCCACCTTCTGGGCAGGGAGGAGAATTTCTGTCTGGGATGGCCTGAGGGTGATTAATTTTCATTTTTGTGTGAACTATCCCTTTAAAAAGAGGCCACTATGTGATTCGATTGCTTTATTTGTGTTAGCACATTTCACAAAGCATTTTGTCACAATGCAATAATAGTAGGCTCTTTCTTGGCCTATACATTCATTGAAAGCATGCCAAACTCAGTCAGGTCTGAAATGCATGCATTAGCCCTCCATTCTTAACACTGTTCTGTGGCCCTTCAGCTTCTCAGCTATACAGATACAGTGCACAAGAACAAACGAAGTTAGATATACAAAGGACCATAAACAGTCCAGTTTACAAATGTGCAAAACCATTAGTTAGATACACTCAGTATCATTTAACAGCAAGTTACACTCATGCTTTTAAAGGGAGTTAAATTTTCTTTAATAGATCTTGAGTTTCATAAAGTCATAAAAAACTAGAGGATCATCTGGCATGTGGGCAAGAGTAGTAGTTCATTTGCACCATTTCGCGTTTTATTTTATATTTATATATTTTAAAACGTAGCTAGAACACTATTTCAAATGCACATCTTAGTTCACTTTCAGTATTTAAAGTCTTTTTACTAGGTAAATGACTTAGGTTTCTTGAGTATAACTTATGTTATTCCTGGTCCTCAGACAGATCCTGCAGATCCTCCATTGACTGCACATCATTTTGTTGGGGTTTAGACAGCGGTGTTGTTTTCTGGGCTTCAGTCCTGAGTTTCTCAAGGTCTCTGTTACTTCAGGGATTAAAATATATATATATATATATATATATATATATATATATATATATATATGTAAGAGAGAAAGGCAGAGAAAAGTTAATATAGAGGTGAGAACAGAGAGCAAACAGGATGTCATGGTTGTAATTATTGATGTTATCTTTATAGTGCATAAGAAATCCAGTTGAATTGCTTTAAATACACTTGGTCTGTAAAGTACACAAGTCTGTAAAAATATTTCTTACCTGAGAGGAATAAGGACAATGCCAGTGACAAGGTTTAGCTGCTCCACTATCCACACATGACTTGGAGCATTCAACTATATGAGGAAAAAGGAGCCAGGAACAGAATCATTCATGATTATTATAAAACAGATGAACATCCATTGAGAGACACTAAACACTATACATATAGTGGAGTTCGACTGACATTGAATTTTGCCAATATGATAACCAAGCAGGTGGAAAAGGCAGATAAGGATTATTTGGATGATAGTCTTTAAAATAGATTTATTTAATTTAAAAAAAAGTATTTCCTTATTGTGACAGGCACAGAGGCAACATGTGTCCAAAATTAATACAATCCTAGATGCAGTTTGCTCAACCAAAATAACCAGAAAATACACTATAAAGTAAACGCTGTCATATGGACTAATAAATCCAGTATGAGCAGTTATTTTCTGGTATTCTGGCATTATTTAATAACTTTTCTTCCTTTCTCTTATGCTTAACAGTATATTTACTTAACATCAAAACTTTGTTTTTAACATTACTTTAACAAATTGCCCATCCCCCCCACCCCCCCCAATTGCCGTTGGTTGGTTCCAAAAAGTTCCAAAAAGCAACTACCGGCACAGATTAATCGGTAAAACCGATATATCGGTCGAACTCTATTATAGAGTACTGTTCATAGCTAGTTCAGTTCTAATTACATACAGAGTGATTGTAAGGCACTTCTATTTTTGTAAAGCTGCTTTGGAAATATTTGTGAAATACTATACAGTTTTTATCAATAGTAGGGCTGCAACTAATGATTATTTTGATAATTGATTAATTTGATTATTTATTTGATTAATCGATTCATAGGATAAATACTGAAATTGTATTTTATTAAAATATGATTTTATTTTATTTTTTCAGAAATGATAAAGGGTGTAAGAATTTGGTTCGATTAACAGTACTGAATTCACAAACATTCTGAATCATGAAAAGTTAAGTTTGAATGTATTATTATTTTCAGGACATATGCAAAACAGTTCCTCTTAACAAAAAGTACTGTTCATTAAAGAGTAAAATTATTAATCCGGTAAAAAAAATAAAAATAAAATCAGCCCAGCAGAGGGCAATGGAGACACCAGAAATAGAAATAGAAATATTAATTCTGATCAGCTGAAAAATACAGAATTATTAGAAACATATGCTTGTACACTGTCACTGATTGCATACATTTTACATATTTTAAATTAATATTGTAGGTTTTAAAACATTATTATTATTGATTATTTGTTTCTAAACTATTCTTTTCAAAAATATGTGTATGTTTATCCAGTAAAATAATGTTTGCCATTGTGTAAATTCACAGGTGGTGGAATCAGACATTACATATGGCATTATAAGCAGGACCATCAAATATCAGGACCCCTTAGCATTATTATAGATTATATTCAGCATTATATGCAGTTTAATACAGTTTAAATTCACTCTCGCGCTGAAAACAGCATCTTTGCTTATTGTAATATAAATGCACTGACAGGATGAAGAGAAACCGTTTGAAACACTTTAAAAACCGGTACAGTTGGACCTCCGAGACATCAGTGTGATATCCATGAAAGCTCCACAATTGATTACACTGAAACTGAAAGCACTGTATGATGCTGCACGAGCTTAATCTAAATGATTTCGCTCCCTTTCTCAATTGCCATCGGTTTGATTGAAACGGATGCGCGCGCTCGCTTGTTCAGTGAAATTTAAAGGTACACTCCGTAATTATTTCCCCATTAAAAAGTTTTACTCCTAAAGGAACTAATTATAATTTGTTAACATGTATAAAATCATGACTACTCACATGAGATCTCTAGTTATATCAGTAACCTTTTAAAAGCGGTTTTATTCTACATGGGGCAGGGGCGCCCTCATGGGGGCTGTCATTTTACAATCACATGACCAGCTGAATACTACTCACTTAATCTCAGTAACCATCTTGTTATTGGACACTTTCACTCATGGATTAAATTAATCATGGCTGATTGTGAATAGTGAATTTCTACAAATGCATCTGTAACCGAAAACAATTGATTTTGAACGATGCTGCATCCACACAACCAGGCATCACCGTAAGTCCAAGATGACACAAACTTTTTTGTGAGTGCACTTTTAACGCTCGCTTGTGGTGAAGACAAACAGTTTTGTGAAATACGCACCCGATTTTGAATTCATAACATGTATACATTATAAAACATAGAAAATAGCAGTAAAATGCAAGTTGTGTGCTGGAGAGAAACAACTCAGGTGCATAAAACAGCACAATCAATCTCAACGCACCTGATGCAGTAACTGCTCCACATTAAACTGTATGCTTATGATATTCCTTGAAGTGTTTGTAAAGTGCTCTCGTGCGTTGAACAACTTGGGTCATGTTTTTTCCGCTTCAACTGGTCTCCGGTCTTTTTCAAGTGTTATCATGCAACATATTTTCAATGGCCTGTAAAGTGGCGTCACTGACGGAGCTTCTTCGTGCTCGCCGCACATATCCAACTAATCGATAATGAAATTTGTTGCTGATAATTTCCATTATAGATAATTATCGATTTTATCGATTAGTTGTTGCAGCCCTAATCAATATAATACTATACATACTGCTGTGTAAAGACAAAACACAGTAACTTCTATATTGTCAAAATGTATTTATGACTGAAATAAGGTCATAAATCAATCTCTTAGACTATGATCTGTCCTGTGGCAGATGAGTTTGGCTTATCAATGCTCAGATTCATGTAATGTATGTACTGTTTGTGTGTGTGTATGTATAAATAACATTCAGTTTCAGTGTTGGTGAGTTACTGCATTTTGCCTTTGTAGGGCTGTATTGCATGTATACTATACAAATAAATTAAACTAACGTTGAGAGGGGAAATATTGGTGTCTGAGCCAGTCTTGTAGATCCAGTTCATTGTTTTCTGCAGAATCACAGCCTGATGTGTGAGATGTTTAAGGTACTCTGAACTCTCGTGTGTCTTTTTATGTGCTTCTCCAACCTATTGAAGACATTTTGATAAAAAAAATGCAACAGTCAACACATTTATATGGAAACGAATACGATCAAACCCTTAAAGCTCTGATGTATTCAGTGATCAAGGAAAACATATTCCATAAAGAAATTAAATAAATAATTTTTGAATTCTACTCACCTGCTTCCTGTATATGCTGTAGCGCTCCTTTTCATGCCTCAGTGCAGCACGGAAATCTCCTTTACTCTCATGCACCTTTGCCAATAAGTGATGACTATAAAGATATACAAGAGAATCACAGTTCTAAAACAGACAGTATAAGTGTTCATTTATGTATCCTTAAAGGGTAGTTCATCCAAAAATTAAAAATCATTTACTCAACCTCATGTTGTTCCAAACCCATATGACTTTCTTGGAAGGTGAGTAAATAACAGAACCTTAAGCTCATGATTTAGTACTGGCTGTATCCATGACAGAGTGTCTTGTTTGTTTTCGGTCTTCACCTTTGTGCCAGTTTAAGAGAGGAGGGACCCTGATATTTGGAGTTCAGGGCAAGGGCATTCTCCAGGAACTTCAGGGCGAGATCACAGGCCATCATACTATGCAGCACAAGACCTATCTTACTCTATACCATAGATAGAAACAATATAAGTGTCAGTTAGATGTTTAATGATAGATTCATAATTTTGTTTACTTATTTCTTTAGTACTTCAATACCAAACTTTTGCAAAACATACAGTATTTGCGAAGATTTTTATGAGCATTACTTTGGGTAGTTGACCGATTACATGGACATTAACCTTTTTAAACCCTTTAGATTAAAATGTATGAATGTATAATGAAAGCATAATTATATACAAGAATAAGAGTTATATGAAGTAAATCAAGTCACTGCAAAACTAATGTTTTTCACTACTACATTTCTACCATTATGCTATAACTCACATCCAATAAAGCCATCTCAGGATGGTCCTCTCCACATACCAGGAGCATCAGGTAGCGAGCACGGTATAACAATCTCAAAGCAGTCGCAGGCTGCCCTCCAGCAAAACAATAAAGACCGAGGTGCTTCTACACAAAGAGCAAACGCATCCAAATATATCAAACTCAAACTAATTCATATGTTCCTGTATTCTCCTTACCAGTACTGGCACCAATGCAATGTATGCTGTTGTTCATAAACAGAGTTTAATCTACAGAATCAAAAGTGAACACTCACATATTCCTGCATAGTGTTGGGATGCTCAATTCCCAGAACTCTCTCACTGATCAGTACTGCCCTCTGTTGGTGACTGAGAGCCTAACAACACAAAGTCCAAAAGTAAATCCAATCACAGGTTTCAAGTCTTTATTCATTAATCATTCTATAATATTAACGTGATACCTCAGCGTAGTCACCGAGGATGTAGTGTATGCGACCCAGCAGCCGTAGACAAATGCAGACATCCTGATGCAGTGCACCATACACGTTAGTGAAGAGACCCAGAGCTTGGCTGATTGACTCACAGCCCTCTTTCAGACAACCTGGTGATAGAAATGTGTATAAGATTTAAATAGGCCTGTTTGCTTTTCATAATTTTCATTTTTCCATACATTTCAGGCTGTGAGGAACAGACCAAAAATTATGTTGATATTCACTGAAAGTCTTTTGAAAATATTAATTGGAAGAATGTCTGGACAATAACAAATAAATACTTTATAAACAATAAAGTTAAAGAGGTATAATTTAAAATTACACAGAATTTACCCCGTAAAGCAGTTATTTGAATTATTTAATTTGCTTATTGAAAATGCTTCTGAATTTTGTGGTGTTGATAAAGAAACTGTTACACCAGTGTGTATATTGATTTTTTTGGACAGATGTCTCTGACTTTATTTCAAGGACTTCGATACGAATTGAATAGCATGATGTCATATATTTTGTCATAATATATTTTGTAACAAGATACCATTGATTGTAATTGTATTTTTTTATTACTGTTATTTTACTTGGAAAATATCATAATCATGTGTAAAAATGGGCTTAAGGTAAGCAAAGGCAAATTTTGAACAATTTATAAAAAAGAAAGACTCATGAGGCATTGCTTTTAATTTACTGTAAATTGTTTATTTTATTTTTAACCCTGGCATAAATTATATAGGTTTTATTCTTTTTTTGTTTATTTATTTATTTATTTTTTGTCAACATTTGTTGCGGGTTGTATGCCTTTGAATCAATATAAAAAAAACTTCCACTCCTCCAAAGGTTTTAAAAAAAATGCTGTTTGGCATCATTGGTATCAAATATGGGGAGTCTTGACATGACATATCTGAATGGAAGGGAACATAAATTAGATTTGAGAGCTATGCGGAGGGAGAGATTTTCAGCAAATAATTTAAATTTCAGTCTTTCCATTATAAAAGCTCTTGTTTGGCTTCAGAAGGCTTTTATGGCGCTTTATGTTATTTTAAGTTTGACCGCCTCTCATCAGAACATAACAATTCATACAGATTTGAAAATGAAGACTGAATTTAGATTTTTGGGTGTACTAACTCTTTAATTCACATCACCATAAAAATATGTTGGGCAAAAATTGTTTCTCCACTTTTCAGTCTTTTGCTTTCAGTCAATGCTTTATTTAAACAGTATAAAAAAACAGTTTATTCATCTGCTTCTGTAATGTGTTCTGTTACTAGCTTTTCGATGCAAGATGAGTAGATGACTTTCTGTATATGATATCAAAACATATTTTATTTTTTTCAGAGAAACAAAGTTATGTTTGACATTCAATAAAAAGTTTTTGTTATTTAATGCTCACCTTGCTGTACCTTAGACTGACCACAACGTAGGAGATAAATAGCATCACTAGCCCTTGGGTTGATGTGCTTCACTACAGGGAAAATATTAAGGATGTCCTCTTCAGTGAAAACTGGTCTTTGTTCAGAATCAAAGTGATATTCTCTTAAAAGAATCTGAGAGAGATAGTATAGAGAAAGTAGTTACCAGACAACAGCAAAAGAAGTTTTAATAGATTTTTTCATATTCTGAAGAAAATCAGAGTTGTGTTTGTTCATGCAAAACTCTTCCTCATGATGCCAGGGTGTTGTGGGTGGTTGCCTGGGCGTTGCTATGTGGTAGCTAAGGTGTTCTTGGTGATTTAAAACATTTTACCTTGCAGTTGCTAGGGTATTCTGGTTGTTGCTTACTGGCCCAATCATGAAACAGCTATGTTTCCATTAATAAGCAGCTCTAATAACAATCAAAATATGTTTAAACTGATGTTTTTATATACCTGAATCCCAGTTTTGATGGCAATCTCTCTGAGCAGAGTGATCCTCTGAAGTCTGTCTTTCTCCACGGCCTCCTTCACACTTCCACTGCCAGATGGAGATGAGATCCCACTCACATTGAATCACAGCACAGCATCTATTTGTGTTCAGAGAGCAGAACACTCACCACGGCAGACTGTAATGGTAGTATTCCTGAGCCTCAGCTTTGATGGCCACCCAGAGGTTGCTCGGTGTCAGGCTGGACCAGGCGGTGATGGTACTGGTCACTGACGAACGACTCCGTCTTCTCCGACTCCTGCGTCTAGAAGACAACTTGTCGTTTTGTTGAATGACCCCAGGATCAATATATGAGTTTAGGAAGCAGTTGAGGAAATGGCTGACGGAGGCAGAGAGGGCAGATGGTTCCACTGCCTGGGATAAAGTTAGAGAACTGCTCAGCAAAGTTTGGATACAAGTAAAGGCGTAGCCAGGAAATTACTTTTGTTTGGGTCTCAATAAAAATGGATGGGCCAAGATTTTTCCCAAATTTGTTTTTACAGAATTTTCCTTAACAACAGTGAAGCACATTCAAAAAGTTCTCACACTTTCAGAAATCAGAATTTATGCATTTAAACTAATTTATAAATATACATCAAAGTCAAAGAATAATTTCTAATATTCTGGGTGGGCATGGGTCTAATTTGGGTGGGCCCAGGCCCACACCAGCCCAACCTTGGCTACACCACAGGATACAAGAGTAAGTTCTGGTAAGGGTATAATAATGTAAAGCATTATTATTTATACCCTGAATAGCATTAAGAATACCATGATTGAGCACAGTCTGGACACTTACCAGAAGATATGTCTTAAAGAGATGTTTTGCGGATCTCGTGATCAGCTCACAGAGTGCAGTTCTCTGCAAGATGTTCAAAAAAATTATTTTGTCAGATTTCATTATTATATAGTGAAATCTAGTGGAAGTAAATGTTCTGGGTTTTAAACAAGTTAAAGATGCACTCAGTAATTTTTTGTTTGTGTTGCTTTTGCTGATATGGCTGTTGTCTTGGACTTACAATGACACCTAGTGCCGTAGATGCAGCATCACACAAAAGCAGTGGATTTTAGTTACCGGTGCCACTGTAGAAATGCACTATTCATGGTCAACCATTATTAATTTATTCCATGTGCAAAAAGTGTCTGATAATAGGGGCGTTACTGAGATATAATAAGCAGCTTATGTAATCTCAACATGGCGGCCCCTACGAGGCAGCCCAGCTCCATGTAAAATAAAACAGCTTTTGTTAATTTACTGATATGACTGGAGTCATTTTAAAAACACTTATTTCAAACTATTTATTTCTTAAGGGCTACAGTTTTTATATTCATTATATAATCTGTATGTGCGGTCGATTACCACAAACATATTCTAATTGTTCATCAGTTTGTGAAGTCAAGCAAAACAATTGTGTTTACAGTAATGCACTCACATAGACATGATCAAGTCTTTCTTTCTGGGGTATCTTCTCAATGTATTCAAGCACGGTGCCCAGGTAGCGAATATTGATGCCATGCTGATGCAGAGCCTCAGTTAATGTGATGCCATCCATAGGTATTGATGTGTGGTTAAGGCAACTCTTAGTCTGCATAAAACATACATTCTGTCACGCTCGTGCAAAGCGGAATTTCCATCCACTTTTCACGCTATTTTGTTATCGACAAAGTGAAAATGCATAAAAAAAAGTTTGGGAAATTTGCCATCTTCTGCCTATTTCCATTTAAATGGCCTTTTATCAATAAAAATGGTGTGTGTGATGATGTTATGCCTAAAAAAACACTTTGTCGCATAAGTTTTGTTTTATTGCAAAAGAAATCTTAAGCCGTTTCCATACAGAAATGTGTGTTTATTGCGTAATTG
This sequence comes from Myxocyprinus asiaticus, assembly GCF_019703515.2. Classification (NCBI taxonomy): domain Eukaryota; kingdom Metazoa; phylum Chordata; class Actinopteri; order Cypriniformes; family Catostomidae; genus Myxocyprinus; species Myxocyprinus asiaticus. The sequence goes on from NC_059383.1 coordinate 14,582,038, forward strand.
TGTACCTTTTGCCTCCCAGATGTCCCTAATTTTTTTTGCTCTTAAGTTTTGGGAAAATGGGGAGAGTATTGAGACAATTCATTGAAATTAGACAGCTTACTATCATTTTAATTCACAAATAAATGCAATCAGAAGACGGAATTGCAATCAAAAGGGAGCTGTTGCCCTTCTGATAGGATTATAATACTGGTCCTGATGTTGCGCCTATTGTATGATTAAAGACACAGCGATTAAAGAAAAATTGATGCGGTGTAATATCAGGATTTACATATGATTCATTCCTGATATTCAATAGGCTATTTTGAACAATCATCTCATCTAAAGCATTGCCATCACAACTGCATTATGTCCCGCATATTTGTTCAGAAACTTTTAAAGACCAACTGAAATTGATTGTCATCTCAAATTCATTTTAGCGTCATAATGCAATTTACATTTTATGAAGAAGCTCAGCAAATGCGATCCGAGGTAAAGAGGGTTTGATTTAAAATATTTAAACGTTTTAAAATGTTCAAAAGCTCGTTTTCTGAAAGCGAACTCCGCATTGGACAAATAGTTCTGATAGTTTATAGTCTTGAAAAAAGTGCAGAATATTCTGAGAATATTATTCAGCTTTTTTCATCTACAGAACAGGGTAAAGCTAATTTAAATTTGTGTAAAGAAAAGGCATATAGGTCTAATATATATATATATCCTCCTGGAAGTGTCATGTTTGCAGTGATCGGATCTTTATGCCATTAAGATCAATCCATAATCACGTTCAATAAATTGGCTTTCAAAGATGTCTACCGTCGTCATGATTAACACAGGCTAATGATTGGGGTAAACGCTGTCATGTGACACTACATTTTTGCGTTAATGCCAATTTTCTCGTCAAAAAGTGTTTCCGAACCAGTTTTTCACAACATTTGAAGTATCAACATAGAGTTTATGTGCTAGAGTTAAACGGAAAAATATTATGTCGACACTTGTGAAACTTTAGCGATAATTTGCGTTTCCATCAGCTTTATTTTGATGCACTAAAACTTTTTTTCGCAAAAAATCCTTGGATGGAAACGTAGTTAGTGATGATGTATTTTATTTGTTATATTTGATCAATCCTTCTAAAAATACAACTCACAAAGGCAGGGATTTGATTGGAAATCAAGAAGGCTGCAGCATCTTTTAGCTGTTGTTTCTGTTTCTGGATAACTTCTGCACTTTCCTTGGGAAAACGCACACCTATTGAGAGAAGAAATCTAATAGTATTACATTCATTCATTTGGCAGACGCTTTCATCCAAAGCAACTTACATTCAAGGTAGCCTATATCAGGGGTTTTCAAACTTTTTGATGCCAAGGACCCCCATATTTAATGATCCCCTTGCGAGAGACCCCATGTGTGATAAAACTAGTAAACATTATATTATGAAGACTTTTTGTTTGCATAATTAAATAATTGCCTTTTATATTGTCATTGTACTAAAGCAAAAATATATTTCTTATGCTGGATTAATGTTAAATGTATAAACACGAAGATAAATATTTATATATATTTTATTTTAAAATCATAATTAATCTTAAATTATTTTAATTGTGAAAAGCGCTATATAAATAAATGAGCAAAAGTAAAACAAATATTGTTTCAAAGCAGCTTTACAAAGAATCATGAATTACAACCCTTATTTCTTACAAATAAGATTTATTATCACAACATATGAAGTTATATACCAGTTTATTTTTATTTCTTGCTCTGGCTGTCAATACTATAAAATAATTGTGATTAATAATTTTAGAATGAAACAGTAATAATGTCAAATAATGTCAACATTTTTACACATTTTTACGGCCCCCTGGGGGTCCCAGGACCCTAGTTTGAAAACCCCTGGCCTATATCAGTACGTGTGTTCCCTGGGAATCAAACCCATGACTTTGCATTGCTAGCACCATGCTCTACTAGTCAACATTTTAAGATTTATGCACTAAAGTAAAAAGTTTTAGCCAACATTTAAATGATTTCATTTCTGCAACATTTCGGAGTGGAATCATTATAGTTATCTCATTAGAAAGCTGATACTTTGGTTTTAAATTTATTGTATAAACTCAAACTATGTTTCTGGGTCAAAGTGATCAAAATTAAGCTATGGATCAAACTAACCAACACACCTGCAGAGAAGATGTTAGGGTTGAATTGTATATCAAAGGTATTCCTGAGAGAGGAAAAGATATGCTTTAATGAAGAATCCGGCTGGATGTTGTTTCCAGGTGCAGTTTTTAGGGAATCGTGTTCTTCATTCTGGTCTAAAAGTGTGATAGTAGTTAAGGGGAGTTGAGTGGTAGTACTAGAATCACTCTTTACTGGAGATGTGCTGACAGGGTTGGTGATGTCATTCTCAGTACTTTGTGAAACCGTCTCCAGAAATATCTGGTATCTGAGGTAACATACACATATACAGAATAAAATTAGAATTGTTCAGCTGGTTCACAAAAAATCAGGTTCACAGATTTAAATATTTACTGTGACATTGTTTACTGTTAAGCTAGACATTTAATATTTAACTAACTTAGAATCAGTATTAGAACAGAAATATTATTAGAATAGAATTAGTAGTATTAGAATTGCTGCCTCAGTGAATTTCACCTATCAAGAACATCTAGGTCATCTTTCACCTAAAACAAACCCATATACAGTATATACCGAATATACACAAGAAAATATACTTTATTCATTTAAGCATATATTTTCCCCCAAATTCTTATTATGGTAATGCGTCTAGATGTTGTATAGTAATTTACATTACTATAATTTACATTTCTATAAATGACTCTCTGGAATACTTGATTCTGATTGGTCAATGGTGCCATCTAGTGGACTGATATCTCTGAGTAATAACTGCATATCCCGAGATTCAGACTTATCAGACCGGTCAGCCGGGTAAAGTGAGTCATCTTTCCTGCTTCTGGGATCACTGTGTGATCTCTACGCTAATAAAATATTTTCAACTCAAATCAATGTTTCATGTGCATTTATTTCTTTATTTGGCAAGTATTCTTGTAATAAGCTGGATAATCAGATGTCAGATGGTCATTAATTACAAAATAAACACCAACAACACTCGACGCAAAGCGGAGGTGAATTTATTTCTTCTCACATAATTACATAATTTCAACGCAAATCAATATTTTTAATGTCCATGTCTTTATTTATTTGGTTAGTAGCCATGTAATAAGCGGGATTGCCGGTCAGTCATCCGGTTGTATCACAAAATAAAGTCCGCTTCACACTGGGGTCCTGATGACCCTGTCAGGGTTTATTTTGTGATAACAACCTGCTGAATGTACATTATCCCGCAATTACAGTAATGAGAATTGGGGGAGAAATGTGCTTAATTATCATGACAATAAAGTCACATTGCAACAAATCTTAAAGGGATAGTTCACCCAAAAATGAAATTTCTGTCACTTACTCACCCCCATGTTGATTCAGACCCTTCCTACCTTCCATACTTCCTTACTTCCTTACTTAGTCAAAGCATAAGCCACAGTCACCATTCACTTTCATTGCATCTTCTTTTTTCCATTCAGTGAAAGTGAATGGTTACTGAGGCTGCCATTCTGCGAAGCATCTCCTTTTGTGTTAGACGGAAGAAACGGAAATAAAGAAAGTCATGTGGGTTTTTGTACAACATGAGATTGAGTAAATCAGAAAAGTAAGAATGACAGAAATTATTTTGGGGTGAACTATACTTTTAATGGCCCTAATAATAGACTTCCTAATTAGGGACCAAGCACTGAAATTGCGGCGGCCCTATTTTTCTTCTTAGGATTATTATTATTATTATTATTATTATTATTATTATTTTCAAGGTTTTCAGTACTTTTGGGGTACATAAGATGTGTGAAAGTTTGCACACACATCAGAGTCGTTGGCCATTAGGGCTTGGCAAAGTTGCAGGGGGGTCATGCAGGGGGAGCTCTGCAGCACCACCTAGAACATGGGCCTGTTTGGGGAGCTCTGTAGCACATCCCTTTTGAGCTACAGTCACCAAACTTTGTACACATATAGATCTCATTAAGCTGGACAACTTTCGCACTGACAGTCATAAGCTCTGCCCAAAAGGAAGTTGGTCATTTTGGATTGTTTGAAATATGTATGCTCTGGAATTTTATATACTCCTCCCAGGGATTTCATGTTACAGGTACCAAATGTGGGCGACATCATGCCAAGACATTGACGATGCTAAATTGAGAAAGGATTTTTGATATATCGAACGGTGTTGCCATGGCGAAGCGATAAAATAACATAAAAAAAATGAATGGTGTGATTTTACATAAAAATTGAGCCAAATGTTTGTCCTTACAGGCTGATCACATTGATGTGGCTATTGTGGGTCACGGCCATAGTGCCACCAACTGGCAGAAGGAAGTGTGTCACTTTTAACAGACTTTGAAATATCCCTATTATGTTAACCTGAATTGCTTCAAACATTTTTAGAATAATGTCAAGACAGTGCAGATTTAAAATTCTGAAGGGATTTGTGATATCTTAAATAGTGTTGCCATGGCAACGTATTAAATGTCATTATTCCTTTTTATGTATATTCACATGTTTTTGAGGAACTTGGCATGGTTGAATTTTCATGATATTTTGCACACACATCAGAGTTAACACATGGGCGTGGCTGGGGAGCTCTGTAGCACCAACTTTTGACAAAAGTTGTATGGGTCAGTTTCGTCTACGATCACCAAACTTGCTACATATATTGTTCTCATCAAGCCAGACAACTTTCAAAATTACAGTCATTAGCTCCACCCAACAGAAAGTCAGCCATTTTGGATTGGATGTGCATTTTTTGAACATTGCAGGCCCTGAACTTTTGAATACTCCTCCTAGGAGAATCATGTGACTGTCACCAAATTTAGGCAATATTATGCCAAGACATTGAAGATGCTAAATTGCGAACGGAGTTTTGATATATCGAACAGTTTTGCCATGGTGATGCAATAAATTAAGGGTATAAATGTGAAACAGGAATTTCCTTATATCTTCTGTGTGAATTGTATGATTTTGATGAAAATTCAGCTGTATGTTTGGTAATGGGGGCTGATCACATTTAAACAGCTATTATGGGTCATGGCCACAGCACCACCAACTGACAACAGGAAGTGTGACACTTTGTGTGACTTTGAAAAAGTCCTCTTATATTTACCCTCTCAAATGCATGCGGCCACCACACTTTGTTTTCCTAGAGCCACCAGGTGGTGATGGCGCCGTAGTGATTGGGCCCATCATCACTGCTTGCAGTTATATTTATTTTTATTTTTATTATTATTATTTTTATTATTATTATTATTTTCAAGGTTTTCAGTACTTTTGGGGTACATAACATGCGTGAAAACTCTTGAAAGTTTGCACACACATCAGTGTCGTTGGCCATTAGGGCTTGGCAAAGTTGCAGGGGCGGTCACGCAGGGGGGGCTCTGCAGCATCATCTAGAACATGGGCCTGTTTGGGGAGCTCTGTAGCACATCCCTTTTGAGCTACTGTCACCAAACTTTGTTCACATATAGATCTCATCAAGCCGAACAACTTTCGCACTGACAGTCATAAGCTCTGCCCAAAAGGAAGTTGGCCATTTTGGATTATTTGAAATATGTATGCTCTGGAATTTGATATACTTCTCCCAGGGATTTCATGTTACAGGTACCAAATGTCTGCGACATCATGCCAAAACATTGACAATGCTAAATTGCAAAAGGATTTTTGATATATCAAATGGTGTTGCCATGGCGAAGCGATAAAATAACATCACAAAAATGGAATAAGGAAATGTCTCATATCTTCTGCATGCATAGTGTGATTTTACATAAAAATTGAGCCAAATGTTTGTCCTTACAGGCTGATCACATTGATGTGGCTATTGTGGGTCACGGTCATAGCGCCACCAACTGGCGGAAGTGTGTCACTTTTAACAGACTTTGAAATATCCCTATTATGTTAACCTGAATTGCTTCAAAAATTTTTAGAATAATGTCAAGACAGTGCAGATTTAAAATTCTGAAGGGATTTGTGATATCTTAAATAGTGTTGCCATGGCAACGTATTAAATGTCATTATTCCTTTTTATGTATATTCACATGTTTTTGAGGAACTTGGCATGGTTGAATTTTCATGATATGTTGCACACACATCAGAGTTGTCGCCATTAGGCCTGGGAAAAAGTTAACACATGGGTGTGGCTGGGGAGCTCTGTAGCACCAACTTTTGACAAAAATTGTGTGGGTCAGTTTCGTCTACGATCACCAAACTTGTACATATATTGTTCTCATCAAGCTGGACAACTTTCAAAATTACAGTCATTAGCTCCACCCAACATAAAGTCAACCATTTTGGATTGAATGTGCATTTTTTGAAAATTGCAGGCCCTGAACTTTTGAATACTCCTTCTAGGGGAATCATGTGACTGTCACCAAATTTAGGCAATATTATGCCAAGACATTGAAGATGCTAAATTGCGAACGGAGTTTTGATATATCGAACAGTTTTGCCATGGTGATGCAATAAATTAAGGGTATAAATGTGAAACAGGAATTTCCTTATATCTTCTGTGTGAATTGTATGATTTTGATGAAAATTCAGCTATATGTTTGGTAATGGGAGCTGATCACATTAAACAGCTATTATGGGTCATGGCCATAGCACCACCAACTGACAACAGGAAGTGTGACACTTTGTGTGACTTTGAAAAAGTCCTCTTATATTTACCCTCTCAAATGCATGCGGCCACCACGCTTTGTTTTCCTAGAGCCACCAGGTGGTGATGGCGCCGTAGTGCTTGGGCCCGTCATCACTGCTTGCAGCTATATTTTCAATTATAATTCCTTATTTTTATCTTTTGATGTTGCTGTGAAATATGACCTGGACAAGATCTTGACAAGTTTCATTAGATTCACCTGTGCTTTAATCATAGGAAAGGTTAATGTATAAATGTCCACCTGTGCTCAACAAAAGCCTCAACGAGCTCCTGTCTCAGACAAACCAGGCAATGAGGATGTTGCTTTGGGAAACCCAGCTGTTGACAAATAGGATTTAAATTCTCCACAGGAAGGAAGTTGACGTCAGGTGGGAAGGTAAAAAGTAGGTCCAGGATGTAGTGGCGCCCATCATTACCCACAATGCCCTTGTGCTCTACTGAGGAGCACAACTCGACTGCTGTGTCATCTTTGTTTAACACTAGGTGTCGCTGTACTCTCAGCATCTTACTGGGTTTGTTAAGCAGCTCTAGGTACCTAAAGAGAGTTGAAACCAGTTTAGGTAACTAGGGTACATACAGTATAATACTCATATATTTAGTAGTTTGAAAATGGAAATTCTGTTATTTACTGTTGTTTCAAACCAGTATGACATTCTTTCTTATGTGGAACACAAAAGATGATGTTAGGCAGAATGACAGCCTCAGTCAACATTAACTTTCATAGCATCTTTTCCCATACAATGCAAGAGAATGCTAACATTCTGCCTAACATCTTCTTTTGTGTTCCACAGAAGAAATATTGGTTTGGAACAACATGAGGGTGAGTAATTGATAATTTTCATAATTTTCATTTTGGGGTGAACTATCCCTTTAAGAGCCTAAAAATAATGTTTTACCTGTCATCAGAGACAACGGTTTTGCCAAAGTCGATGGAGCCATAGATAACACTCTGTGCTTGGTCACGCTCAAGAATACCTGGCACGATAGTTTGCGCAGTCACGCGGTAGCCACGGTAATCGATCACTACAGTGCCAAGCAGGTATAGGCCTTCGGGATCCACTGTCCAGAAAGCGCTCACACCATTTAGGTCGAGAATGGGGGCGGCGTGGGCTGCAGCCTCCCCACCCAAATCTCTGTATTGGTCCCGCACATCAAAGCCCAAACTGAAGAGCATGTTGTTCCAGATGAATATCTGTTGTTTCGATTCTTCACTAGGGTTGATGGGCATCACGTTACCATCTATCACTTCCATGGCTCCTCGAGTGGCAGTGCTCACAAAATCACTGTTAACCTGATAAAGTCAGTAAAAGGTGATAATTACTATATATGTTCAGCTTTTGGACAAAGAAATCATAAGATGGTATCCTGAGTACAGTCGCCTTCTTCACCCTTAAAAATTGCCTAAAGATTCCAATTAGAGCCAATAGGGGTTGTACAACATTAAGGGCGTTTCAGACCGAAAACGTGTTTTTGCTTCCATCCATGCTGTTTTTTAATGTTTTTCTCTATAGACATGCACTTGACAGATGTCTTTGACCATTGTGCCATGTCTTGCTGTTTTTGCAGTGTCTTGTGAAGGAGCGGCATTGTTTTTATCTTCTTAAATCTTCTTGCGTTCAATCTGAATGGCCCCTTATGTCACATGAGTACTTCTTAAATAAGTTTTAAATAACTTTTTATTCTACTGGTGCTTTAAAGAACCTATTTAATCTCAAAAGCACCACTACACAGCAAAACCTGATTTTTTTATTTTTTATTAACATGATGGGCTGCAAAGAAACAGCTTGTTTCATTACAGAAATCTCATATATGGACATATATGAAAATACTGATTATCTAAAATTATAGCTAATATATGTAAGCATATATGTGTGTGTGTGTGTGTGTGTGTGTGTGTGTGTGTGTGTGTGTATATATATATATATATATATATATATATATATATATATATATATATATATACACAGTATGTTCAAATTCCACTAGTATTTAAGAAATATATATTTTGTATGAATTAAAAATTGCCATTTTTGTAATATTTAAAAAAATATGTGTTGCATATACAGTATGAACAAGTATGTGGCTTTTTTATATTAGTGAAAACCATATATAAACATACAGGTGCATCTCAATAAATTAGAATGTCGTGGAAAAGTTCATTTATTTCAGTAATTCAACTCAAATTGTGAAACTCATGTATTAAATAAATTCAATGCACACAGACTGAAGTAGTTTAAGTCTTTGGTTCTTTTAATTGTGATGATTTTGGCTCACATTTAACAAAAACCCACCAATTCACTATCTCAACAAATTAGAATATGGTGACATGCCAATCAGCTAATCAACTCAAAACACCTGCAAAGGTTTCCTGAGCCTTCAAAATGGTCTCTCAGTTTGGTTCACTAGGCTACACAATCATGGGGAAGACTGCTGATCTGACAGTTGTCCAGAAGACAATCATTGACACCCTTCACAAGGAGGGTAAGCCACAAACATTCATTGCCAAAGAAGCTGGCTGTTCACAGAGTGCTGTGTCCAAGCATGTTAACAGAAAGTTGAGTGGAAGGAAAAAGTGTGGAAGAAAAAGATGCACAACCAACCGAGAGAACCGCAGCCTTATGAGGATTGTCAAGCAAAATTGATTCAAGAATTTGGGTGAACTTCACAAGGAATGGACTGAGGCTGGGGTCAAGGCATCAAGAGCCACCACACACAGACGTGTCAAGGAATTTGGCTACAGTTGTCGTATTCCTCTTGTTAAGCCACTCCTGAACCACAGACAACATCAGAGGCATCTTACCTGGGCTAAGGAGAAGAAGAACTGGACTGTTGCCCAGTGGTCCAAAGTCCTCTTTTCAGATGAGAGCAAGTTTTGTGACCAAGGTCCTAGAGTCTGGAGGAAGGGTGGAGAAGCTCATAGCCCAAGTTGCTTGAAGTCCAGTGTTAAGTTTCCACAGTCTGTGATGATTTGGGGTGCAATGTCATCTGCTGGTGTTGGTCCATTGTGTTTTTTGAAAACCAAAGTCACTGCACCCGTTTACCAAGAAATTTTGGAGCACTTCATGCTTTCTTCTGCTGACCAGCTTTTTAAAGATGCTGATTTCATTTTCCAGCAGGATTTGGCACCTGCCCACACTGCCAAAAGCACCAAAAGTTGGTTAAATGACCATGGTGTTGGTGTGCTTGACTGGCCAGCAAACTCACCAGACCTGAACCCCATAGAGAATCTATGGGGTATTGTCAAGAGGAAAATGAGAAACAAGAGACCAAAAAATGCAGAGCAGCTGAAGGCCACTGTCAAAGAAACCTGGGCTTCCATACCGCCTCAGCAGTGCCACAAACTGATCACCTCCATGCCACGCCGAATTGAGGCAGTAATTAAAGCAAAAGGAGCCCCTACCAAGTATTGAGTACATATACAGTAAATGGCCATACTTTCCAGAAGGCCAACAATTCACTAAAAATGTTTTTTTTATTGGTCTTATGATGTATTCTAATTTGTTGAGATAGTGAATTGGTGGGTTTTTGTTAAATGTGAGCCAAAATCATCACAATTAAAAGAACCAAAGACTTAAACTACTTCAGTCTGTGTGCATTGAATTTATTTAATACACGAGTTTCACAATTTGAGTTGAATTACTGAAATAAATGAACTTTTCCACGACATTCTAATTTATTGAGATGCACCTGTACATATAATGCTATGTATCAGATTTCTGTATGGGTTGGTGAGAGAGATGACAATACAACAAGACAATAATTTAAAAAAAAAAGGAACCAAAAGAATGAGAGAGCACAAATGATTAACCTTAAACATGGCTCTGTCCCGCATCAGACGATCAGTCAAGTTCTTCCTAGGAAGCTCTCTTGTGGTTTGAAATTCTTCGTTCCAGTCACGGGCCTGTTTTCAACACAGAAAATGAATCGGAATGTTTACATAAGTTGCTTGTTGCTGACTCTCAACATGTTTACCTGACCAGGCACATGCTCTTCATAACCCAGGCAGGAGGAGCTGGCATCTTCGGCTCTAACACAGTCCATTGTATGGTCAAGTGCTGGAGCAGACCAGCTGAACACCTGGAAAGGTGTGGCAATCCTTTCAAATGGGTGTGTAGATCCTCTAAATATAAGAGTTAAGAGATAAATAAAAGAGAAGTTGCATCTTCTACCAGGGCTATATTCACCATAGGTGATCTGCCCAGCCTCAAATCAATTAGGGTTTTTCAATGACTGATTCCTAAGATTTTACTTTTACTCCCCACCAATATTGTAAATGTTGATCTGTTTCGACCTCACTCTGACTGTCACTATGATCTAAATAGGATGATAACCTTCGTTCCGCCTTCTCTCAAGACCTTATGTAAACAAAGTCATACCCATGACCCCGGAAGCGGAACGTCACGCACTTATAAAAGCGGGTTAAACTTCCAGCTCATTCTCTTTACCTTTCTCGCCTCAGAGACCTGGTACAGGTAGGAACTGAATTAATATTTGTTTATTCACCATTCAATTCATCACCTGGGTGGTGCAGGTGCCTTGTGTCCCTGTGAATTGTGGTGTTTTCTTGCATATTTTTTGTATTATTCGGTACCATCACTCAATTCATGCTGTATGTGCCTGTGAATTTTGATGGGTTTTATTGCATTATTCTGATATTCTGAGGCTAGTTTCTAACATACTAGCCATTCAATATTATGGATTATTTCTGTTTTCTTTCAGAGTATCCATCAGTTAAACCTAGTGAATATACTTCATTATAACATTTTGGTGAGTATTGTTGCCCTTTTTGTGCCCTATATCACTGTTCGCAGTCATTGGGGTTTGATATAGGCCTGCTAGGTACGTTTGTGTACTGTTGCGGGCCTTTTGCTTTGCATGGGCTTGATTTACTCTTCACTGCTGTTGGGATTGTGTGGGGCCTTACCTGGTGTGGCAGGGGTATCATGGCCTCTCAGTGCTGCTGATTTTGTTGATCAGCAATGGACCCTCATGATGGATATAGGGAATGCCCTTCATGCCTGGGGATTGCTCATTTGAGGGAGGATGTGGATAATCCCTGCAGGGCAGCTTGTGACCTGTCCAGAGAGGAACGATTCCACCGTGCTAATAGGGTATGCGGTTCTGTACCTGAGCGTGGTAGGGAGAGGGAACACTCATCAGACAGGCCTAGTCATAAGCGTTCTCGCAAGCACTCACGTGATTGTTATGACGCCGCACACAGATCAAGCCGTGAGAGGGTGGTTGAAGTAGCTAAACACACAACTCCTGCTCCACCAGCAGAAGGTGGCAACACAGATACTCAATTACAGATCCTGGCAGCTATTCAGAGTTTATCGCAGAGGATGGACAGAGTTGAAGCTTGTCGCTCATTCTCACCATCACTACTTCCTGGTCAGGAATGCGTTCCTCCACCTGGGCAACAGTGTCATCCTGACAAAGGCACAGAGGATGCTGATGTATTATCTCTTCTTGCTCCCCACTCGCTGTTCGATAATACACAGCAGTCGGAAGGAGGGAGCCAATGGAAGGAACCCCATTTGGATTCCACCGAAGTGGATGAGGAATCGGCAGTGAAGGAGGATTTTCCAATGAATACTCTTGTTACTAGGGTATTTAGTGCAGCAAAGATTGCTGGTTTGCAGCCTTCTTTGCCTGATCCAGCTCCTGTCGGTGGTGTCTGGGAAGGCATATCTCAGACTAATTCTCCACCTTGCATTCCAGTGGCAGATGATTATACCTCAATGTTGAGGACAGCATGGAAGAAACCATCTCAGAAGCCTCAATTCAATGCAGGCTGTAGACAGTTGGCCAATGCCTGTTACCCAACGGAAACTGGACTGGGGGACATACCGCCAATAGAACAAGCGATAGCATCATGGACTGCTCTGGGACCAGCCCGTGCATCTGCTAACCCTCACTGTCCCAGGAAGGAGTGTGCGAAATCTGATGATCTGATCTCACTATTTTATTATGCTGCTGCACGTGCAGCTCGTAAAGGCAATGCTTTGGCTATCCTCTTAGCAGCCCTAAGGAAAACAATAAGTGCGGATGACCAGGATTCTAAGAACCTTGTTGATTTTGCTCTGGCAGCCCACTCACAATTGACACACGATGTGGGGGAGGCTGTGTCTTCAGCCGTTTTTATGTCGTAGACAGATATGGCTGGCACAAACCTCTTTGCCAGAGGCCATAAAAAGCGAACTAATGAATTTGCCAGTAATGCCTGGTCACGTCTTCCATTCGGATTCTCAGGAGTTGCTGGATAGGGCTGAGTGCTCCATTTCAATGAGAGAAGCCGTCCAGCGGGCTTGTCACAAACCAGCTCCAGTCTTCAGACAAAGATCTCGAGAAACTCAAAGGCCGCAGCAACCTGCTTGGCCTAGACACATGAGTGGCGATCCTATTAGTGTTCAGGGGCAGAGCTTTCGTGTCCAAAGACAAAATCCTGCCACACATCCCCAGAGGAGATCTCAGTCCCATGGGGGAGGCCAACAGAGAAGCTCTCAGAGGGGTGCAGGAAGTGACGGCGGTCCTGCATAGGAGTCAGGGGCCGGCCGTCGACTGTTCCTCCCAACTTTCAGGGGCCAGTTGGGAGAGAGTGGTCTCAGACCAGTGGGTTTTATCCACAATAGCTCACGGGTATCGGCTACAGTTTCGGAATGACTATTGTCAAGGACCCACTGTTGGAGCCCGTATTGATGGAAGAGGTGCAAACTCTTTTACAAAAAGGAGCAATCGCAAAGGTGCCCTTCAACGCACAACATATTGGGTTTTATTCAACCTATTTCATAGTTCCAAAAAAGATAGTGGTCATCGTCCCGTTCTTGATCTCAGACACCTCAACCAGTACTTAAAAATTCTTCCATTCAAAATGATTCATACAAAGTTGGTATTGCAGTCCATACGTGCAGGAGAATGGTTCATGTCCCTGGACTTAAAAGACGCGTATTTCCACATTCCAATTTGTCCAGAGCACAGGCCTTTTCTCCGCTTTGCTTTTCAAGGCCAAGTTTTTCAGTTCCGGGTTCTACCATTCGGCCTGTCCTTGGCACCGAGGGTTTTTACTTGGATGATCTCAGCCGCCCTTGCTCCCATTCAGTTGTGGGGTATCAAAATCCTGCCATATCTGGACGATTGGTTAATTTGTGCTCCTTCTCTAGAGCAGGTGATCAGGAACTAGGTACTAGCTCATATTCTGTCCCTGGGGTTCACAGTGAATTGGAAGAAGAGCAGGTAAAATTCCTGGGACTATATTTCAATTCCATAACAATGGAAGCATGTCTCACTCCCCAGAGAATAGACAGCCTGGAGAAGGCATTAAGTCACTTCCAGAAGGGGAAACTTATGACAGCTCACAGGGTTCAGAAACTGGTAGGACTGATGGCGGCAGCATCAATGGTGATTCCCTTAGGCCTGCTGCAGACACGTCCGATACAGAGATGGTTCAATTCTTTTCATCTTCATACATAAAAGGACAGAAGAACGAGGCTGTTGGTGACACAGGCCTGCATGCGGGCTTTACACCATTGGAGGGACAAGAATTTCCTCCGCAGGGGAACCCCACTGGGCAATCTTCCTCACAGAAGATCAGTGATAACAACAGACACATCACTGACAGGCTGGGGAGCCGTTTGGGAAGGCAGGTCAGTAAGTGGCAAATGGGACCCCCTTGGTCATCAGAACACATAAATGTGCTCGAACTGAGGGCTATTCATCTCACTCTCAAGGGTCTGTTACCGTTTTTATGCCACAAGCATGTGTTAGTGAGAACGGACAGTATCTCGGCAGTTTACCACATAAATAACCAAGGTGGGTCTCCAGGTGGCAATGGATTTGCTGACATGGACATGGCCACGGCTATCCTCACTGAGAGCAATCCACATCCCGGGTGTGACAAACAGAGCACCCGACATTTTGTCCAGAACAGGGCCTCTCCCAGGAGAGTGGTGGTATACACGGAGGTAGTAGCCCAAATTTAGGCCCGATACGGGACAGCTCAGGTAGATCTTTTTGCCTCCAAGGAGACGACCCATTGCCTGGGATGGTACTCCCTTACGGTACAAGAAAGCAGCTTAGGCCTGGATGCTCTGTCAGAAAAGTGGCCGACAGGCTTACTATATGCTTTTCCCCCCTTTCCTCTGATTTCCCAGGTCCTCCAGAGGATCAGGGAGGGTCATTGTACAGTTCTGCTAGTTGCTCCATGCTGGCCGGGAAGACCATGGTTCCCGGACCTAGTTCAGCTCATTCAGGGTCCCCCGTGGCAACTACCATCATGGGCGGATCTTCTGTCCCAAATAGACGGGCAGATTTGGCATCCAAACCCGATGGCACTGCACTTGTGGGTATGGCCTCTGCAGAGTCCGTCCCTCAACAGCTAGATGAAACTATGTGAGACATTGAATAATGCCAGAGCTCCATCCACTCGCATTAATTACTCCATAATGTGGAGAATTTTTTCAGAATGGTGTTTAGGCATGAATGTTGATCCAAGAACCTGCTCTGTGCCACTTGTCCTTAGATTCCTGCAGTCTCAACTGGACCAGGGCAAAGCAGCCAGTACAATCAGGGTTTATGCCTCATCTATTTCAGCATCTCATGGGGGAGTTGATGACCAGCCAATAGGCCGACTTCCCTTGGTATGTCAGTTTCTGAAGGGAACTCGTCTCTTGTGTCCAAATCGCACTTTGCAGGTACCAAATTGGGATTTGCCTTTCATACTAGACTCTCTCACTAAGCCCCCATATGAGCCTATGGCTGATGCAGATTTAAAAGCTTTGTCTCTCAAGACAACTTTTCTCTTGTCTATATGCTCTGCTAAAAGGGTAGGAGAATTGTGTGCTCTATCCACTAGTGATGATTGTTTACGTTGGAGGCCAGATGGGACAGGGGCGACACTCTGGCCCAACCCTGCTTTTTACCATAAGTACTTAATCCTCAGTTTAGAAATCAAGTTCTGGAGGTAGTTCAATTTCAACCCCCTTCTTCTTCACAGGCAGAACAGCAGAGTTTGCTCACCCTATGTCCAGTAAGGGCATTACGCACCTATGTACATTTTATTCAGACTATGAGGAAGTCTCATTCTCAGCTTTTTGTTTGCTATGAAAAGGCCAGACTGGGGTTGCCACTTTCTAAGCAATGTTTGTCACATTGGTTGGTTGATGTTATTTCCCATGCTTATATGGAAAGGGGGTTGCCAGTTCCTATGGGAATACGGACCCACTCAACTAGAAGTGTAGCTACTTCATGGGCCGCATTAAAAGGAGTTCCTGTGGGGGAAATTTGTGTGGCAGCATCATGGTCTACATCATATAAGTTCGCAAAATTTTACAGTGTTGACGTAACTAATGCAACACCTGTCAGCACTGCAGTTTTGATGTCTGTTGACCAGCGAGGTTTGAATAGTTCGGATTCTGTAGTTCCTCGTGACCCTGTTGACATGAGTCATCCTATTTAGACCGTAGTGATGGTCAGAGTGAGGTCGAAACAGATCGTAAGTTATGAAAATAACTATGGATCTGTGAGACCGAAGGATGACCATCACTATCCTTGTCGCTCGGAACACTGGGGCGTTCAAGGAAAGAGAACGAGCTGGAAGTTTAACCCGCTTTTATAAGTGCGTGACGTTCCGCTTCCGGGGTCATGGGCATGATTTTGTTTACATAAGGTCTCGAGAGAAGGCCGAATGAAGGTTATCATCCTATTTAGACCGTAGTGACGGTCATCCTTCGGTCTCACAGATCCATATTTATATTCATAACTTACGTTATGGTCTTAATTGATACTGTTTGTATTGTTTGCCTCAAAACAGAATAAACTCTAAATATTCAGAGAAAGGCCTTACCTCTTTTTCAACAAGGCACTGAAGTTCTTCTTAAAAATGGGACTGATCTGACTCAGGAGATCCAGCAGAGCATGACTGAGGGCACTGGGATTGGCTGGCTTTGGATTGAAGTTGTATGCTGTAGATCTAATTTTTACCAAATGCATTTCTGTGAATTTGTCTGTCCGGTATGGGCTAGTTTTTAGAACCATGTTTTTTTGATTGCAAGTACTCAGTACTCACTGATTTACGTAGAACCCATGAGTTGACGCTGTTATACTGAAGTGTCTGTCTTCCATGGTGACAATATTAAGATACATGAGGTCTCCATGCATCTTTCTGTTTCCAGGAGGTGGATTCCAGCTACTCATGGTCAAACCCTTCAAGCACTCTGCGGGCTGCTTGTAAAATAAAGAAGTGCATATTGTCTGTCTACACTCAATCCCAATGCATTTGGTTTGGTAGCACATTTTGAATGCAGTTATTTTAACACCATCACTTCCAAGTTTTATGCAAATACCCTAAAGTCCTACCTTTCCAAAGTGAGTCTGAGGTTGCAGGTATACCAGCAGACGTTCTTTGCAACCAGGAAGAATGTGATCTGGAGGGCTGCAGATGACGTGTTTCAGCCGGTCACCTCTTCTCTTAGGCTTGTTACCCTCTGGAATATAAATCAGGTTTATAATGACTAAAGCTTTCCAATATAAAATTTTATACAAAATACATAGGCATTTCTATATTTATGAAACTCCTGATTTGAAAGATGTCTCTTACCTTCCTTACGTTCCTCTGTGAAATAGCTGAGAAATGACGGTGAGCTGCCCTCCACTCCATTATAGCCATCAGTAAGGTCCAGGCTCTTTAAAAGGTCTCTGATGTGTCGTAGATGGATGTGCACTTCTCGAACTGTGTATGGATCTGGGTTTTATTTAAAAAGGAACGTTAAGACAAATTTAGCAAAGATAACATATTTTTGAAATTTTGAAAGTTTGATACTGATCTAATTTACATTTTATATATTAATTTTTTTTTTTTAATTAAGAGTTTAAAATGTAGATTTTGATAAAAAAAAATAAAAAAAACTAGATCTCAACAGGTTTAAAATCAATTAAGTTTTAAAAGGATATTTCAATTAAAAATTTAAATTCTGACATAATTTACTCAAGAACAAGAACACTGGACTCATGTTCTTCCAAACCCTAAAAATTGAGGTCCATATTCCCTGATCAACTAATTTTAAATCAGATTTAATAGATCTTAGAGGCTTACCCTCCACAACTCTCAGAACTGAGCCCTCTTGAAGGCCTGGAATGGATCTAAGGTGTGTAAAGTTGTCAAGTGTGACTCCATTCAGCTGCAGGGAGAAACAGGTACGCCAGCAGGTCTCCTCCCGGTCCATCAACACTTGCTTGATCTCCTGTACCATCGCTAAAGGTGAAACCTTAAAGGGACAGTCCACCCAAAAACTAAATAATTTGATCATTCACCCACCCTCATGTCATTTCAAACCTGTTTGACTTTCTTTTTTTCTGTGGAACACAAAAGGAGAAATACTGAAAAAATTTTATGTTACTTTTCTTTTCCATACAATGAAAGTGAATGGGGACTGAGGTTGTAAGTACCTAACTTTCTGCCCAATATCTCATTTTGTGTTCCACAGATGAAAGAAAGTCATACAGGTTTGGAACAGCATTAGGGTGATTAAATGATGACAATTAATTTTTGGTTGAACTTTCCCTTTATGACCAGTATGAATCTAGAGTCCACTGTATTGGCATGTTTATTTATAAGCAGCCATATAGAAAGCAGCTTTTTTTTTTAACTTTCAACAAGTGACAAGCCTTTACCTGGAAGTCAGTAGGTTCTGTGCCAGGAGCCTGGATCTTGACTGTGAACCCTGCATCCTCAGATGGGTCTATGTCAGGAACAGCAACAGCAGGTAGCTCTTGTTGTTCGATGCCACAGTTGACCTGTTCTGCCATATTATCTGCTTGAGTGTCCAGCACACGGCCACTGAGCATGGGGTCAGGGCCGGGTCCTTGTATTTTGAAAAAGAGAAGAATACAAATCATAAGTGGATTACCAACATGACACAAAAGAGTTATGAATGGGTTAGAATCATGTTACTACACTTACATTTTTGCAAAATTACTTTTACATGGCTCGTACATGTCGCGGTAGTTTCCTGATAAAGTGAACACTACAGGCACTACAACAACGAGTTTTATTCTCTTTCTCATAAGTAAAACGGCAGATTATCAGTTCATAAACACTTATTTTTTGCTATGTTCTTCACACAGTGCTGTCTTATGACATCTAAACACTTTTACTATGGTGCATGACATGAAAGGCGATACGTTTTAATGTTTGTATAACATAACCAACTTCAACAAGCTTGTTTGACCGAGATCAAATTGTATAGCAACTCAGCTTGTAGATGTTGCACTTGCGATGCAAAGGACCGGGATGTGAGTCGACACGTGAGCCGAAAGGGTCATAAAAGTACCACAAAATGGATACATAGAAGTAAAGGAAACCACATAAAGGAAACATATTAGTAATCCATAAGACTCCAGTGGTTAAATCCATATCTTAAGTAGCAATATAATAGGTGTGGATGAGAAACAGATAAAGTAATTTTTTCAAATCTAAATCTCCCCTTTTACTTTTACATCTGAAAGTCACATGTGGTGCCTGTTTAGTTCCACTTTCACATTTGAAAGTTAAAGTTAAAGTGGAGATTTAGGGTAAAAAAGGACTGAAATATTGTTCTGTTTCTCACCCACATCTATTATATTGCTTCTGAAGATATGGATTTAAACCCTGGAGACTTATGGATTACTTTTATGTTTCCTTTATGTTATTTTTGGAGCTGCAAAGGTCTAATCACCATTCACTTGAATTATATGGACCTACAGAGCTGAAATATTCTAAAAATCTTAGTTTGTGTTCTGCTGAAGAAAGAAAGTCATATATATCTGGGATGGCATGAGGGTGAGTAAATGATAAGAAAATTGTCATTTTTGGGTGAACTATCCCTTTAAAAACTATCTATATGGGAGAAAAACTAACACACTTTTAACTCCACAGTAGATATTTTACCTGGGAACTGCTGTAATATGTGTAAGGAACCACATAATGTAATTTCATTTTGCAAAAATGTCGCCACAGTCATGTAATTTTCATTTGATCAGGCTGTTTTGAAAAAAGTCTGAAAATCCCTGGCTTAGGATGAACATAAATTCAGCAAAAAAAGAAACGTCCCTTTTTCAGGACACTGTATTTTAAAGATAATTTTGTAAAAATCCAAATAACTTTACAGATCTTTATTGTAAACGGTTTAAACATAGTTTTCCATGCTTGTTCAGTGAACCATAAACAATTAATGAACATGCACCTGTGGAACAGTCGTTAAGACACTAACAGCTTACAGACGGTAGGCAATTATGGTCACAGTTATAAAAACTTAGGACACTACAGAGACCTTTCTACTGACTCTGAAAAACACCAAAAGAAAGATGCCCAGGGTCGCTGCTCATCTGCGTGAACGTGCCTTAGGCATGCTGTGTGGAGGCATGAGGACTGCAGATGTGGCCAGGGCAATAAACTGCAATGTCTGTACTGTGAGACGACTAAGACAGCGCTACAGGGAGACAGGAAGGACAGCTGATCATCCTCGCAGTGGCAGACCAAGTGTAACAACACCTGCACAGGATTGGTACATCCGAATATCACACCTGCGGGACAGGTACAGGATGGCAACAACAACTGCCCGAGTTACACCAGGAACGCACAATCCCTCCATCAGTGCTCTGACTGTCTGTAATAGGCTGTGAGAGAGGCTGGACTGAGGGCTTGTAGGCCTGTTGTAAGGCAGGTCCTTACCAGACATCACCGGCAACAATGTCGCCTATGGGCACAAACCCACCTTTGCTGGACCAGACAGGACTGGCAAAAAGTGCTCTTTCACCTCGATTTGGAGGTGGAGGTTCCATCATGGTCTGGTGCGGAGTGTCACAGCATCATCGGACTGAGCTTGTTGTCATTGCAGGCAAACTCAACACTGTGCGTTACAGGGAAGACATCGTCCTCCCTCATGAGGTACCCTTCCTGCAGGCTCATCCTGAAATGACCCTCCAACATGACAATGCCACCAGCCATACTGCTCGTTCTGTGCGTGATTTCCTTTAAGACAGGAATGTCAGTGTTCTGCCATGGCCAGCAAAGACCCCGGATCTCAATCCCATTGAGCACGTCTGGGACCTGTTTGATCAGAGGGTGATGGCTAGGGCCATTCCCCCCAGAAATGTCCGGGAACTTGAAAGTGCCTTGGTGAAGTGAACTGGCAAATCTGGTGCAGTCCATGAGGAGGAGATGCACTGCAATACTTAATGCAGCTGGTGGCCACACCAGATCCTGACTGTTACTTTTGATTTTGACCCCCCCCCCCCCTTTGTTCAGGGACACATTATTCCATTTCTGTTAGTCACATGTCTGTAAAACTTGTACAGTTTATGTCTTAGTTGTTGAATCTTTCTATGTTCATACAAATATTTACACGTTAAGTTTGCTGAAAATAAAAGCAGTTGAAAGTGATAGGACGGTTCTTTTTTTGCTGAGTTTATTTCAAATGTTACAGTATCAGATCTGTATTAGCATATACAATAATATCTACAATAAGTAGCCTGATTTGATGTTAATGAACAAACAGGACTCTCAACACTGCAATGGCACAAACACCTGACAGAATACACACCTGTAAAGTTTGGAGTATCAAGGAACAGCTTATCAACCACGAAAAGGGTAAAGCTTTCAGCCTGGTCTGGTTTCTGTTCTACTTGGGTCCCAGCGAGAGCCCTCTCTCCAGAATCCCGCAGTGATGGTCTCGTGCTCTGGTTTAGGGCGTCCAGGTCCCACTGCATCTGTTCCACTTCCTTCTTTGTCCATAGCAGATCCTTGTCCAACAGCGTTAGACTTTGCTCCATCTTCCCAAACTCATGCTCCACCATCCCACAACTCATGCCTGTCAGGTCTTCTTCTATTTCTATTCGCTGTTGCTTTACATGAGATATTTTCTTCTCAAAGCAACCCAAATGAGTGGGATTGTTCTCTTCTTCACTTGTCACATCTTTCTCATTAACATACTCTCTCTTTATAATATTCATCTCTAGTGCCACAACAATCTGTGCATCTTGTTGTTGCTCAGACTGGCCCTCAGAGTCACCTGGTTGTGCTAATAATTCCCAGTTTTGTGCTTGTCTTTGCTTCTTGGGAAGAAAAGGATGTTCAGTTGGAATGCCACATGGAGGTTCTAGCTTTACCATATCGAGTTTTGTTTGTGCTTCACTGTTTGGATCATGTTCATTTAGTTTTTTGCCCTCGTTGATTTCCACTTCTTCTTCTTTTCGTGGATGCTTTTGCTCCCTTTGTAAAAGATTTACTCCTAATTGCTCTGTTGCTTTAACTGATTGTGTTTCATCTTGTTCTTCATGTTCAGTGTCAAAGTCACTCTGTGAGGCATCCAGTGTAGATGCAGCATGCACAGATATTGGACCAGGAATTGATAACCCATGGCTTACCTTATGGTCTGCTAGTAACTCTGTTCCTTGCCCAAGGAACGTTTTACAACCATCTGTTTCCTGTTCATGAGTGCATATTCGGTTTTGACGCAGAACATCTTTAGCAGCAGTTGGCTGATCTAAAGGTATTGGACACAGGGAAGACAGCAAGGGCCATTCATCCTCTGTGGAGTATAATTGATTTGTGCCTGTATGTGAGAGCTCCTTATGAATGATATTTGTGCTCGGCTGTGCCACCACCCCTCCGTCTCGCTCTCCTCCATTCCGTAGATTGCTTTCGCCCACTCTGTTTTCTCTCCTGACATCTTGTGGTTGTTCCCTTGTTGCCAACAGGAGCTCGAAGGGCCGAATTGAGTCCTCGTTGACCAGAGTTGCACCAAGGTTGCTGCTTAACACAATATCTGGGAAAATGAGGTGATCTTGGTCCAAAACAGGAGAAGCAGAGGTCCGTGAAGGAGGTAGTCTTTCTATATCACTGTTCTCCCTGGATAGGAGTGGAGAGCGATCCTCTGTCTGGTCACCAACTGTCTTACTTTGAATAAAATCGGACACCTTGCGGCAGCAGTGAAATATGTTTCCCATGTTGCAAGTGCCACCATTTCATTCCAGTTCAACCACAGAGAAGAAGGGTAATTTTTGAGTCCAAAAAAGAAAGACCTCTGGGAGCCTGTTAATAAGAGCTGATTTGGTTTTAAAATGAGCAGACCTCCACTATGTGACCTTGACAGCAGAGCAAACCTTGCTATATTGGTTGAAGCCGTGAGATAAGTCTAACAGATAGCTGACATACCAAATTACCAAGTCTGGCACCAAGCCTTTTGTGCATCTATGCAATAGCTGCAACATTTAATTACCTATACAAAGACATTAAATTCTTGCAGCCCATTTTTTTATATAGATATTTAGTTGTATAGATGAACTGACTGATCGGATGATAATATCCCCTATATATTTTTATAAAAAGAGTCAAAGAAAAAAGTTAAAAGCAGAAAACCAGCAACATTGCATAGATTATGATTGAATAATAATTAAAAAAAATTCCTTCCACTCTTCCTATATAGTTGAAACCAATGCAGCAAGGTTTAAATCATATTTAAAATATGCAAGTATCTCCTCACATTATATTGCCTTCATAAATTTGCCTCTTGTCCATAAAGGTCTCATAAATGTCTGCAGGAAAGCAGAAAGAGCTCGTCCCAAGCAGAGATCTCCCTCTCTCCAGCCAAATGCTATACCTCCTCTGCCCTTCATTCTGTGTCTCACAAGAACCCCCCCACACACACATACGCACTCCTGGGGGGAAGAGTCTCAGTGGAGCCCCGTTATTCTCTGCATCCCATTCCGAGAAATTCTACCTCATTTTTTCAGCTTCTATCGACGTCACTTTATCCGCTCATGTAAATCAGCTTACATTCAGATGTCTTCTACATTCACAGCGCTGGCATGAGCTTTTCAAGTGCATTTTTTCGGGCAAGAGAAAAGCACTGTGTCAGGTAAATCAGCTGCTGGCTCTGGCACCACAGCGGTTGCTATGGGAGAATGCTGCAGTACCGGCGGAACGCGGACACGCTGCTCTGAAAAGCTCCAGCTGGAAAGAAGTGGAAAAACAGCAGCACCTTAAGAATACTAAAGAAAGCTCTTGAACAAGCCAAAGCGTCTCACCATATTTATTTGCCCTATCCCGTGCAGGCTGAAAGGGGCCGTTCACACAGAATTTGTTTTTGCGTCCCTTCTATGTAAACACGGGCTTTACGGCCGTCTTTGACGGTTACGCGGGAGCGTTAAAAATGCGTCTCGAGACACCTGCGGTCTGCTCCGTTCGTGGCACTGCGTCTAGCTTTGTAGCGAAATGACGCGTTCGGTGTGAACGGCCCCTTATTTGCGGTTAGAATCTCACCTTTGCTCCATGCGCATGCGCGCATGATAATAACTTTTATAGCGTTAAAAGAATTACCTTTCTGTTCGTATGCCAATACGCGTGGTCGCGTATTTTGTTATTATTATTCATTTAATATGAATGATTTATGTAATAAGGGTAACACTTTACAATAAGTTTCCATTTGTTAACAATGAACTAACAATGAAAATATTTTACAGCATTTATTAATCTTATTTAATGTTCATTTCAGCACATACTAATAGTTTTTTTTAAATCAAAAGTTGCATCTGTTAACATAAATTAATGCACTATGAACTAACGTGAGTTAACAATGAGCATTTTTTTTTTCTTAACTAAAATGAACAAAGATTAATAATAAATGCTGTAAAAAAAATATCTAGTTAATGGTTAGTTCATAATACCTAATGCATAAACTCATGTTATTGCACAACTCTCTGGAATAATAAATTCTGATTAGTCAATGGCGCCATCTAGCAGTCTGATATTTCTCAGTAACAACCGCACATCCACGTATCGGACCGCCCATCCGGGTATTTGCCAGCCATCTTTTATGCTCCTTGGATCACTGTGCGATCACTTCAAGCAAGCTAATAAAATAATTTCAACTCAAATCAATATTTCATATGCATTTATTTATTTGGCATGTAGTCTTGTAATAAGATGTATAATGAGCAATCAGAATAAATAAACACCAACAGAACTTCGACGCAAACCGGAGGTGGATTTCAGCGGTTCAGCGATTTATTTTTTTCTTACATAATTTCAATGCAAATCAATATTTTATGTCTATGTATTTATTTATTAGGTTAGTAGCTGTGTAATAAACAGGATTATGTACAGTCAGCCGGTTCTTATAGTAAAATAAACCCTTTCAGGGTGAGACAAGACCCTGTCTTGTCAGGGTTTTGCAATAGCAACTGACTGACTGTACAGAATGGAACCTGATTGTTAAGTGTTACCAGAATAAGTAATATTATAATTTTGAAGAATCAATTTTTACTTATACGAATCAAAATAAAGACTTCAAAGAACTTTGTTTGCACACTTTGGATGCTTAGCTCGATAATATAGGCAAACATAATCGTACAATATTAATGCTGTATGATATGCCAATATTATAGATATTTTCAATTCGATTTTAAGAACGTTTATTTAAATACAATTAAAAGTGTATTTCCCTACAACATTATGGAAAAAATAAACCAAATTTGAAGAATTACACTTAATATCCCCATCTTCAGTTCAACATATAGCTCTTTACTGTCAGCTACAGAGAAAACAAAAAAGCAATATGATAAACCTGTTTACCCCACCTGCCCTCCCTTGTCAATCAGAGTGTATCTAATGAGATCACAATAATTTACTTTATTGACACAAATAATCAATCAATGGCAAGTGAATTCTCTTCTTTATAGAGCATAATGGATTCAACAACATAGATTAATTTTGAAAAGGGACGTGATACATAAAATATCAGGTACTCTTTTATTAAATATTTAAGAATGCTTATACTCCCTTACTTCACGAAGTGTCTGCCTTTGATTTTAAGCATAGTTACTTGTTTAGACTTAATGAAGGAGAGATTCAGTGCAATAGCATGAATCCCCCTTCACAGAACTGGGTTATCACAAAGCCCCTATTCAACATTTCAGAATGGACTCATTACAGACTACAAAATGAATATGTGGCTAATCTGTCTTTTGTATGCAAAATTTTCCAAAACAGCCAGCCTTGACATTAGCTCATAATTCCGTAGTCTCTGGTCCAATATCCTCCCTCAGGGGTCGGTCCCTGAATCTACCTATCCGAGTCTCTGAAAGGCCACCTTCCCGCCAGCGGCCTCCAAGTGACTTATGCAAAGGGAGGAGCCTATGTCTAAAAGGGTAAAGGAAGAGGGTGGGGTCAGGCATGGGGCGAGGCTCCTCAGGTCCAAGCACCCTTTCACGGGGCACACATTCTCTCACTCTCTCCGATCGCCTCATTCTTCCTGAAGCACGGCTTTGTTGTGTGCTTTCCGCTGCTACTGGAGATGCCCATGGGGAGTTTGCTGTCCAATCTGATTCCTGTGAATAGGCAAAAGGAGGAGACTAAATCATGAGTCAAATTATAAAGTTATAAGGTGAGAAAAGTGCTGTTTTGAGTAGATCAAGCAAGCTATGCCATTTTCCCAGTTGGATCTTAAAATTATGTTCATTGTAAATTAGAATGAACTATAGGTGAATCAGCTCTTTATAATGTTTATCAGATATTTGTACAGTATATTTAGCACTTAAATTCCAGATAGTACGCTCTTGGAGATGTAGGTGTCCTTAATGGATCCTACCTGCATGGCTCCTTCTTCCTCCTCCTCCTCTTTTTCCTCCTCTTCTTCATGGTCCTCTGTCTGGTGGTAGAGATGAAAGTGTGCAGAATGCAGTTGGAAGGAAAGTTGAGCAGCCACATCAGTCTGCTTGCGGAGGTCACGACTGAGTGTTGTAATCTTATGACTGCGGCGCTTCAGTTCTTCCAGGAACCGCCGCTCCTCATCTCTAAGACGAACCTGAAGTGCACTCGCTAGTGCCCCCTTTTTCCGTAACTCTGCCCGCAGCTCCACCAGTGCACTGTCTTGCTCTGCCAGATGCTGCTCTGTCTCCAATAATCGTGCCTGCAGCAACTCTTCCTCTAGCTCAACATCTGTAATAAAATGTAGATGGGAGGCTTAAAGTTTACACTGTATGTGTGTCTTTTGCTTGTCTTTGAGTACAGGGAATGAAGAAACTGGAATGTTCTGGAAACTGAAACTCACCTTCTCTGCTTCTTAATGGTGGCTTTTCACTCAGATCACAACTCAGCTCTGCAGAGACATACAAACATAGTGTAACGTTATTGGGTATTGTTTGTTTTGCTTTCTTATGTGCTTTCTGTTCTCTGTCTTTTATGGCTTTGATTTTGACGTTCTTTTTCCAAGTTAATGTACGCTGTAAAAAATCAATTTAGTTTTACAGAGAAAATACAGTATATTTCAACTTTCATTCCCCATTTCTCAATAAAAGTATTAAATTCCCCTAAAATACATTTATTCACACCAAATGTACATTTTCTGTTACTTAACTAATTATTTGTTTTACTGACAAAAACAGGCATTCTCCTTTAAATTAAGGTAAACCTCGTGTTTTTCACATGTGAAAATGTAATTTTAGCCAGAGATGTCTTTAAAAATATGTCCATAAATGTCAGATTTCTTACAGTGTAAACAAAATATTTTTACAGAAAAAATACTGTAACATTTTTTAAATTAATTTCACATTTTTAATAAAAGTGTTAAATTCCAAATTCCAAATATACATTTTCAGCAAATATTGCTCATTGAAAAAAAATATTTTACTATAAAATTATGTTTTTAACTTTTTTGACCCTACATTTGCGACACAAGATATTGAGTTTATGCTGTACTTGTAATAATGAGGAAACTCATCAAATAATTTTGAGTGGCAAAATTAATCTGGAGTATAGGAAACTCCAAATAAAAATATATTTTTGCTGCTCATTCAGTTTAATTCATTAAAATGAAAGCAAACTAAATTAAGTTTACTTAATTCATACTTATTTCAACTGTAAATAATGTTCATAATTTAACAGAAAAAGAATGAAAAAATGCTAGAGTAAAAAAACTATATAGTAAAAAATAATAATATATTTAATAAGACAATACATGTAAGTTTACAGTAAAATATTGTATAAAAAAATTTTTTAGATGTAAAAGTACCAAATAATTAATAGTAAAAATTTATATTATGTCTAACAAGAGATTACATGTACTTTTACGGTAAACTATTGTTAAAATTACGGTGAAAAACAATAATTGGGCATTCCCAGAAGTCCCTGAGTGAGCCATCACATTTCATTATATTTAATGGAAATAGATATGTTTCTTCTTATTTTTTATGTCAGTTACAGTATGTACATTTGGGTGTTCTATGCTATGTTATATGTAGTGTAGTCTCTTGTATTATTCCTGGAAAGGTCACTCTTGATGAACTTGAAGTCATCATGTGGCCATGTGTAGTTACTGTGTTTAACAATACATATAAAAAAACATAGATAAAAAAATAAAAGGCAGATAAAGTGAAAAACAGATCTTTGTAGTTACAGAAGGCTCATACTGTATATTACATTTTTTAACATTTAATAATTTTAAACGGTAGTGAACTGTAAATTAACCGTATTTCACTGTGGACTTTTTTTCCCAGCATGCTTTCATGACACTTTATGGGTAGAGTAAATGTTAAAAATTTAAATATTTACAGTCAAAACATGTTTTTAATTTATGGTCTACACATATTTATTTTTCTAAATGAACAGTCAAAACAAATAATTTCATTTTATAGTTGAAACATGTTCTTTCAAATTACAATTTAAACAGGTCATTTTAGTTTATGGTTGAAACATCTATTTCATTTTGCAGTCTAATTATTTTAATTCCCTTCATTTTTGCTCATTGTGCCTCACTTGACTGTTCCCAAGTGTTCCTGGTTCAGTACAAGTTAGGTTTAACCAACATGTGTGGCATAATGTTGATTACCAGAAAAATTATTTGGACTCGTCCCTTGTTAAAAAAAATAAAAAATAAACAAAAGCAAAAGCAAAAATTGCTGCTACATTAATGTTTTTGCAATGAATGTGAATGGGGCCAGTCCATAAGCACTAAAACACACACTGTTTAAAAAGTATAGCCACAAGACGTAAACATTATACATGATACCATGCT
Organism: Myxocyprinus asiaticus; assembly: GCF_019703515.2. NCBI lineage: Eukaryota > Metazoa > Chordata > Actinopteri > Cypriniformes > Catostomidae > Myxocyprinus > Myxocyprinus asiaticus. Next base: position 14,610,817 of record NC_059383.1, read on the forward strand.
TTTATTGTGATAAAATTGGATACTAATCTTATCCAACACAATCTCATGAAAATTCATTCATATTTTACGAATTGGTTATTTCATATGATTTCGTTCATATGAATTTGTACGATTTCATCACGTGCAAATGCCCGGATGTGTAATGCAGAAGTACAGTAAGCGCGAGTTCCACGTGCGAGGTGTCAAGGGCATGCTTATTAATATTATGCCCTTACCGAAACCCCTTATCTAAACCTAACCGATCAGTAGAGTGTGTCGTACAAATCCTTACGATTTTGCTGTGAGAGTGTGCTGTCTTATCTATGTAAAGTTATATCCAATACCAGGATTACAGCATTTATCCATTTTTGATTATCTAATGAATTTTTAAAAGTAATACAGGAGACTTTAAAACTGAAAGTATTAAGTTAATAAAGAGTGGTTGGCAAAGAGGGTTTTTAAGTGAATTTATTGATTCTAATATCTCCATTTTGAGTTCAAATACTCAAAATGAGAAACCATTCACATTTGTAATATCCAAGCATCAACAGACCATTGCATCGTTTCTTCAAGCTGCGTATCTCCAAGCGTAGACCAGTCAGGAGGATCCTGTGTTCCTGCTGCAAGAATGATACATTACGCTCCACACTCTCCACCTTTTGGGCTACTGTGGATCTATCCATGGAAAGATCTCAGATGTTTGCAGGTTACAGAACCTGGTTTCAATTAGAGTGATATTGAAATGTCAATTCAAGGTAAACACACTTTTTTTACTTAGTCTGAATTATTCATTTAAAGTCGAAGGCATATTAATTTCCATTAAAGCAGGCTTAAAAAATAGTCCAGACAGCACATGTACATCTTCAAGATGTCTGTTTAAGAGTGTTTCATCTGGAAAGCATTGCATTTTAATTAACATCTGATAAACATTTTAAAATGATCAGATTTACAAACATTATAAATCATAAACATCTCAGAGACATCTGATGAATGTCTTATTGACATCTGAGAGGAAACGTCTGATAGACATATTCCAGGTGAGCAAACAACCTAAAAAGTACATTATCCAGATGTAAACAAACACATTGAATAGACGTCTGGTTGATTTACCAGATGAAAAGGTCTGTAACAGACATCTCAGGGACAAATGTGTTTATCTGGGTACCTTTATAGCACACATACTGTGCATCTCCCAGACATCTATTGGATGTGTGTGTTTACATCTGGAAGACATCTATTTTACGTTGTTTGCACATCTACAATACATCTATTAGACATATTGTATCCGTTTCCTCTCAGATGTCTAATAGACATTCAGCAGATGTCTTTGAGACGTTTATGATTTGGAATGTTCATAAATCTGATCTTTTTAAGATGCTTAGCAGATGTTTATTGCATTGCGATGCTTTCCAGATCAAAAGACCTAAAACAGACATCTCGGGGGCATATGTGTGCTATCTGGGTATATGTAGCAATAAAAACATCGCATGGTACCCTATTGTAACCACCACGTTACAACATAGGTATATTAAAAATGGGAGTCTGTAGGGAAAATGTTTGACTCCCTTCGTTCAAACTTCAGCATTTGGTGAAAATGAGCATTATGTCACCGGTACAGCCGGAACATTCTGACCCAGGAATTGCGTAAGGACGACAGTCTCTTGTATTGCATCGCAATCTATCTCTTTGAGGAGAACAAATATTGGCAATCTTTACAACGTTTGTCAACGTAATCACACAAGTCTCATGACAACGTCAACAACTCGACATTTTTAATGAATACCGGAGCCGTTTAACATCACCCCGATTTCCCCGATTAGCACACCAAATTCACCTTGAGACATTAAATATTTAAATATATAAGCTATCGACGATTAAATGAATGTGATTCTCTTCATTGCGTGCATTGCCAACTGAACATGCTTAGAATTAATATTGTAACGATTACTTTTTCTTCAGTATGTTATAATTTGGTGACAAAGGAGAAAAAATTAAACCTATACACTTCCGTCATTCCGATGCTTCGAAATCAATGCGCCGCTTAAGATTTTAGGGAGCCTTTTCTAGGGTAAATAATCTCAATGACATGCAACGTGCCGATGTCACTACATGCTTCATACCATACACGGTCAATGTTACTTACGATTAGACTGAACAGATGAAAGATGCAGGACACTTCCAGTGCAAAGCATCGCCACCAAAACAGCGCGTCAGTATAGGAAAGGGTTTGCCACCCGCCATGTCGCCCAAATCTGAATCACTTAGCCAAAGAAGTGAACTAAAGTGATAATGATGACATTCTGTTTTAGATTTGAAACGTGTGGGTCGGACCCGAGACTGCGATCGTGCAAACTGTAGCCAACATTTTCCGTACTTTGTGAATTCATATTTGAGAGTGTCGCGATTTCAGGAGCTTGGATAGCGACACCGTGCTCCCTTGTGGACGTCATATCTTACGTTTTCTATTTTTGGAAGAACCTCATACCTTCTACATCCCTAAATGTAAACATAGTCTATGCAAATAAGCTCCTCTGACTTGTATACCGTGAATGTTATTTGACAAAGTTTTGGTACACTCAGATTATATATATATATATATATATATATATATATATATATATATATATATATATATATATATATATACATACATATATATATATATATATATATATATATATATATATATATATATATATATATATATATATATACACACACACACACACACACACACACACACAAACACACACACTGGCGGCCAAAAGTTTGGAATAATGTACAGATTTTGCTCTTATGGAAAGAAATTGGTACTTTTATTCACCAAAGTGGCATTCAACTGATCACAGTGTATAGTCAGGACATTAATAACGTGAAAAAATTCACTATTACAATTTGAATAAAATGTTCAGAACTTCTTAAACTACTTCAAAGAGTTCTCATCAAAAAATCCTCCACGTGCAGCAATGACAGCTTTGCAGATCTTTGGCATTCTAGCTGTCAGTTTATCCAAATACTCAGGTGACATTTCACCCCACGCTTCCTGTAGCACTTGCCATAGATGTGGCTGTCTTGTCGGGCACTTCTCACGCACCTTACAGTCTAGCTGATCCCACAAAAGATCAATGGGGTTAAGATCTATAACACCCTTTTCCAATTATCTGTTGTCCAATGTCTGTGTTTCTTTGCCCACTCTAACCATATATATATATATATATATATATATATATATATATATATATATATATATATATATATATATATATGCATGGCTGGGGAGTAACGGAATACATGTAACGGGATTACGTATTTAAAATACAAAATATAAGTAACTGTATTCCACTACAGTTACAATTTAAATCATTGGTAATTAGAATACAGTTACATTCAAAAAGTAATTTGATTACTGAAGAGATTACTTTGCATTTTATTGTCATTTGTTTCATTTAATATTTAGTCCTTTCAGATGGAAAACATTTATACATATAAATGATGTGATCCAAAGTGCATTTGAACAGCGGTGAAACACTTTCTTATGATGTGTCACATTCATACGAGCAGACAGAGAAGTAATTTTGAAGTAAGTTTGGAGCAGAAGAAATAGAAATAAACCTTGTTTAAATTGTCAGCTTTACGCTCAGCTAAAATGCTATTTCTAGCCATTTTACATGCACATGTTACCAGGCACCATCATATTTTTTATAAAGAAAATTCACGTTGGATCATAATTTCTTTTTTTCTAGTAAGACCTTTGATATTAGGGCAAAAATCATATTCTTGATAATTTTTGTATTGTTTTCCTGTAAAAATATCTAAAAATCCTTAAAACAATAGTGGGGGTTAAACATTAAATATAGATTCTGTTTGTATATGTTTTGCTTTTCTTTGTTTAATAGATGAATCAATAAAAAATGTTGATCACAAAAAAGTACTACATTCTCTCACTAACATGTACTCATTTGTAGTACATTTATAATTTTATCACTGATAGTGGAGTTTATTTGTGTGTCCCTTAAGTTATTGTCCACACTGTTATGTCATGATACTATGACCTTTCATTGAAGATATATGTTATGAAATGACATCTCACACTGGAGGATCACTGGAAATCAGCCATTCTGCAAAATTCTTTTGAGCTATTTTAAGTTTGTAACTCTTTTGTTTTATTTATGTTCTCCTTTATTTTGTTGTGTTAGTAATAAGTGGTCAAGCATAACATGTCCACCCTGTTATGGGAAGATATATGGGTGTGGCAGCGGGGGCGTGGTTGAGCACCCATCCGGAGAGAAAGTGGCAAGGGCGCTTACACCTGAGCTAAATTATGTCTAACACCTGTCTCTAATTCCAGTGAGCTTGGGGAGAGCGGTATATAAACAGCCATGCCACCACCAGAAGAGAGAGAGAGAGTCTGGCACGAGAGTCTCACGGTGAAGCTACAGAGTTCGTGATGCTAAAAGAGTTGTGATAAAGACTTTGTGATGATTAAGAGGCTGTGACTAGGAGCCTGTGATGCTAAAAAGTTTGTGAAGCTGAAGAAGTTACTGTGCCAGTTGTGACTGTGTTACCCCTAAGTTTGTGATTAAAAGCTCACCTGAGACCTGAACCTTCCTGTCCCAGTGACCTCCTTCCCTCACAATGGGAAATTAATGTAATTTCAAAATGTCAATATATTTATGTTAACAGAAATAAAAACATCAATATAAGTTTACAAATATGTTTGCTAGATATCAATCACAGTCCACGTAGAGGCTAATTTATCGACTGAATGTCCACCCTGTTATTTTCCACCCTGACGCCTGCCCATTTACTGTAACTGGATGGACATCTGAATTTTTTTGTCATTTAGCTTGACCCAGTATGACTAATACAATCTTTAACATGTCCCTGTAAGGATGAAACATGAAGATACTTGTAAAAATATGTTTTATTTTTCAAAAGTTTCAAAGCCGAAATGCCACTGAATTGTAGGAATGACCCAACAACAACAATGATGAAACTTGCCTTTTAAATTGACCCAAAACATCTGACATCATAAAATCACTTCATTCTTCAAAATAAATAAATAAAAATAAATAAAAACTACTTTCCCCATTAAATATATTGAATAAACATACATGTGGAAGTAGATCTGACATTCTAGACAAGTCTATCGACTTTGACCATTAATGCAGCCTAAGAAATTTATACTGTAAAATATATTTTACAGTATACAACCCTGGTTGTATGGTATGTCTTGATGGGAAAGAAAGAATGTCTTGATGGAAGAGCAAGAATGAGAGGCAATCGAGAGGATCCATTGTCCGGCTGTGGGGGGGTGGAAGGGAGATTTCCCTGACCGCTGCCCTAACACCAGGAGATGTTCTGGGATTAATGGGGTGAAACATCCATGATAGTTGGCTCCCAGCTGATGACCCCGTAGCTGGACAACTGAAGGCACCGGCAGAGGTGCGGTAGGCAGTAATGCACAGCAGATTTAGACATTTACCTGTGCATCTGAGTAATATTCTGGGAGACCAGTGACTACTGTGTATAGGGTAGCTGGAGTCCAAGGAAGATTGGAAGACTGTCAGGAAAGACTGACTGAATGCAGGAAAGTCTGCACAGGGGTGGGCAGGCTAGATACCTTACCCACAGGTTCTCATACAAGGGACACCCTAACTAACTACAAGCCCTTTTCAAGAAAAACAGCCCGGTGATCCTCTGAGAGGCAGGATGGAAGATACCAAATAAGATGGACTCTACGGACATGACTTGAACGGCCATGGATAATGAGTAAAAGATCCTAGGAAATGCAGCTGTGGGTGGACGAAGGTAATGACTTACAAGGGGCTGCGGATTAATCAAGGAAGGATGAAATGTGGCGAGAACAGCCAGACACAACCTTGCACTGCAGCAGCAGGTCAAACATGAAGGATACAGAGCCCGGTTGAGCACCACAGTGCTACTGAATCCACTGTTGTGGAGGGTCACCAAGAAGACCAGTACCGCCAGCAGGACAAGTCATGCCCATGAGATGAGCAGCAGGAGGATACAACTGTTAACCCACAGACAAGAGAGCAAAGGCAAGATAATGAAAAGGAGCCATGGAGAAGGAAACTAATTAATTGGCCAAGATCTAATGATAAAGAAGCCTGGAGCAGACTAGACCAAGACTTGTGCTCCACCTTGGAGAATGCACTCAGCGGAAGGGTGGAGGCCAAGTTTAATATGTTTAGTGACATTGTTTATGAAGAATGTGTAGGTAGATTTAAAGAAGTGTCAGTGAAGAAGCATGGTCCCAGGGTGATGGGTAGGAGAGAAAAGGAAATACTTCTGATGGTGAAAGAGCGGAGGAAGCTTTGCAAAGCATGGAGAAGAGCAGATGAGAATGGATGGGAAAAGGTATTGAAGGTATTGCATAAGGGCTAGGTTGTCGGTTTTGAGGAGGGCAGAGAGAATTCGATGGCGGAGAAGAAGGAAGGATCGTGAGCGGATGAAATTCATCAAGGATCCATTTAAATTTGCCAGAAATCTTCTCGAAGAGAAGAGGAGTGGGAAGCTGGTGATGCCGAAGCAAGAACTAGATCACATGAAAGAACAACTAGGGGATCCATAAGGTAGCTCAACCCAAGTTAAGTGAGATCACTCTAGTGTTAGAAAAAGCTAGGGCAACTTCAGCCCTGGGCCCGAATGGGGTCCCATATAGGCTGTTGTGGCGAGCAGGGCAGGGACGTGTGGCGGAAGAGAGAGAGATGCACGAAGCCTGTCTGTGTGTGTGTGTGTGTTTTTATGTTCATACATAGCTGGCTGAAAAACAGTGTGTGGTTTTGTTTTTTATACACTGAAAAGTGTTTATTAAATGTCTACATGTTTGTCAAGCTGGTCCCAGCTTCCTCCTTTCCCATCCTTGAATTGTTACACTGGTACCTGGGAAACCTGGGAAGGAGGAAGGATGCGGTGTCAAGGAGTCCTCACCGCTGACAGTGACACCGAGGGAGTGCTCGATCCATTGGTGCTGAACCGGCAACTGAAAGGGACAGCTGAGGGGTCCAGTGCCATTACCCAGCATCATGGACGGAAGCAGTACAGCGAGCTGAGGGCCAGTTGATGGCATGTCTGGGGCCGGCGAGCCCGTTTCTCTCTCCTCTTTCTGCTTTCTCCTCTCTCTCTCTATTATCCCCCCCTCCTCTCCCTCATCCTGTACCCACTCCCAGGCACGTGTGGGTTGGACCTGGAGACCATCCTGATGCGCCAATGCTCCCTCCCTAGAAATGGGGGAGGGGAAGTAGGTCACAGGCCGGAGAATTCCCTGATCTGATTTTGGCAATGGGGGTATGTGGCGAGCTGGGTGGGGCAGAACGGCGTCTGGGCAGAGTGAGGCCGGGAAGATAAGTGGTGAATGAGTTCCACCTGTGTGCCACACCGGTCTCGCATTCCAGTGAGGGGAGGCTGGAGTATTTAAGGAGAGGAGGCAGCGGCAGATGGGAGAGAGAGATGCACGAAGCCTGTCTGTGTGTGTGTGTGTGTTTATGTTCATACGTAACTGGCTGAAAAGCAGTGCATGGTTTTGTTTTGTTTTGTTATACAGTGAAAAGTGTTTATTAAATGTCTATGTGTTTGTCAAGCTGGTCCCAACTTCCTCCTTTCCATCCTTGAATTGTTACAGCTGTATAAGCTGTGCCCAACAGTTCTTAAACTGTTATGGAGACTACTGAGAGTTGCCTAGAAGAAGCAGTGCATATCCCTATAATGGCGAAAGGCAGTGGCCATCTTTATACCCAAAGAACAGGAATCCACCAACATAAATCAGTTTAAGAGTACTGCTCTACTGAATGTGGAGGGAAAGATTTTCTTTTCGGTGGTAGCAAGGATGATGTCTGATTACTTCCTGAAAAATGGATACATAGACACAAGCTGCCAGAAGGCAGGCTTACCAGGTTTTCCTGGATGTGTGGAGCATTGGCAGATCCAGTCTGCCAAGAGAGACCAGAAAGACCTCCATGTAGCCTGGCTGAACCTGGCAAATGCCTATAGATCGGTTCCACACCAGCTCATCAGCTATGCACTAGAGTTGTTCCATGTACCAGAGTGTAATAAGAGCTTGGTAGACAGTTACTATGGGGACCTGAAAATATGTCATGCAACACAGGAATACATAACTGGATGGCAGCGACTGGAAAAAGGGATTGCAAAGGGATGTGCAATCTATCCCATCCTGTTCACAGCTGCATTCGATATCATCCTAATTGGTGCCAGATAGATGACCAGAGGAATCCGTGCACAATCTAGGGAGAGATTGCCATCACTGCACAGCTATATGGATGATGTCACAAGCATACTCCAGACTGCTGCATGTACAAACAGACTCTTAAAAAGGCTGGAAGAGCTTTTGACATGGGCCAGGATGAAGATCAAGCCAGCAAAGTCACATTGCCTTTCTTTTCGTAAGGGGATTAGAAGCGACCAGATAGCGTTTGAGGTGATGGTGAAAGAATCCCGGTGCTGGCAGAGCAGCCCATTCGAAGTTTAGTCAAAGAATACACAGCAGATTTGTCAGATAAACATGGCAGGGTTGGTTCTGAAGCAGCTGAAACAGGGCTTGGATATAATAGGCAATTTTCATCTGGATGGACACCAAGGCCAACAGTTACATCAGGAAGTGGCTGGGCTTTCCATGTTGTCTTTCAGACATAGCATTATTGGGAAGAAATGCCTTACAACTGCCAATAAATTCCATCAACCTGGGTTAAAAGCAGGAGAAGACCAGGCTGTTCTTAGAACTAAGGGAATCAATAGATCAGTGAGGGCTTGTCAAGCCCAGGTCTGAACAGACCGCTCTTGGAAGGCAGAGGAGGTTGTAAACAGGGCGGTTTCAAAACTGAAGCAACAAGAGATTGTTGGAAGAACCCAATCCAGAAGAGCAGGCCTTGGATGGGGGATGGCTCCCAAACTGTGGTCAGCAGCCTCTAAAAAAACAGAAGAAAGTGATGGTAGTGATAGAGATAACTAAGATAGAAGAAGAAGGGTATATGATTCGAGCAGTCAGCCAGCAGCAGCAAGGGTGCTGGACAGTATGGGAAGGTGCATCTAATAGAGTTTTAGGATGGGCTGACTGAAGATACCCCAAGCCAGGTTATGTTTTCTAATAAGATCCACCTATGACACTCTTCCAAGCCCTGGAAATGTGTCTCTGTGGTATGGTAAAGAGGAGAGTTGTCCCATCTGTGATGCCCCAAGAGCAAATCTGCAGCACATGTTGGCTGGGTGCAAGACAGTCTTGGCACAAGGACAGTACAGGTGGCGGCATGATCAGGTTCTGCAAAAGCTGGCAGTTGTGTAGAATAAAGGCCAACAAAGGCCATAATGCTGCTCAGAGGAAGTACATTGAATTTGTTAAAAAGGGAGGTGCCGCACAAGGTATGGCATGGAGGGAGGAAAGGTCAATCCTGGCACATGGAAGTTATTGGTCAATGATGGTCAACCTAGGCCAGCAGCTAATATTTCCCTCTGAGATCGCCATCAACTCCTTGTGGCCGGACATATTGTTATGGTCGGCATTAGCTAGGAAAGTCACAACGATCGAACTTACTGTCCCATGGGAAGAGGGACTGGAGGCAGCCTATGAGAGGAAGAGGCTAAAATATGCTGATCTGGCTGCCGAGTGTAGGGAAAATGGATGGCAGGCTGCCACTGACCCCGTGGAGGTCAGGTGTCGAGGGTTTATTGGAACATCAATGCAGTACCTGTTGTAAAACATTGGTATCTTTGGATCAGCATTGAAGAAGTCTCTGAAAGAAATGGCAGAGGAAGCAGAAAAAGGGAGCTTCTGGCTATGGTTAAAAGGGAATGATGAAAAGTGGGGTCAGGGTGTGCAGAAGTGAGAAAGTAGGAATAGGGAACAACTGCTATATGTGGTGAGGTAGCAAGTAGAAGAGGAAAAGGGTGGGGAGAAACTATTTCCACTGACACACTTGGTCCTTATCCTGGGGTTTCTGGAGGGGGATTGAATGAGGGAGTGAAACCAGGCCCAGGTAGGCTTTGGAGGGTGGCTGACGCATTCTCGTGGCTCGCCTCTCACCTCACTCTCCTACTTAATCTGTTGGAGGATTGATTTAACTGAGCTCAACTTAATTTGATTTATATAGCACATTTAAAAACAACAGAGTTGACCAAAGTGCTTCACAATTTAGAAATTTAAAAATACTAAATTAACAAACACCATCAACATACAGTACATACACAATACATTTTAAAGCATCATAAACTCTAATAAAAAGCTGCATATACAAGATGAGATCAACGTCAGTGCAGGTATCTCCAATACTCAGCATTCCCCCGATTCAAATGCCAATGTAAAAATATGTGTTTTCAGCTGAGACTTAAAAATCTCTATAGAAGGTGCCGAACGAATATAAAGGGGAAGATTATTCCATAATTTAGGAGCAGCTACAGAGAATGCTCTATCACCCTTTGACTTTTACTTGGACCGAGGGACAGCCAGAAATATTTGGTTTGTAGATCTGTGGCCTAGAAGAAGTATGAAAGCTTAGGAGATCTGCAATGTAATGTGGAGACATATTGTGCAGTGCTTTAAAAACAACTAATAAAATCTTAAACTCATTCCTGTACTAAACCAGCAGCCAGTTAAGAGATGATAACACAGGGGTTATAAGCTCTCTTTTTTAATGCCAGTCATTAGCCTGGCTGCAGCATTCTGTTCAAGCTTCAGGCAGGACAGTTGCCACTGACAGGATAGGCACTGGACGGGTGGAAGGCAGAGTTTTATAGCTTGTGTTTTTTCTAACAGAGAAGAGACCTTGAACATAGGGTAGGTCTGCTCATGTGTGTGTGGGGGGCAGGAAATTGAACCCTGGCTGTATGGTATGTCTTGATGGGAAAGGAGGAATGTTTTGATGGGACAGCAAGATCGAGAAGCAATCAAGAGGATCCAGCTGCAGGAGGTGGCAGGGAGATGTCCCTGTCCGCTGCCCCACCACCAGGAGATGTTCTGGGATTAATGGGGTGAAACATCCGAGATAGGTGGCTCCCAGCTGATGACCCTGTAGCTGGACAACTGAAGGCACTGGTGGAGGTGTGGCAGGCAGTAATGTCCAGCAGGTTTAGACATTTTCCTGTGCATCTGAGTTTCACTCATTATCAGTCATAAACAGTAAAAGCCCCCCGGAAATCAAATGATGCCCCCTAGTGACTCTAAGCCACAGCTTGCCAAACACAGCTGTCTTTGTCACTTACAGAAGTTTCAACCAGGACAACATAAAAGTATACAATGAATCATAAATTCAAAAGGATTATAAAAGTCTGAATAAACAAACATTAATATGTTAAAACATCTGTCCATGTTAAAAGGCATTCTCACAATCTAAGTGTAATGATGGCAGACTGGAGAAGGCAGATCCAATTGCAGCTTTTAATGGAAAAACTAAAAGACACACAAAACACTTGAGAAAGCATTAAACTTGAACATAAAGCTACATTACAGACTGGATAAACAGAATAAGAACTGACAATGAACAGAGGAACACACATAGATTAAATACACAGAGACTAATAAGCAAATAAGGAACACCTGGGACTAATAAACACAAAAACCAATGAACAAAGACAAGGAAAATAACTACAAAACCCATAATCAAATGAAAGACAAGAAGTGAAAAATAAACAAACATAGTGACCCCTGGTGGTCACCAGGGTAAACCTTACAGAGACCCCCAACTAAGGAGCAACTCCTGAAGCTCCTTCACACATAAAAACAAAAATAGTTCCTGGGAAGATCAGGAGGCAGAAGCTCAGGGGGTGGAGCCACAGGAGGCAGAGGCTCAGGGGGCAGAGCTAAAGGAGTCTCAGGGGATGGAGTTCCAGGGGGAGGAGCCACAGGAGGCCCAGGAAGAGGAGCCGCAAGAGGCAGAGCCAAAGGAGGCCCTGGAAGAGGAGCCGCAAGAGGCAAAGGCTCAGAGGTTATGGCATCTGGGGATTCAGAGGGCTCAGAGGTCAACATGGGACTCAAAGGGTTCAGAGTTCAGAGCAGCTGGGGACTCATAGTGCAAAGCACTAGGGGATATGAGGTGCAGAGCCATGGAAGACTCGAGGGGCAGAGCCGCTGGACAGGGGTCATACTGGAAGTGGACGGCCGCTGGGCACTGAACAGACTGGCAGCGTGTGTCTGACAGGTGCTGGCCACTGGACTGAGCAACAGACTGGTCGATGGCTGCTGGGGACTGGACAGGATCGTCGACAGTGGCCGGGAGACCTGGCAGCGATTGGGGAATGGCCCCCATGGCCGGGAGCCCTGGCAGAGACTAGGGAACGGCCCCCATGGCCAGGAGCCCTGGCAGTGACTGGGGGAACGGCCTGCATGGCCGTGAGCGCTAGCAGTGACAGGGGAACATCCTCCGTGGCCATGAGCACTGGTAGAGACTGGGGAACAACCTACATGGCCGTGAGCGCTGGCAGCAACTGGGAAGCAGGAGCCATTCTCCTCCTCTTCCGGACAGCTGGGAGCACTGCTGTGGGAACAGCCTCCAAGGCCAAGGACACTGGCACTGGAAGGATGAGGCTTCAGGCGCTGGCTCGTTGACTGTGGCAGGCATGGGCACTGGCTCGTTGACCATGGCAAATGAACTGGGGACCACTGGGACCTCCGTTATGGGAATCGCTGAGGAATAGCCTTGAGAGCCACATGGGGACTGGAGCAGTACCCCACTATGTAGGGGCAGGAACTTTGCAGTATGGCATAATCTATGTACTGTTTCAGAGTACAGTTAAAGCTGTCTCCTGGCATATATAACTTGATTTAGGCTTGTTGAGCCTTTAACACGTGCTCTCCCAGTTTACACAATCTCTGAGGGCACAAAAAAGCTCAGTGAACTCTTCAATTGTTTCAGCCTCCTGCTTCAGAGATATGAGTTCCACTGCTGGATCCATTTCTTTGGTCAGTTCTTCTGTAATGATGGCAGACTAGAGAAGGCAGGATCCAATTGCAGCTTTTAATGGAAAAACTCAAAGACACACAAAACACTAGAGAAAGCGCTAAACTTGAACACAAAGCTACATTACAGACTGGATAAATAAAGAGATTAAATACACAGAGACTAATGAGCAAACAAGGAACACATGGGACTTATGAACATAAGAACCGATGCACAAAGATGAGGAAAAGAACTACAAAACCCAGACTCAAACGAAAGACATGAAATGAAACATAAACATACATAGCGACCCCTGGTGGTCGCCAGGGTAATCCTTACACTAAGCAAGGTCAGTTCTGGCCAACAAATGGTTTGACCTCTGAAAACAAAGAGCCCTGCTTGTGAGAAAAGTTGTTGATGCAGCATGTGGAAAAAGCCCAAACAGAGAGAAAACGGTCTACAAAACAGATGGATTATCATGAATTGTAAACAGAACTGACTCCAGAAGATGCAAACTCAAAAAAAAATTTTTTCACGCAAACTGAGTATTCTCGAAATATTTGTGCCTGATTACTTTTATGTACAGACAACAAAATTATTTGTTTAGTTTAGGACAGAACAGTGTATTTGAATGTTTTTACATACAACACGTTTTATTCTTAATGCAAAGAAATGAAAATGAATATGAATTTTTGGAAGCCATGATGCTTATCAGTTTGTATTGAAGATTGAGTGCTGCTCAGTATTGGCATAGAGACTCTTGGGAGCTCTGTGTTCTTGGCTTCAGTAGCTCTTCTGGTTTCTTCATTTCCTTTGTCCACTGCTGAAATGTGGTGATTGAACACAAAGATAGGTTGATGGTGGTCCAGCTGGAAGGTGTTGTCTGCAATCTGAGGAAGGTGCCTATGTCCTGCTGAAAAACATGACACAACTCTTTCACAAGATATTTCCTGGCAGAAGGTATAGGCCTATTTGTACCTCAACTGATTAATCATCAGTCTAGGCTGGAGTCGATCAAAAATACAGTGACTTCAGCTGATGCTGACAATGAAAGTTTTATGAAGGGACACCAAGAAGCCTATTTGATTTTGCTTACTTTTTATTTATCGGTTTGGCATCTTTGCTTATTTAAGTACCAGTTTACTTATCAGTTATCTGACCAGTCAGCAAGCCAAATTCAGGTGCCAAATCTTTGATATTGCTTGCTGTTTCCCTTTTCTCCGCTGTTCTTTCACTCAATGCTCTGTCTTCATCAATGATTCTGCTCCCTCATCAGAACAGTGCAGGCTTCACCTTTGTACATCTGTCAAAAATACTCAGAAATCAATCACTCTGAAGTCTGTCAGGCAACTTCCAATCTGAAGGCAGGACATTCTGTATGACTTGATTGAGACTGCAAAGTTTGCTACATAGAATGCCTTTAACCTTTGTTTGAATCCTACAAAATTGCTCTCTGCTCTTGCTGTTAACAACTTTTCTTATCTCAAAATAACTTAACAAGGGTCACTACTCATGCTGAAAATATGAGAAGGGACAGGAGGTTAGGAGAAAACATTAGGAAAGGAGAGCAACACGTTTACATAAATTAATGTAATGTGTATAATGTAAAATGCAATATCTCAAAGTAATTTGGATGCAAATTATGACTATTCTCTATAATAATCACTATAATAATATTATATTTCTTATATATCTATCTGTCTATTCGTCTGTCCGTCTGTCTATCTATCTATCTATCTACACACACACGGTACATAGTAGTATACAGTAGTTTAGTAGTGTAGTATAGTATAGTTTATAGGAATTATTTTTTCTATAAGTAATATAACCCTTATTATAAGGGTTATATTACTTATAGAAAAAAGTCTGTCTTTATTCACTCACACTTATGTTGTCCCAACTTTCTTTGTTAGACAGAAGTGTTAGACAGAATGTTACTTGCATTTATTTTAATTTAATGAAAAAAAAAAAAGATGCAATGAAAATGAATAGTGACTGAGTTTGTCAGTCTCCAACATACTGCATGCCTAATATCCTTTATGCTCCACAAAAGAAGTAATAAATGTTTGTAACAACATTAGGGTGAGTAAATAATGACAGAATTTAAATTTTATGTGAGCTATCCCTTTGAAGTAGGACCCACAGAAGCACTTTAAAGGCTACACTCTGAAATGTTTTATCAGGTAATGTAATAATGTGCTTCAGGTTTTTAAATCTAAATCAACTTGTTTAATTCAACTAAAAATATTGTTTATATGATTGAATTACTGTTGCTACATTATGTTACATTCAGAAACAAAATACATGTTAAGGGTCAGATCATGCAGAACTAGGTGTTTAAGATGACAACTGCACAATTTTTTAACAAAATGTTTTTTTAAATAAATAGTATCTTGAAGGTAACATGTGAACATGGGTGTCAGTGTTTTAGAGAGAGGTATTGCCCTGTGCGCACATGACTATTGTTGTGTGTTGCTTGCTCAGCCGTTCTCTGTTCTCTTGTCATGCCACAACAAATGCTATTGCTCTTCTACAACTAAATACCCTCTATACAATTTGTGCAATCTCACTGGATAATGGCTTTTGGAAACATAGTTTCCTTTTTTTTTGTCCCCAAACACTACATTTTTGGAGTAACCAATTTCATGAGTGAGTAAAGGACAGGTTGGTGTTCGGGATTGGAGACTTCTGATGCCATCAGTACGGTCATGACAACTGTCCCGAGAGTTTGATTGTAGGCCTGACTGAAAGGATAGTTTTTCAAAGATTTTTTCTTTCTTCCTGGACAGTCCTCTCTTACTAATCAATTTGCAATGTCGGAGAAACAATCAGGTAAGCACCTAATAATTTATTACATTTTCAGTTTGTATCTGGGATTTTTTACACAATGAAAGAAAAAATTATAGGCCTAGCCAACAATACAAAACATTATATAAATAAATATATACAAAATGTATCATTTTATTGTTAAAATTATATAATAATGAGTTTGCATTTTTTTATATCACCAGTTTCACTTTTCACAATAACGTTACCATATTTGATTAAATAATTATAATTAAATAACACATTTCCCAAAGGCCCATATGTATTCTTTACAGCGTTTGTTTCTACTCTTTTCAAAATAACATGATGCAATTGTCCATCAGTTCTTTATGTTATAGTTCATGTTAAATCAACTAAATCAGGAAACTTAAAACACTAAAGAAGAAATTTATCTTAACGTTGGTTGCATAGCTAATAATTGGTTTATTCTTGATTGCTGAGTGTTTTTCACACTGTTCCGTCATGCACTTCTGCTGACTTCAGATTAACCTTATAAAATTCATAATGTTTTTATGGACTTTTAAATCATTGTGTTAATATGCTGTGTTAATACATTGTAAACCTACCTGTGGTAATCTACAAAAGTGATCCAAAGGTGGTATTTCTGCCAGACCTAACCCTTAAAATTAGTTTTGGTGTAACCTAATGTATTCAGGTATTATATTAAAACGATTTAATTTCTATTTTACCACATGAAGCATTTTTATTTATTTTTATTTATTTATTTTTACTGTAAAAGGGTTGGTAACACTTTACAATAAGGTTCCATTTGTTAACAAAGGTTAATGCATTAGGTGTCATGAACAAACAATTAACAATATCTTTACAGCATTTATTAATCTTTGTTAATAATAGTTAATAAAAAAAAAAAGTTGTTCATTGTTTGTTCATGTTAGTTCATAGTGCATTAACTAATGTTAACTAATACAACTTTTGATTTTAAAAATATTAAAATTAACATTAACTAAAATTAATAAAAACTGTAAAATTATCGTTCAATGTTAGTTCAGGTTAACTAATGTTGTTAACTAATGTTAACAAATGGAACCTTATTGTAAAGTGTTACCAAAATGTTTTGTCAGTGTGATGAGGAGGAGCGTGCGGCCGGGCCAAGAGGATGCACACCCGGCGCTGAGTTGCCAAATCAGCGGGAGTTAAGGGAGGAAGAACGCCGCCATGGATGCCTCACCTCTGGAGGGCATTTTCAAGACCCTCTTCAGCATCAACCAGATACAACATCAGGCCCTCATCGAGCTGCACGCAGAACAGGAGCAGCAGTTTATTGCGCTCCTCCAGGCCCAAGTGGAGGACCGACAGGTGCTACGGAGCATGCTGCCCCAGGAGGGTGTTGCCGCTGCGACCCCGGACCCCGTGACCGCCCCTCCCCATGTTCCGTTCAGTGACGGATTTAGGCATGGGCGACATGGTGGCATCTTGTGTGTGTGTGTGTGTGTGTGGGGGGGGGGGGGCACAACCCCCCCTCCCCCGGTCAACAACTTTGGGGGCGTGTTGAAGCGGGTTTCGCCCAGGGCGCCATACAAGCTAGAACCGCTACTGGTTCCACTAGTCAAGATGGGCCCCCAAGACAATCCAGAGGCCTTCCTGGAGCACTTTGAGCAGACGGCAGGGGTCTGCAGATGGCCGAGCACCCAGTGGGCGGTCCGGGTAATACCACTGATGTCCAGGGAAGCCCAACTTGTGGCGCAGCAATTACCAATGGAGAACCTCCTGGTATATGCCGACTCGAGGAAAGCCATCCTGCAACGTGTCGGCCGGACACCCGAGCAGCAGCACCAATGCTGACCATTGGCGAGCACGGCCGCCCGTTTACCTTCGCCCAGCAGCTCCGGGACATCTGCCGGAGGTGGTTTTTGGTTGATAAACGCGACATCGGAGCTGTGATCGACCTGGTGGTACTGGAGCAGTTTATCGCTCGACTTCTGAGAGGGACGGCGGAGTTGGTCCAGTGCCACTGCCCGGCGTTGCTCCAAATGACCATCCAGCTGGCAGAGGACCACATGGTGGCGTATTCAAGAGCCGGCGAGCCCAGAGAGCCTTCTCTCTCTCTCCTGTCTCCCCTCCTTCCCCTTCTTTCCGTCCTGTTCCTCCTCCCAAAGCGGCTCCTTGGCTTCGGGGACTGCACTACCCACCAGTTTCCCCTGTCCCTCTCCGCTCTCACTCCCAGATTGGTGGACCCACTGCCATGGGCACAGGCGTGGAGTCTTGAATGGTCTGCTGGAGCTGCGGGGAGCCCGGGCATTTCCGGGACCAATGCCCGGTGATGGAGGTGGGGACATTGGTTTGGGTCCCCTTCGCACCACAGGTTGCCCCCAATTGAGCTGGGACGTACTGCATACCCATGAATATTGAGGGGGGTACATACCAGGCCTTGGTGGATTCGGGTTTCGGCCAAACCTCCATACATCAATGCCTGGTTCAAGATGAGGCTTTGTGTGCTATTCACAAGGTGAAGGTAAGGTGCGTGATTATCCTGTAGTGACTGTGATGATTCAATTTCGGGGACAAAAGCATAGTGTCGAGGCTGTGGTTAGTTTGTTTTGTTTATAAGAATAAATACCATTTGTGTTGAATTTCGCCAACTCCTGCTTCCTCCCTGCACCCCATCATGAACCCATTACACTGGTGCCGAAACCCGGGAAGGGGGGAAGAGCACGCTGTCTGGGAGAACTCGCTGCTACCATTTGCCAGGGAGGCGGACGAGCCCACTGCCATCCGCCAGGATTCGGAGGAGCCATTACCATCTGCCAGGGGACAGAAGAGTCGCTACCATCTGCCAGGAGGTGGAGGAACCACTGCTGTCCGTCAGAAAGTGGAGGAGCCATTGCTGTCTGCCAGGGAACGGAGGACCTGCTGATGTCCGCCAGGGGAAGGAGGACCCGCTGCCATTTGCCGGGGCACAGAGGACCCCCTGCCGTCCACTGGGAGATGAAGGAACCACTACCCTCTCTGCCAGGGGGCAGAAGAGCCTGCTGTCATCTGCCAGGGGGCAGAGGAGCGGCTGAGGACCAGGTGGGCGGCGTGCCCGTGGGAGCCGAAGAAGAAAGTTTTCTTTTCTCTCTCTCTCCCCTCTCTCTCTCTCTCTCTCTCTCTCTCTCTCTCTCTCTCTCTGTCTCTCCTGCTCTCTTTCTCGCTCCCCACACCCTCATCCTACCCAGGTCCCCAGGAGGCAGGGAAGACCAGCAGGCAATGGAATTGCCGAAGGGGTAAGTCAGACCAGAGGTTCCCCCGGCCTGAATCAGGCGGTGGGGGTATGTGACGAGGAGGAGGGCGTGGCCGGGCAGAGAGGATGCACGACCAGCGCTGAGTTGCCCAATCAGCGGGAGAGAGATAAAGGAGACGCATGCGACTGATGTGTGTGCGCGTGTCTGTGTGTTTTATGTGATGTTTAAGTTCGTTTGTATCATCAATGTTAACGTTAACTGTTAATATGGTTCCTGCTTCCTCCTTTCCTGAACCTTTGTTACAGTCAGGTAACCTAAGAATGTGCTTCATGTGGTAAAATCTAAATTAACTGGTTCAATTCAAGGCAAAAATAGTGGCTTAGTGGTTAGCACAGATGTCTCACAGAAAGAAGGTCCTGGGTTTGACTCCCAACTGACCTGTGTGGGCCTTTTTGTGTGGTGTTGTTGTGGATTTTCTCTGGGTGCTTCGGTTTTCCCCACAGTCCAAAAACATGCTGGTGGGGTGAATTTGAAATTGAACACATGTTTTAACGTGTCTATATTAGCACTGTGATGAACTAGCCACTTGTACAGGCTATTTCCCTGCCTTTGGCCCTAGCTGGTATAGGCTCCATCAACCCCCTCTCCCTATAGTATAAGCAGATGTAAATGAATGGATGAATCAACCTGAATACATTAGGCCACATCAAAGAAAGTAATTTTTTTAATCAAGTACTAATAGATCATCAAGGAAACAATTGCATCTTACCAATTTTTTTCAGTGAAAGTGAAACACTTTTTTTTAATACAGTTGCTATGATGACCTTCAATATGCATTGCTGACAGATCCTTGGTTGTTATCATCATAGATTTAGTAGCTGGTTCAGATCAAGAAGAAGAGGTGACAGATGTCGTATGTGTGGAATCACACCTCAATGATGGAGAGTAGGTTACTCTTTTGTCTCAGTTTTTGGCAGATACAGTACAATTTATTTTGTACAGTTGATGATGTTAAAAGACATTGATGCTATATATGTAAAAACCAAGATGCCTGAGAGTGTGTTTTTCTTGTGATCTAGAATGATGGAGGTGGAAGTGGGTCACCACAATATTTTGCTTATACGCAGTGATGGGGTGTACAGTGCCATTAGCAACCAATGCACACACTATGGTGCTCCACTGAGCAAAGGTAGCACTTAGAGACATTATGAAATGATTGTATCAACATCAATATAACTTATTGACTCTAACCAAGCCATCCAAGAATCCATATCACTCTAAAAGTATTTATATTACAGTGAAAGGTTACGGTTCCTCTACAGGGGTGCTGTCAGGTCATAGGGTGCGCTGTCCCTGGCATGGTTCCTGTTTCAATGTGAAGACCGGCGACTTGGAGGAGTATCCTGGAATTGACTGTCTGCCCTGCCACAAGGCATTGTGCCTTAGATTCACATACATAGACAAATTTTTTTACAAAACATACCAAACAGTTTTGCACTTCAGAGTGCACATTTTCTGAGGATTAAAAAAAAAAAAAGTGCATTAAAATGCATAAAAATAAGCATGGTAATAAAAGTTATATTTTTAAATTAGCGCTTTGTTTTCATACATGCTAATATATCTGACAGATCTGACTCTTTCTTGACAGGTGAAAGTTGACAACAGCAAAGTCTATGTGTCTGTGAAAAAAAAGGTAAGGTGAGGTGTTTCGAACCGGTTTATACTAGAGGTTGATAGATACATCAGTTTTAACGAGTAATCGGTGCTGATATTTACTTTTTGGAACTATCGGTTATAGGCACTGAATTTTGCCGATAACCGATAGTTCTAAAAAGCAACTATCGGCACCGATTAATCTGTAAAACCGATATATCAGTTGACCTCTGGTATAATTTGTTTTAAAACATACAGTACACCGGCAATAAATAAGTTATCAGCCTTTTACACAACTTTATATCGGGATCTGCAAAATCCAATATCGGTCGACCTCTAGTTTATACCTTGTCATTCTAGCCTTCTGTACAATTAGTAATACATATCTGATATGATAAATAGCAAGCCAATAAATTAATGGTTGTTTTTAAATTCTAATGTGGCTTAAAAAAGCAAGACCAAAAATCAGATTGGACAATCCTAACAATAGTTCTCTTTAAACTGGGCCTGTCAATAAGTACTGTATATAACCTCCTGCTGAACTTTGTGCAGATTCAGGGTCAACCTAAGCGAATAAAGTGGATGGGAGTCAGAGATCAAGGAGTATTTCACACTGTGATGCTCTTAGGAGGAGGTGAGAGAAAAATGTATTACTTTAGTTAATGTAGAAAGTGTTAATTATGTGTGTGATATTAATGCTGGTGTGTTTTGTCATGTACAGGGGCAGCCTCTTTGATCTGTGCTGAGACACTTCGACAAGAAAATTATGGGGGCAGAATTATTATGGTATCTAGAGACGACCTTCTTCCATATGACAAAACCAGACTTAGCAAAGTAAGGCACAACATTTGTGTATGTGTGAAAAGTTATATCTACTATACAAGGGATGTTATATTACCAATATACTTTTGATTTATGCTGAAATTATGTGGATATATATATAAAAAAAAAAAAAAATTCAATGTTTGTTTTGCTACAAATGAAAAAGCTTAACTTTGACACTGGCTAAGTGTCTGTTGACTTTTCAAATGTTGAGGTTAGAATGAATAATATCTTTGTATTACCATGAAAACCCTAAGTTTACTCATTCCAGTTGAATTGAGTAATGGTGTCTCCAAAACTTGTGTAAATAAGTTACTTAACTTGGTGTTCATACACAGGGGCGGACTGGCCGTAGGGAGAACTGGGACTTTTCCTGGTGGGCCAAATTGTGCCGAACTGGCCACGATAAGCTGAAATGGGCCGCTGCATTATGGCGAACGGGCCACGACAGGCTGAAGAGGGCCGCAAATTGGCGCCGTGATATGCCAAACGGGACTGCGATAGGCAGAAAAGGACAGTGACCCTAATGACCCTTCGGCTGCGAAATGGGGCTGAATGGTGCCGAACAGGCTGCGATTAGCTGAAACGGGCCACTGTGTTATGGCGAACGGGCTGCAACACTCTGAATAGGGCCGCAAAATGGCGCCACGATATGCCGAAGGGGGCTACGATATGCAGAAAAGGACAGTGACCCTAATGACCCTTCAGCCGCGAAACGGGGCTGAACGGGCCGCGACAGGCTAAAAAGGGCCACAAAACGGCGTTGCGATATGCAAAGGGATCTGCGATATGCAGAAAAGGACAGCGACCCCCCCCACCCCCCGCTCATCAACTTGCGACACCAACCTACCCCCCCAAATTGCAACACCCCCTCCACCCAATCAACAACTTTCGACACCCCCCACTCAACAACTTTTGGGCCAGTTTCCATGTAAAATCCAGGGCCGATTTCTCTTCCCAGTCCGCCCCTGTTCATACAGAATGAACTTAACTATTTAAGTTAAGGTAACTTGATGCAAGTAGATGTAACAAACATCATACAAAACACAGCTTAAACAATTAAATAATTGTGGGTATTCCCCATAACTTCAATTTTGTACTCAATAGATTGAGTTAACACTTAAAATCTTGAAGGAATATTCTGGGTTCAATATAAGTTAAGCTCAATCGACAGCATTTGTGGCATAATGTTGATGACCACAAAAATTTATTTTCTTTAAAAAAGCAAAAATCGAGGTTACAGTGAGGCACTTACAATGGAAGTGAATGGGGGCTATTTTTAAAGGGTGTCAAGGCAGAAATGTGAAGCTTGTAATTTTAAAAAAGCACTTACATTAATCACAACATTTTTTACAATCATTTTAGGGTTTTGGGGTTGTTGACATTACATCGTCATGGCAACTAAGTTGTAAAATTGTCTATAACTTTACATAGAAAAAGTTAGTAAGTGATTTTATCACACAAAAATCATGTTTACACACTTATTGTTTATGCCTTGTGGCCGTACTTTTGAAAAATATTTTAACATTTAGAATTGGCCGCATTTACTTACTAAAATGACTTACTCTCTATAATTACTGCAAAAATAACAATTTAAACAATTTTACAGCAAAAACAATACATGAGTTTTAACAGGAAAAAAATAATGTTAAGTGCTTTTTTAAAATTATAAGCTGCACATTTCAGCCTTTAAACCCCCCCAAAATTGTCCCCATACACTTCCATTGTAAGTGCCTCACTGGAACTTATATTTTTGCTTTTTTTTTTAAAGAAAAAGAGGGGCAAGTCAAAATAAATTTTTGTGGTAATCAGCATGCCACAAATGCTGTCGATTAAGCTTAACTTGTATTGAAGCTGGAAAATTCATTTCAGTCTATGGTGAGTATACTGGCGCACTATGGCTGCCGTCGCGTCATTCAGGTGGATGCTTCACACATGGTGGTGGTTGTGGAAAATCCCCTGTTCACTATGTAAAGCACTTTAAATGTAGTGTCAGAAGGCACTATATAAGTGTAACGTTCATTCATTTACATTTCAAGTAAGGTTTAATCAAGACAACTTGATTTTTCCAGTATTGACAAAAACATTACGGTTTACAGTGTACAAACTTAGAGAGTTTAACCTAATCCTTGCATAGGTAATGAATGCTGAGAGTGACAGTCTGCTAATGAGAAGCATGGATTTTTTCCATAAGTATGATATTGAGGTCTGGCTGAAAAAAGAGGTGAGATTGAAACTTTTTCCTGTATATTCCTCTATTTATTTAATTTTATACCATAAGAATCATATACGGCAAACCATGTGCTGTCTTTCATGTAGGCTTTATCAATAGATACAAACAAGAAAACAGTGACATTTGATGATGGCTTAATACAGTGCTATGATCAAATCCTTATTGCAACAGGATGCAGGTAAGCAGGAAGTGACTGATAGACCCCAATTGTTATTTTTATGATAATTATTGTGAAGTATTATTAATCACATCTAAATAACTGTGCATTTATGGCATATTTTAAAATACAGTATTATTATTAATAATTTATGTCACTTTCATCCATGCTGAACTTACACACTGTTGATCGTACTTCTTCAGAGCAAAAAGCCTGGACTGCCCTGGTGCAGACCTGGAAAACGTGCTGATGCTGGAAACACCAGAGGATGCCAGGAGCATCCACTATGCCTGTATGGGCTGCAGGACAGTCTTTGTGGGCACTTCCTTTGTTGGTAAACACACACACCACTGCTGTCTCTATTTTTGCTTATACAATCTTATTAATGTTTTGCAAAGTTGATGTTTTGAAGTGACCTCTGGATGTACCATAAAAGACATTCATTTGACATCATTTTATACGTAGTCTACCATGTCTTTAAATGCCAGCATTTTCTTTAAAGACCCCATGAAAAATCGAAGTTTTGTCATTTTTAATTATTATTTTTATTTTTATTTAGCTTTAAAGACAACTATTTGCTAGTGTACTCCTTAAAAGCAAGCAAAACATAACTTTTAACAAATATATGCATATCAAATTTACAGTCTTTCTCTTCTGGGAAAACGGACCAAAAATATTGATGACTAATTTTGCATGCAGGGGTTTTGTCCTTCTCACTGGGGTGTCGCTGTCCTTTTCTGCATATCGCCTCCCCCTTCGGCATATCGCGGCACCGGTTTGTGGCCTGTTCTGCATAACGCGGTGGCCCATTTCAGCTTATCGCGGCCCCTTCTGCCCTGTTTCACAGCGAGCCCTTCGGGAAAAGTCACGGTTCTCCCGATGGCCAGTCCGCCCTTTATTTATACATATATAGAGAGCCACTAGGTGGCTCTATAATTTGCGCATTTATATTTGTTTATTTTTTTACTGGTGAAAGAAATACATAAATGATTATCAAAGCTAAAATATTAAATGCCATGGATCAGTATGTATTGAATAATTCAAGAATTAGAATTTTCACCGACTATTTTGGAGCAAGGTTACAGATAAAAAAAAAAAATAACATAAGAAAGGTGGTAGCATCATCATTTAATTTTCACAAAGAGATTAGTAGGTCTGTTACTAAAATCCATTAACTTCAGCACTGCTTGTTGCATTGTATGCCAATAGTGTGAGCCAAAAAATTAGGAAGAAAAAAAATTGTGTGATTTTTTTTGTTGGAGTGCCTATAACTCTAGAAGTGTTAAAGATATCTTATATATCTTCAGACATTTGTCCCTCTCCAGTCAATGGTTTAACCCCTAAAATCCCATCTTTGTTAATCAAAATGACATATTTAAAAGTTTTATTTCCATGAAAATAATCCCTTCATGCCTTAAAACAGCTTAGATTTAACTCTACACCTTTGCCTCATTTAGTATGCACGGATATATGAAAATGCAAATTAGCCCCGCCTCCATCTCCACTCACCCCTGCACCGCTCGCCTGCAGTTTGGGCTCGCTGTGACCCCAGGATAAATTTATGGAACTGTGTTGGGCTTCAATATAAGTTTAGTGGCAAAACCCATCTGTTTTTGGGTAAAATTTTCAAAACAGTTCTCTGGAAAATAACTACTGCCAACCCAAGTTTTCTCTGGAAGTTTTGCTGGGATATTACGATTTTTCCAAATAAACTGCACCCATTTATCTCGGATATTCAGAATCTTTGGTAATACATGAAGGCTCACCATTTGTCCTTTCGCAACTTTGCATCCGAAAACAGAACATGTCTTGCAAAATACCGATACGTAGCCACACTTGGTTTCTTCTGATACCCCTTGCTTCACCATAGCGTAGCTAATGATATGGAAATCCCCACCCCGCAAGTTGACGGGATTGGTTCCTTAGGTTTGTGACGTATGAAACCCTGGCTGTCTGAATCCGTGTTTTTGAGACTGTCTTTGGCAGACTAGTTCCAAGGCAAAAATGCTCAGCCTTGGTGTTGACTGCATGTCCATATGAACACCATATGGACATGTAAACAAGGCTAAAAACTTGATTTTCACTGGAGGGGGTCTGTAATATTATTTTAGATTCTGGTGCAGAGTAAACTTTGCTTTTGGTATATTAATCTTAAGGCCCCATATCCCAGAGATATGAGGTTCTCAATGTAGCTCCATGCATATTTTGTTAAATTTTACACATTTTCAATGGCCAAAAACCATATGTGGGTCACATGGTATGAAGCTTTTCTTGTCCAATAAAAATACAAATAATGTTAAAACCAGAAATGTATCTTTATTTGTTCACATAAAAACAGTCAGAATCAAAATTTTCGAGAATCCAGGAATACACAATTTCTAAGAATAAATGGCACATGTGGCTCTTCAGTGAGCTCAATAACTATATCTAGTTTTGGATTTCAGAAATGTACATCTGCAAAGGTCTTTAATGCATCATTTGGGATCCAAACACCAAAGGTGCTTAAACTCTACTGCAGGGGTGGGGAACCTTTGTGCTATTAAGGGTCATTCGAATATTAAAAAAATTATTCATGAGCCATAAAATTGCTTGCAATTTCTGATTGCGGGTTGAAATTAACGTATGCATTCGGCTACATGCTCAGGCACCAATCATTTTTTTTTAAAGATCTTTCTATTATACAATATTTTGCATTGTTATTATTTTTTTTTTATTATTTATTTTTTTTTATATCATTTTTTTTTTTTAAAGTTAATGGAGTCAAGGCTATTATTTTGCTTTTTAAATTATTTCTCGAATGGCCTCAGGGGCCAGGTAAAATGGTCTCGTGGGCCTTATATGGCCCTAAGGCCTGACTTTCCCCACCTCTGCTCTACTGTATTTGTACTGACTTTTTTTTATTCCTTTCTGCCCTAAAAGTGTCTAGACATCAGAGACCGTAAATTGTAGAGATCCCAAACTTGGTGGGATGGTTCCAAATCTATGGAGTTATATATGTGCCTAAACTCAGCGTGCGCAAAATTGTATTTTGAGCGTGCAAGTTGATATTGTGAGCGCACTAAAAGTTATTTTGTATGTGCTTGAACTCCATTTTGTAAAGCAATGTATCTTCTTACAAAGATTAATACATTTTTTGCATGTGCAAGATCTCACTCGCTCTCTCTCCTCGTATGCCCTCTGTGTGCGCTCGGAAATTTAGACTGCTCGTTTGCTTTTCCAACCGTATTCTGACAAATCCCACCTCCTACATCAGGATTGGCTATTAGGAGCTGCTTACAAGCGCTCTGCGATTGGACAGTTGAGGTAGCTACTGCAACCATGAACATCTCAGTGTAAATATTGCAGAAGAGCCAACAGGCACAATGCTCCAAGTTTAGTACACACTTTATATACTGTTTGCAGTTATTATTACAAAATATATTTACTCTGTGGATTATAGACATACCAGGAATACTGTAAGTCTTAACTTACTTTTTGCAGTCTCAAACAATTGCTGTTCCATATACTGTACATTTAATTTACCCCAAACTAAGACACAAGACATAATTAGCCTCTTTTCCTTTTTTCTGTTTCTTCTCATTAATCATTTTTGCCATTAGGGTTGTGGTAGAATGCATAAACTTCATAAAAACAGCATGCTGAACATTTCAAGATAACCCACAGCTTTGTAATGCAAACATAAACAGCGTGTCTAATTTATTATCAAGAATAGAATAGTTAATTGAGGCAGTATTTATAATATTCAAGGCAGTCGAAAAAATAGGAGAAGACACACTAAAGAAGGTGGACTAAATAACGTCTATTGAAGAAAATAATATTTCATGTATTAATAACAAAAAGAAGAAGATTCAGTTGCTGCTGATCCATGGTAGATTGTAATCTGGTCACATTTATTTTAATAAACAGATCTCTCAGAATATCCTTTGGGATAGACAGAAGTCAAATTAAGTTCCCCCAAAACTTCACTATTATGTTTTACAATGTAGTTTTACACATGGGAGAGATTGTATTAAGATAATTTCAGATCAAAGTGGTAACTAACATGGCCAAGCGAGTAGTTATGTAAGTGTAACTTGGTAACCCAGATAACCAAATACTAATATAGACCAAACTAATAGAGCTAGACAGATAGTTAGCTAACTAGTAAGCCTATTGGCAGTGTACAGACTAAAAATATATATTTCATAAAGGTTAAATAAAAATAGTTAAGTCATCAAAAGATCTGCTTTCATATGGTCATAGTGTGTTACATATTTCCTTTCTTGAAAACAAACCATCCCCTTCTCTTCCTCTTGATTTTTTTGCAGTTTGATCTGTGGTCTAGCCAGCCAATCAAAATTTACCACCTCATCTCTGATTGACTGAAATTCTGGCACATTATAATGCTGTAAACTTGTTGAGCAAACAAAGCTATGAGCACATGCTGAGTAGGTAGTAGGAGAGAGCAAGTGAGATCTTGCACACGCAAAAAACAGTGGAGTAACAAATTTCAGAAATCTGTGCAAATTCACATTCAAAGAAACTTTATTCAAGTGCAAAATAGATTTTTGTTTGCTCAAAGTTAATTCACTTTGCAAGAAGATACATTTCTTTACAAAATGCGTGTGCAAAATACCTTTATGTGCGCTCAAAATATCATATTGCACACGCAAAATATAATTATGTGCACGCAGAATTGTGGCACACATATAACTCCATACAAATCCCGCCCACTACTTAAGTCAACACATACATCCATCTGACACTAGGTGGCTCTATAATTTGCACATTTCCGTTTTTTCTAAGAACCATTTGGGCTAGATTAAAAATTATTCATCCCTCTGAATCTTTAATACCCCCAAATGAAATGGTCATATTAATTTCCATTTCCAAAAAAACATTTTCAATTTCTTTGATCACCGTTGCACAGTGAGGATTTTCTTAAGTTATAGTGCCCCCTGGCATCTGAAAATGATTACATTTGGCATTTGCACTCCGAATGTCCTGTTTTCCATGTATACCAAGTTTTGTTAAGTTTGAATATTGTAATCACTACATTCAAGCCAATTAGTCAATATGGGCCACGCCTAAAAAAGTATTCGCTGATATCTTGTTATATACCTACCTCATTATAAAAATGAAATAATGATGCTGCCATCTTTCTATCATTATTTTAGTAACACTTTACAATTAGGTTGTATTTGTTAAAATTAGTAAATTAGGTAATTTATGAAAATACAATTGTTTGTTGTTTGTTAATGTTGGTTCATAATGCATTAACTTTTAATTTTCTGTTAGTATATGTTAAAATTAACATTAACAAAGATTAATAAATGCTGTAAAAGCATTGTTTATTGTTAGTTCATGTTAACTCATTTTGTTAACTGTTAATGAATGCAACCTTATTGTAAACAGGGTTGGGAGGGTTACTTTTGAAATGTATTCCACTACAGATTACAGAATACATGCTGTAAAATGTAATTTGTAATGTATTTCGTTAGATTACTCAAGGTCAGTAACGTATTCTAAATACTTTGGATTACTTCTTCAGCACTGGTAGATTTTTTCACTTGTTTTGACTATAAAAACTCTGCCAGTACAGTAAGACAAAATACACATGTTAAAAATACATTCTCTGAAAAACCTAAATATCTTATGCAGTGTTGTTTCTAAAACAAGATAAATCAAATTGATCTTGTTTTAAGGATTTTTAGATATTTTTACATGAAAACAATACAAAAATTATAATCAAGAATAAAATGTTTGCCCTAATATCAAAGGTCTTGCTAGAAAAAAAGAAATTATGATCCAACGTGATTTTTCTTGATAAAAAATATGATCGTGCCTGGTAACATGTGCATGTAAAATGGCTAGAAATAGCATTTTAGCTTAGCGTAAAGCTGACAATTTACACAAGGTTTATTTCTATTTCTTCTTCTCCAAACTTACTTCAAACTTACTTCTCTGTCTGCTCGTATGAATGTAACACATCATAAGAAAGTGTTTCACCGCTGTTCAAATGCACTTTGGATCATATCATTTATATGTATAAATGTTTTCCATCTGAAAGGACTAAATATTAAATGAAACAAATGACAATAAAATGCAAAGTAATCTCTTCAGTAATCAAATTACTTTTTGAATGTAACTGTATTCTAATTACCAATGATTTAAATTGTAACTGTAGTGGAATACAGTTACTTATATTCTGTATTTTAAATACGTATTCCCGTTACTTGTATTCTGTTACTCCCCAACCCTGATTGTAAAGTGTTACCATTATTATTATTATTATTATTATTATTAATTCATAGAAAATCTTAGTAAATATTGATCCATGACATTTAATATTTTGGCTTTCACCATTATTTATGTTTATCTTTCTTCGAAAAAAGTGTTTTAAAAAAAATTCAGGTGGGGAATTTTCTGAAATTTGTTTGATTTGACTTGCCAAACTGCGCTTGTGAATTCATTTAATGTGAATTTTCCTTGGCAAAATAACTCATCCATTGTGTGTGGAATTGAAGGCATGGAAGTGGCAGCCTACATGATAGATAAGGCCAGAAGTATCACAATCATTGGAAGCACTGAGCTTCCCTATCAGAAGACTCTAGGCCCGGAGATAGGAAAGGTCACCATGATGGTATGAGATAAGAGCTGAGGTCAATACAAATACATTTTATTCACATAAATTTCTGCATTGTTGTCCAAAAAATATTATAGTATGACTTTGGTTTGCTTCTACTTTGAGATGCTTGAAGAGAACGGAGTGACGTTCCACATGAATGATGCTATTGCTGAGGTTCAAGGCGAGAATAGGAGGGTAAACAAATTTTTCCTAAAAAAATAAATTAAATTAAATAATAATAATAAAAAAACATTTAAAAAAAAAAAAATGGGTGATTATGAATTCATTATGATCTGTTAGCAGAATATTTTTTTTTTTCACAGGTTAAGGCGGTGAAACTGAAGAGTGGTACCACTATTGAAACTGATGTGCTAATTGTTGGAATTGGTATGTTCAGAGAACATTGAATTCAATGCCTGACACCTCATTTGTCCTATACTGTCAAAATACTTTTATTAGCTCGCAAAATACACGTCACACCTTTTCCTTTATCACATTGTTGTTTCTCTGAAAGCTCTTTCAAAGTGCTTCTTATATAATTGGAACAACAATTTTGCTTCTAACTTATGCTGTCTTCTCTCCCCAATTTTGTAAAGGTGTTGTTCCCAATTCAGAGTTTTTGAAAGGTAGTCCCATAAGGATGGACTCTAAGAACTATGTCATTGTGGATAATGTAAGTGCTTGTGATCACCTTCTTTGTGCTCATACAATCACTTTACTCTTCCAAACTCTTTAATTGAGAACCTGTCTTACAGTACATGAGGACCAATATTACAGACGTCTACTGTGCAGGAGATCTAACCGCGTTTCCTCTTAAAATGGCAAGAGGCCAGAGAGTGAGCATCGGCCACTGGCAGATAGCGCAGACACATGGTAATCAGACCTTTCACTGTTGGACAGATACCTACAACATAACTATAACTCTAAATTTTGTAAGGAGTAGGGTTGCCACCCGTCCAGGATTTTCCAGGATCGTCCTGGTTTTTGGCCGTCTGTTCTGCACCTTAGTTTGTACAATGGTCATATTTTCACAACGCGTTCAGACTGAACCTTTGTTTTTAAGCACACTATGCAAGTAGGAGAATCAAATGCATTCATAAGAAAGTCTGATTAATTTTAATTAACCAGTTTGTTTGGATGATTGAGATACTATTTTTCACTTTTTTGTGAAGGGTACTTTTAACTTTAGCCTACATACTATAATGCTTTAATGTTCTGGAAAACATGTTCATAATGGCCAACACAAAAAAAAAAAAAAAAAAAAACAATTACTTAATTTTGTTAAAGATTACTCGATTAAATTTGATGGAAATTTTCAATGTAATTGAAATGTGTAAATCTTGAAATGCGTACTGTTAATCTTGAATGTTTATGTACATTTATTTGTTTTCCTTTGGTTTAAATGTATAAAAATGTTTTTTGAAACTTTATACATAACTTCATTTTTTCTACATACATATGTATACATTTTAAAGCATTTAAATGTTCAGTGTGAACTATAACCTCTTAGAAAACTGCTTAGACTTGCCAGAATAAGTAAATAATACTGTAAACCCTAAAGTTGTCATTACTGTAAAAATCAAGTTGTCTTAATTAATTATTACTTGAAATGTCAAGTTTTGGACTCATAACTCAAATATTTGAGTTCATTGAACTTATTTTTCTTAAAAATCTATAGACTTAAGATTTGAAGTGTTAATAACTCAAACTACTGAGTACAAAATTGAAGCTATGGGGAATACCCACAATCCCTTGCTGCTTGAATTATGTTTCCTTGGTCAGAGGGAACAGATTGGGGAATTTAAATAATTGTTATTAAGAATTCATAGATGTTTTAGCTCTTTTGTTGTTTTATTTATGCTTTGTTGCAAATAGTTGTTTGGTGTAATGTCACCATGATCAAGTTGGACTCTGGTCACACTAACTCAGTTTCTCTTTGTGCATGTGCAGCTGAAGTGCATATATGCATTTCTGTGAAGAATTATTTAATAACTGACCTAGGATCAGTTATTATCTTTATTTGAGCTGTGCTGTTGTGTTATCTAAAATTCAATTAAAATGTACAACAGTAGAAACAACAATATTTAAATTCAAATCTGATTTAAGTCTACTTGCATGTAGTTAGCTCAACTTAAATAGTTAAGTTCACTCTACTTGAAAACCAAGCTAGTTGAACTTAAATACACAAGTTTTGGGTGGGAGGTCACGTGACGCCATGCGAGCAGCAGAAGTGGGAGCGACAGCTCTGTGCACTTTGCTAGTTTTTTAATTATTTTCATGTTATAATCCGGTGAAATTCGATAGACCCAGTTACACATTTGCTCTTTGAGGTAAACATGGCAAAGAAGTCAAAATCCTCAGGCTCTGGAGACATTAAAAGACACTTACATGCTCAAGATGAAACCTCTGACGGGCCTGCAGACCGGGGACTCGATTTGGATGGCACGGCCGGGGAAATTCAGCGTCAACTGTCTAACATGTTTGTGATGCTGAAGAAGGTTGTTGCTGACTTGGAGGATCTCGCTGTAATATGTCGATCGATTACGGCGATGGAAACAAAATTCTCTGAGTTGGTTACAAGAGTGGCAGATGTTGAGAAACGGATACATTATCTGGAGTCATCGGAAAGGGAATTATCCGCTAATCTGCTCGTGACCAAAATAGACCTGGAAGGCATTTTGGAAAAACTGGAAGATTTCAAAAATAGGAGCCGAAGGAACAACGTACAGATTGTTGGAATTCCTGAGCATGAAGAAGGCAGAGATATGGTGAAATTCCTGGACGAGCTCTTCCCGGGTCTGCTCGACATAACAGGCCATAAACTGGAAATCGAGCGAGCTCACAGAGTCCCGACTCGCAGATCTGCTAAGGGAGACAGGCCCCGATCAATTCTCGCCAAATTTCTGAGATCATCCGATAAAGATCTCGTGTTGCGCCAGGCGAGGAGCAAAGGAAAGCTTTCTTGGAAGAATCACAATATTTTCTTGTTCCCGGAATTTGCGAATTCAACAAGAGAAACGCGATCGGTTCAAGGAATGCAAGAATCTCTTGCATCAATGGAAGATTGCTTTTGCACTGATGTTTCCGGCCAAGCTGAGAATAGACACCAAGGACGGTCGCAAAGTATTTTTATGCCCCAAACAAACAATGTCCTTCATAGAAACAATGGGTGAGTAAACCATTGGGTGTTTCTCATGTGAGTGGATTGACTCACTGTTCATTGACTCGACTCTCAGAGGAAGCTAGGTGCCATTTTTGTTTCTTTTTGCATTGGCTCTGCCTAGCGGCTGGAGTTTGTTTTGTGGAACAACACTTTTTTTCAAAGAAACTTTTGCATTGACGGAAGATCGCTTTTACACTGAAGTTCCCGGCCAGATTGAGAATGGACACTACGGATGACTGCAAAATATCTACATGCCCACACAAAGGATGTCTTTTATAAAGTTGATGGACTGAGTAAGTCATGGTGTATTTTTTTATTTTATTTTTTATTATGCGGCCTCCGAGTGAATTTGACTCTTGACCATCCGAGGAACCGGGACGCCTGTTTTGTTTCTTTTTGTGTTGGTACCGCCTAGCAGCTTGAGCTTGTTTTGTTGAATAACACTGCTTTGGGACAGTTGTGGATGAATCTGTTCATTCTTTGTGCTTATGCCTCCTGTTGTATGGAGTTTGTTTTGTGGAGTATTTTTGCGGGAGACTGGAATGATTATATCATCTGCTGCACTCATAAACAGCTAGCTCACGGAACACTTGTTTGTCTGTCCGAGGAAACTGAACGGCTTTATATCGGTTGGAATTTGTTTTGTGAAGGAACACACCTTCAAGACAGTTCTGTGAATGAATCTACACGTTTGCCTATTGGCTGGGGTATGTGTTACAAAGTATTTTTTGTTATGTAATGTGGCCTCACAAATTTGTGAGGCAAAATTGAGCAATCCAATGGCAAAGTTGTCGTGGGGGCTCTCGTAGGCATACATGGACCTTTTGAGTTTAGAGGGATTGACGCCGTTTGGCACTGTCGTGCGTGGGGTTAATGCGCATGTTTTTCTTTTTTTCTGTTTATTTGATTCTGGGGGAAGTTCGGGGTTTGATTGTTGCACTAATGGGGAATGTGGTCTGTATAATCTTACTTTTGACACACAATTTATTTGTTCTATTATATCAAAATGTCATATGTTAATATGAGTGGGTTATCTTTCTCCACATGGAATGTGAATGGGTTGGGGCACCCCATAAAAAGAAGGAAGGTTATTTCTTTTCTTAAGCGTAAGAAATGTGATATAGTGTTTCTTCAAGAAACTCATTTTTCCCTGCAGGAAGCTGAAAAATTTGGGAAGATATGGGGTGGACATGTTTTCTTTAGTGCTGGCTCAAGAAAGTGCAAGGGAGTCATTATATTGCTAAATAAACATCTACAATTCTACGAGTCATTATTGTTTTAGCAGAAATTCAGGGGCATAGGTTGATTTTAGCTAATATATATGCACCTAACGCTGATGACCAGGGCTTTTTTATAGATCTTGAAGGGATGTTGCTAGCTGCTGGCACCTCTCATGATATAATACTGGGAGGAGACTTTAATCTTTTGATGGACTCAGTCCTTGATCATAGTGAAGCAAAAGTGTGTAAGCCCCCTCGAGCAAGACTGGTGCTTCACAGGATGTGTAAAAATCTTGGTCTTGCAGATATTTGGTGACTTTTGAACCCATCTGGTAGGGACTATAAATTTTTTTCATCAGTGCATAAAATCTATTCTAGAATAGATTTTTTTAAATATATCTAAGTCCCTCATTTCATCTGTTGTGGATTCCTCAATTGGAAACATTTTAGTCTCAGATCACGCCCTGGTGAGTTTAGAGATGTTGCCACATCTCAATCCTGAGAAAAAGAAATCATATAGTTGCCGCTTTAATGTATCCCTTTTGCAAAATACTGATTTCCAACAAATGTTAAAGACTGAAATCAATGTTTATATGGAGACCAACTGGTCCTCAGTATCCTCTGTGGGCGTGGCTTGGGAGGCACTTAAGGCAGTTCTTAGGGGCTGGATCATACAGTATGCCTCATTCATCAAAAAATCCAAAGCACGAGAACTCGTGGAGTTGGAAGGGAATATTAAAAGTGCAGAGGCAGAGCTGAAGCACCGAATGTCGTCTGATGGCCTCAGGGAATTGACCCGATTGAAATACAGATATAATACTATTTTGTCACAGAAGGTGGAGTTTTTGGTTATTCAGGGCAAGACAGTCATACTTTGAGTCGGGGGACAAAGCAGGGAAGCTTTTGGCTAGATATATAAAACAGAGAGAGTCTTTTTCTACAATTCCCTCAGTGAAATCTGCTTGTGGTGAAATATTTACCTCGGCCATTGATATTAATAATACCTTTAAAAAGTTCTATCTTGATCTTTATAGTTCCACATCTTCATCTACTGATGAAGATATTAGAAAATTTGTGGAACCATTAGAACTCCCTAAACTGACGACTGAGCAAAAAAATTCTCTTGATTCTGAGATAACTTTGGAGGAGCTTGACGAGGTAATTAAGGCCTTACCTACAGGCAAGGCTCCAGGGCCAGATGGTTTTGCCACTGAGGTTTTTAGATCTTATGCTACAGAATTTTCTCCACATTTGTTAGAAGTTTATATGGAAGCATTAAAGAATGGAAAGCTTCCCCCAACCATGACACAAGCCCGGATCAGTCTGATTCTTAAAAAGGACAAAGATCCAAGCGAGTGTAAAAGTTACCGTCCAATTTCCCTGATCCAGCTAGATGTAAAAATGTTGTCCAAAATTTTGTCTAACCGATTAAGTAAAGTTATGACATCTCTTATACATATAGATCAGGTGGGGTTTATTCAAGGCCGTAGCTCCTCTGATAACATTAGTCGTTTCATCAATATCATGTGGTCAGTAGCGAATGATCAGTCTCCGGTCGCTGCCATCTCACTTGACGCCGAAAAGGCATTTGATATGGTAGAATGGGATTATTTTTTTAAGATTTTGGAAATGTATGGGTTCGGAAGTACATTTATTGGTTGGATTAAGTTACTTTATAGACAACTTGTAGCAGCAGTACAAACAAATGGACTAATTTCAGATTATTTTACTCTGAATAGGGACACTCGGCAGGGTTGCCCACTTTCCCCATTATTGTTCTGTCTTGCCCTGGAACCATTAGCAGCCGTGATAAGAAAGAAAGATGATTTTCCATGGGTGATTTTGGGAGGTGTGGCGCATAAGCTTCTGCTTTACGCAGATGATATTTTATTATTTGTCTCTGACCCTACTAGATCTATGCCTTGCCTCCACAGAATTATTAATTCCTTTTCCAGGTTTTCAGGATACAAAGTCAATTGGGCTAAATCCGAAGCTTTGGCTCTGACAGTGTACTGTCCAGTAGCGGCCTTCCAGCCGGGCGCCTTCTAGTGGCCCAAACAGGGCATTAAGTATTTGGGTACTTTATTCCCAGCAAATTTGTCTGATTTAGTTAGAGTTAATTTTGACCCTTTAATAAAAAGATTTTCGAGCGATGTGAACAGGTGGGCTTCATTACATTTATCGATGATTGGGAAGGTTAATGTTATTAAAATGAATTGTATTCCAAAATTCAACTACCTGCTAGTCACTCCCTATAGATGTCCACCTCTTTTATTTCAAGCAATTTGATAACAAAGCTAAGTCCTTCATTTGGAATGGTAAACATCCCAGACTACATTTCAACAAATTACATAGGCCGATGGACAAATGTGGGCTAGGCCTACCCAAGATTTTGTTTTATTATTATGCATTCAGTCTCAGGCATTTGGCTCATTGGTCACTTCCACCTGAAAAAGCCCCTCCCTGGTTTCGTATTGAACAAGAAGTCCTTGCCCTTATTTTGCCATTGCAAAGCCTTTCTATCAAACTAACCGGAGAAGCTAAGTTACACCCCGTTATCTCGCATTTGCACTCGGTATGGACAAAAGTGTCCAGAGTGTTTAATTCAGACATTTATTTGAATGCTGCCTTGAGCATATGGCTGAACCCAAAATTATGTATTGATAAGTCCCCTTCTGTTGGTCAGAGTGGATTGTGAGGGGGGTTAATTCACTCGGTGACCTATATGAGAATGGAGTGTTGAGATCCTTTGGTAATTTGGCTCAGCATATTGGGATTCCCAGATCTCAGTTTTTTAGGTATTTACAGTTGCGCCACCTGCTCTGTACTATTTTTGGGAGTAACATACACCCCCCCTAAAGCGGCAGATACTTTGGGAGAGGTGATTACTGCTTTTGGAAAAGGTCATGAGGAATCAGTGTATTACTCCCTGCTAGTTCAGAATGTAGGGGATGGAGCTTTAAGCTCTATCAAGAGATTATGGGAGAAAGATATTAATTTGGTATTGGAGGATGGAGTGTGGGCTGGGATTCTAAAAAACATCAAGTTTGTATCTAGAGATGCAAGGGTGCAACTTATACAATTCAAGATTCTACATAGATTCTAGACTGTATAGGCTTGGTCTTAAAGACACACCCACCTGCTGGCGTTGCCCAGACTCTGTGTCTTGGGTGATGGGGAGGTCATCAACGTAGGTGACAAATACATAAAAGATTGGGTCCTCACCAGTGCGATGACAGGCAGGAAGATTGTTTTAAGGGGTTGCAAGTCGGTGGGAGCACCCTCAATTTGGGAGTGGTGTGAGGAGATGGGAGAGGTGGCAGCCTTCGAAGAGGTAACGTGTAGAAGGCTGGGGATATGGGATTCTTTTAATGGGAAATGGGGTAGATATTTGATGTTTTTGGGTGACTCTCGGAGTTGTATGTTTATTATATGTGTATGTATGTGTGTGTATGTGAATATGTATGTATGTATATATGTATATACACTACCGGTCAAAAGATTTGAAACACTTACTCATTCTTTATTATAATTTTTTTCACATTTTAGAATAATAGTAAAGTCATCAAAACTATGGAATAACATAATTGAACTATGGGAATTATGTTGTGACTAAACAAAATCCAAAATAAATCAAAACTGTGTTATATTTTAGCATCTTCAAAGTAGTCACCCTTTGCCTAGAATTTGCAGACATGTACTCTTGACATTTTCTCAACCAACTTCTTGAGGTATCACCCTGGGATGCTTTTTAAACAGTATTGAAGGAGTTCCCATCTATGTTGGGCACTTATTGGCTGCTTTTCTTTATTATTTGGTCCAAGTCATCAATTTAAAAAAAAATTGTTTTAATTACATTTTAGTTTTATAATGAAATAAATTAATATGGTGGCACAATTATATTTTTGTCTACAAAACTAATTTCAAATATTTAAGCATACGCCTTTATATCAAAAGATTTTTAAGATCATGAGAAACATTTCAGTCAAGTGTTTCAAAACTTTTGACCGGTAGTGTATATATATATATATATATATATATATATATATATATATATATATATATATATATATATATATATATATATATATATGTGTGTGTGTGTATGTGTGTGTGTACATATATATATTTTATTATATATATAATTTTGTATTTTTTAATTCTCTGTATATGTGTGTACTTATGTAAGACACTGGGATGTTCGTTTGGGGTCGGATGTGGTTCTTGATTGGGGAGGTGTAGTAGTGGGAGTTAATGTTGATTCATTGTTTATATGTTTTGTTTTCCTTTGCTTTGAAAAATCAATAAAAATGTTAATCACAAAAAAAATAAATAAATAAAAATAAAATAAAATACACATGTTTTGGGAGACCCCATTACTTAATGGAGTTGAGGGAACGAGTTTACTCAATCAAATGAGTGCGGTGAACTTATTAAGGTTTTCAGTGATCTAAAACCGGAACACACACACACACAAATTACACTCAAATTTTGTTTTTACACATTTAAATTTCATAACAAAATTCCATCAAATTAAATTGATTAATCCTAAACAAAATAAAATAAAATAAATATTTTAAATAAGTTTTATTATTTTAATTTAGATGAAAATAACACATTTTGATGAAAATTTCTTATGAAATTTAATTTTAATTTTAAATTAAAATTCAAATTAAAAATTTTTTTTTTTTTGAGT
This sequence comes from Myxocyprinus asiaticus, assembly GCF_019703515.2. Taxonomy (NCBI): domain Eukaryota; kingdom Metazoa; phylum Chordata; class Actinopteri; order Cypriniformes; family Catostomidae; genus Myxocyprinus; species Myxocyprinus asiaticus. The sequence continues at coordinate 14,650,260 of NC_059383.1, forward strand.
GTTCTGATGTTTTGTTTGATTGAATTATTTACTATGTATGCAATAATTTCCATATCAAACAATCATTAATAATATGTTCTCAATATCACATTCTCACAGGAAAATGTCACTCTAGTGAATTTTATGCTGCACCACCAAAATGTCACTCTGGTACCAAAAAGTCACTCTGGTGCTGTAATTTTAACATCGTGCCATGTTTTTTAACTATCACTCTGGTGTCGTATTGTAAACATTTCTCTGGTGCCATATTTTAAAAGTCACTCTGGTGCCGTATTCAACTTGTTTAGGAGGATTCCATTACATTCCCAAGGCTCAAATAAATAAATAAATAAATAAATAAATAATGAATAAAAATTCTATATCATTTACTCATTACTTTATCATTTCATTTTTCATTTAAACATCCAAAACTTGCCACCTCAAAAAGCATTCCGACAGGTTTGACGTATGTGAATCCTACAAACTGAGGAGAAAATTATGTTTTTGTGGTGCCGATTAAAATGACTAAATGGTTTTTGGTGTGGTAGATTCCATTACAATATTTGCCTTATAGGAAGGATTGCCGCCTTCAACATGCTGGGTAGGGAGGTGGAACTCAACACAGTGCCATTTTATTGGACCGTCCTGCTGGGGAGAACCATTCGATATGCTGGTGCGGCCAACTGAAAGTCTTCCTTGCATATCTGCACAAGATATCACTAGACAGTAAAATTCTAGCATTTAAATGTAATTGTACATGTAAAATGTAACTGTGTCCTCCATCTCCATAATGTGCAGGGTATGGGGAGGGATACACTGAGATGGTGCTGAAAGGGAAATTTGAGAACATGAAGTTTTTGGCACTTTACCTCAAGTAAGAAGCTGTAACATCTCAGGGAGCGGTTAGTTTTCATACCTGTTTTCTCTATGAAAAATGAAATACTGATAATGTACTGCTCTTCAACCACAGGCATGATGAGGTAGTGGCTGCAGCAGGGTTGAACGTGGAGCCTGCTGTCTCAGTGGTGGCAGAAAGGTTGGCAGAAGGAAGAGTGATTACAAAGGCAGAAGCAATGTGAGTGAGCCAAAGAAACTTGTATAATACAGTACGGTAAATATAAATTAAAAAATTGAGGCAACATGTGCACTAAGCAGTTTTTGATTATGTATTATTGGCTCTTATTTGTCTTCCTAAACAACCGATACAACAGTAGTCTTGGGCTTTATACTGCCACCTATCTGTGTGGATGCAGCATCACGCAAAAGCAGAAGATTTCAAACAGCTATGCCATTGTAGGGATATATTGTAGAATTGAATTGTAGAAATACCTAATGCTATAACTGCATAACAATATTGCATACTGCCTACAATTTGAAAGAGTACACATTAATCAATAATGAACATTTTATACTGTAGTAAGTGACATTGATGTCACATGACCACATCAAGTTGCCTTTTTATTCAGCTAAATAAATGCAATCTTTTTTTGTTGAGTAATTGTTGGCGGCCTGATCAAATAATTTGTCAAGAAAGAGATCATGGTTCATTCATCTCACAGGAAATGGAAAGTCCAGTCAGTGTGACCTGTTGTATACTACACATTTTGTCAAATGTAGTAGGATCCAGGTATTCTACATGTACAGATGCACACTATACAGACTATATACTGCTGAGTTTATGTGAGTTTGCATCATATCTAGTTGTAAAAGTAAAACTTTTTTGATGTTAAAAAATTACTTGGTGTACAATTAAAGTGGTTGAGCATTAGAAGCTAAAAAGGTCTGCATACTATTTATGTCAAAGCGCCAATGTATTGTTCATGTTTTTTTACTGAGGTTTTCTTTCTTCTGTAGGTCAGATGACCTCAGCTGGCTGAAGCTGCAGCCCCTGTGACCACTAACAACAGTATGAATTCAGAATCATCTTCATTCAGCCATTCTGTCCACAGTCCATCCCATCCAGTTGGGCCTTTACTCAAAGGCCTCATACTCAGATAATTGTCTTTTTTCAAACGTTGATAGAGGCCAGTACATTACAGTATGTCTTATCAAAGCTTTGTACACAGTACACAGTTTGCCATTTTTATACTCTTATTCAGAAAGAAGACCCATTACCCACATGCAAGTAGAAAAGCTTTTATTCTGTTTTTGTATTCTTGTCCAACTCTGCTGAATGTTTTCTGAGCTCCTAATGAAGACTTTGTTACTTGTGCCAATTGAACATCTGCTTAAGCTTGGAGTCATGAGTTCCATTTTTCTCAAAATGATTATGAAGATTCCCACATAATTTTTGAAAACTTATAATTATTTTAATCAACATAATTTATTAAGCATATTAATCAAATGGTACTAAGGCAAAAGTTGTGACTGACATACAGTATTTTACCATCTCCAAATAAAAAAGCCTTTTCTGACTAGTAGGAGGCATCTTCTCTGAAAACACATTTAAAGACCTCCTGAAATCAAAATGGAAGTTTTGTGGATTTTTAGTCCATGTGTGTTAGCTTTAGGCCATCTATGCTAGTGTACTCCTAAAAGTTGACAAAATAAACCTTTAAATTTGCAGTCTTTTCATTTCGCTTTGGTGTGCACCAAAAATGCCAGACTGATCGCACTGTTAATTCTGTGACAGGAGATTGTTAGTTCTGCTGATGAAATTGGTCTGCTCTTACCAAAATTCAAACCACTGTCCCCAGTGGCTGAAGCTGGAAGCATTGTTGAGGTTGAATGTCCACAGAATGGCACAAAAAGCGGTTGTATTTTTAGTTGTAAATGATGTAATGCAGTTAACAGAAATGCACATTTTATTTACCCTACTCCCTGACCCAAACCCCAACCCTAAACCTAACCGTCAGTGGAGTAAATGTTTTTTAATTTAGAGCAAAAAAGCAACCGCCAAATCATGCTTACCATTGTTTATGGAATGCTCTTGCTTTCTTATTTCCGTGAGAACAGAATGTGTGTCTCAGAGATAGCACACACAACACGCTATCAGTAGCATTACAGGGAAAGGTAAACATGTTTTAATTGATGTGAAAATGTCTGATAGGGGATGGCGCATGTCAGTAATTTGGCAGAACGGAGCTGATCATGATTTGTGGCTGTGAGGTCAAATATAGGCTTTTGGCATTTTAAAAAAGGGACTTTCTTTTTCAACAGGAAATATGTCAACACAGGAAAGAAAGCAGGGCTTGTCAAGCAATTTTATGGGGTCTTTAAAAATGAGCTTGTTAGAGATGATTAATTCGTAAACAATGTAAAGTTTGTATTTACTCAATGTTTAGACAGAAAATAGAGTTATAAGTATAATAGAGTTAATGAGAATGTACAGTCACTCTGGAATACAGTGTGCTTGATGTACCTAGGGGGCGTAGATGGCCATCAGGCTGTGAAATGGAGCATGTGTAGTGGAAAAATCAACAATTACTGACTGAACATACAATCACAGCGCTAAAGAGGATTAGATGAACACTGACCGATGAATGGAAGGGGATGCTGAATGTGACTGGTCACAAAAGGGGGAGCACATATAATAGAGCTGGAAAAACATATTACAAAAGGGCAAAATACAAAAGAAATGCTGCGCTTCTCTCTTGTATCGCCTCTTGTTATCTCTCTTTTGCCACACAACCCAGTTTTCTCTCCCATATCCTCATATTTCACTTCTCCTGTCCTCATCAGCAAGAATGTTTGTAGAGAAATATGGGTCATATACAACAGTCCAAATCGGGAGGTGATACAGTATGTGGGCCAAGAACTAGAGCTCAAATTTTGAAGCAGTAACTGCAGAAACTGAACTGTGAAGGATCCCTTTATCAAGTTGGTATGGAAAGAGATGGTAATGATCTTTTCATTTTTCTTTTCATAAGCAAATAACTTTTTACCTACTAAGTTTTTATTAAATTACTTCCATTCCTTCAGCTGGACATTGTGGATCACTGTTCCTCCTCAATAATAGCAATAAAATGTGTACAAATAATGCAGAAAGTCCACTAACACTTAACTAATTGAATGACTGTAGAAAATGTCCTACAGTCATTCAATTAGTTAAGTGTTAGTGGACTTTGTGCATAATTTTTACACATTTTATTGCTATTATTGAGGAGGAACAGTGATCTACAAAATCATCCAGCAAAGCAAGTTCATGATCTGGACTGGTTAGGCAGTTTTAGTCACTGTGACTCATTCATGGTTCATTGTCTTATTTTGTACTGAGTTTAAAATAAAGCACACATTTGTGATGCTTCATAGTTCATTGTCTTATTTTGTACTGAATTTAAAATAAAGCACACGTTTGTCATGCTCACAAGCATCTGTAATTCTTAAAGATCATTAAATTAGTTACATTTTACTGGTTAAGATGTTGATGCTAATGAAAATGCAAAAAATGTGAGCAATCGGAACTTTTAACACAAGCTATGTCCCAAATGACACACTATACACTATACACTTACAGAATACACAATGCACTGTAGAGTATGAATTTTAAAAGTGCAGTATCATCCCAAATGTTACATTTAAGGGTTTTTTACTACACGGAAGCATTTGCTGTTTAACTGCTGATGGAATTGACATTTCAAACAATGCAATGTGTTGCCACTAGCTTTAGCGCATTAGCCAACCTCAGTTTAACACTTGTTTCTCACACAATGTACAAATTCACACAGCAAGGTGTGATGGTAAACCATTAAACTCACATTTGTCTTCAGTGAAGTTTTGGTAGTTGCATTGCAGCCAGGTAACTCCACCCCTTCCGCTACATACGGCAAGCCACGAGTGCTGATCCGTTGAAGTGTCCAACATTCACATTCCGTTTTGATGGTTGAAGAAGTGCATCATCCAGGTACATTTCCATAGTACATTTCTTTTTGTTGCATTTTCAGTGTAAACATACTACTCTCACTACTTACACTACAAAATGCCGTAGAATAATGCAAAAGTGTGCAGTTTGGGACACACCAATTTTTTTTTATACAAGAATTTGAAAAATATTAAATTTATTCTACAAAGTCAATTACAGGGAGCTACAGATGCATTGAATTTCAAAACCTAAGTAAAGAAATACACTTGGTTCTTATGCAAGATAAATCATGACCTCTGTTTTGCCTTAATTGAAATTAGACTTCAGGTATGTCCCAAACTGCACAATTCTGCACTATTTTACGTCAGATTGTAGTATAAGTAGTCAAGTAGTATGTTAACACTGGAAATGCAACAAAATAAGTGTACTATGAGTACTCGGATGATGCACTTCTTCAACCGTCAAACAGAATGTGGAATGTTGGACACTTCAGCGCATCAGCACTCGTGACTTGCTGTACAAAGCAGAAGGGGCGGAGTTACTTGGCTGCATTGCTGGTCTGACAAAACTATTTTAATTAATGGAGAACGTAGCAACTAGCGAAACTGAAGACAGCACCTTTTAAATGTACATTGAATGCTTTTTCATCACCCCTCGCTGTGTGAATTTGTACGTTGTTTGAGATACAAGTGTTCAACTGAGGTTGGTTAACGGGTTAAAGCTAGAGGCAACACATCGCATCATTTGAAATGTCACTTCCGTCAGCTGTTAAATGGCAAATGCTTCCGTGCAGTAAAAAAACGTTAAGTGTTCCATTTGGGATGATCAGTAGCGGATTTAGGCATGGGCAACATGTGCAGTTGCCCAGGGCGGCATCTTGCGGGTGGCGGCACAAGGCACCCACACAGACACCACCCCCGGTCAACAACTTTGGGGGCGTGTTGAAGCAGGTTTCGCCCAAGGCATCATACAACATGTATTTTTTAATACTGTGACTAAATCAGACCACAAAACAACACAAAAACATTTGTAACTTCTGAATGAGAGATGTTTGCGTTGATGTACTGGTGGGCGTGTGTAGTCACCGGTCACACATCAGACTCACCGGTGTCCGTGGATGAATCGTGGATAAAATATCTTTATATGTCCGCAAAAGTTTATTTTGGTAATATTTGTGCTGTCTTCAGACCTGTATGAACTTTTCCTGGGACTTGGCATGGATCAAAAGCAATTTTTTATGTTTTTCCATTCACCACATTTGTTTCCTCCCACTGATGGTCACAAATATGGCGGCTGCGGGGAAAAGTGACGTCACTGAAACAGGTCAATATGGTGAGTGCATAGCGTAGTGTGTCATTTAGGACACAGCTATTGAGATCTCAAAATCTCGAATGTTTGTAAAAAAAAAAAAAAAAAAAACGATAGGTTAGGGTTAGGGTTTCGATAATGATCAACAACAATTACATCTAAAAACGCAGTGTTCCCATTGAGAAATAAGATCAAGACAAATTCCTGGAGTCCTTCATAAGATGGTAAACATGCTTCTTGTACTAAGAGATGACAGCGATGCTCAGTAAATTCAGTGGAGTACTGACTGCATCAGTGGAGAACTTTGATATGGTTGACTAGCTTTTTGCTAAAAGAATATAGAAATGTGAACTGAAATGGCAATGATGGATCAGCAAACGGATCGACATGTACGTACAGTAGCACTCCATGTGATGGTACCATTCCTGGAAAACTGAATGCTCATTGTTCAGTAAAAATGCAATCAACTATCTCTTATAGTGCGGTAAGTCATCCTGTTATACAGACTAATACAGGTCTCTGCCTTAAAACCCTTCAAAACTTTATCAGTCCAGGAATATAACTACTAACACTAGAAAAACACTGTTAAAATTTAGGTTCTGCACTTGATAATAGATTCAGTATGCAGTGTGAAAACATTCCTCATTCAAAAACACCAGGCTTGTTTCATGCATTTAATTTAGAGGAACTAATGTTTTGTAGAAAAACCTGTCTTGATGCCATATAACGTTTATGGCGGTTGGCTCTATATACCTCCAACCGTTGGGCCTCTGCAACAGGATCCTCGAGAACTCCTTCCCACCTCAAGCTATCCTGTCCTTGGTTGGTCTCGTCTGATTTGTCTTCCACTGTTGGAGCTGGGGCTTCTTCTGAGATGACCTTGGGATTTTGGGATTTACAGTTCTTTTGATCTTTTGCTTTGGCACGGCCTTTGTTCTGAACATCACTCATCTCTTCATTGGTCCACTGTTCCATCTGGTGTTTCTCTAGAGAGAGGTCAAACAGTTGGATGGATTAAAAGTTAATCTCCAGCACAAAGAAGCTATAGAAGTTTTAACATATCATAATGGCACACTGCGTCAAACACCATTATTTTTTTTATATGATCTGAGACTGTCAGAATTAACAGGTGGTGGACTACAGATTCAGTTTATGAAATTTACTATGACATGAAAACTGTCAATGTTTTTGAAGCTTTATGTGAACCTGAATTCCTGTTAAGATGATTCAAGCTATTTTAAATGGAACATTATACTGCCAAATACAATATCTTGGCAGTGTTGAGGTTGAATCAGGAAAATTGGGCCACTTACTAAGACACCTACAAAAAATAGTGAATTTCACCTAGTGAATTTTTGTTCACCTTGCGGTTCAGGGCTTCTGTACATAAACAAAATAAGAAAGTTATTTTCAGAACATTCCATGGTCCATATTAGATACAGTACAGAAGTATGTTCATTCTCAGTTTTGTTAACATCCATTAAAAAACAGTCAAATGTCTATTCATAATAATGTTATAAATTTTAAAGATAAATGACATTTAAGGACTTGGCTTTCTAGTTTGGGGATTTCATCCTTATAGATATGGTATTGTCAGCCAGCATGTAATCACTGTCATGTCAACTCCGTATTTTAATAGTTTCAAGCAAAGCATGCCCTTTCTTTTTTTTTTTTTAAAGTGCATTAGGGAAGCAATATACACAAATGCGCACCTGAATCCTTTGATTGGTTAATTCCACTGCTCGATTTCTTTTTCTGTTTCCTCTTTTTCTTGCTCACTTTCGCTGTGGCACCAGTCAAAGGTGGGACATGAAACCCCTTTTTCATTGAAATCTCCTCGCGCATATTTGTCGCTTGGAAAGCACTTTTAATCCATCTGTCTCTGAAAGTTGCCATTATACACGGCTTTAAATGTAATCTGCCACATGATTCTGCAGACTGGATTTCCCAAGTGAGTAGTTAATTTACATCCACCAGACCACAACCAAGTCCATCGCATTTTGCGGTAACGTTCAATCCAACTCTTATTATTTTTTACTAAATAAAGGTTAAAATAGCAATTGTTAAGTTGTTATAATTAAAATATAATTTTAACACTAAATAACTATCCTATAGCTATCATCGATTAGTGCGAGAAACACTGAATGGTTTGATGACGCTTCTCCATGGAAACAGAACTCCTCCCATGTTCCCAACAGATTTAAACAAAGAGCAATGATGAAACAGTCTGGCTTTCACACATTTCTGAGTGAACCTGTGACATTTATGTACTTTTAGAGCAAAATAAAAGAGGGAGGGGCAATTTTAACATTAGTACAAACTGCGAATGGATGAGTATTGTAACCTGATCACTCACCTTCTCCATCTCTGCAAAAAGTAATGTATAACAATAATTTCCAAGGGTTCTATACTATATATAGTACAGAAAAATGTGTGTTTGTGTGTGTGTGTGTGTGTGTGTGTGTGTGTGTGTGTGTGTGTGTGTGTGTGTGTGTGTGTGTGTAGGTAGCCGTAGGTAATAACAGCAGTACTAATTTAGGGCCATATAGCGCGATTGAGAGTGTGATATTGCAAGGGTTGGGGAGTAACGGAATACATGTAATGGGAATACGTATTTAAAATACAAAATATAAGTAACTGTATTCCACTACAGTTACAATTTAAATCATTGGTAATTAGAATACAGTTACATTCAAAAAGTATTTTGATTACTGAAGAGATTACTTTGCATTTTATTGTCATTTGTTTCATTTAATATTTAGTCCTTTCAGATGGAAAACATTAATACATATAAATGATGTGATCCAAAGTGCATTTGAACAGCGGTGAAACACTTTCTTATGATGTGTTACATTCATACGAGCAGACAGAGAAGTAAGTTTGAAGTTAGTTTGGAGCAGAAGAAATAGAAATAAACCTTGTGTAAATTGTCAGCTTTACGCTAAGCTAAAATGCTATTTCTAGCCATTTTACATGCACATGTTACCAGGCACCATCATATTTTTTTATCAAGAAAATTCACGTTGGATCATAATTTCTTTTTTCTTGTAAGACCTTTGATATTAGGGCAAAAATCGTATTCTTGATTATATTTTTTGAATTGGTTTCCTGTAAAAATATCTAAAAATCATTAAAACAAGATCAATTTGATTTATCTTGTTTTAGAAACAACACTGCATAAGATATTTAGGTTTTTCAGAGAAAGTATTTTTAACATGTGTATTTTGTCTTACTGTACTGGCAGAGTTTTTATAGTCAAAACAAGTGAAAAAATCTACCAGTGCTGAAGAAGTAATCCAAAGTATTTAGAATACGTTACTGACCTTGAGTAATCTAACGGAATACATTACAAATTACATTTCACAGCATGTATTCTGTAATCTGTAGTGGAACACATTTCAAAAGTAACCCTGCCCAACCCTGTATATACAGGTGCATCTCAATAAATTAGAATGTCGTGGAAAAGTTCATTTATTTCAGTAATTCAACTCAAATTGTGAAACTCGTGTATTAAATAAATTCAATGCACACAGACTGAAGTAGTTTAAGTCTTTGGTTCTTTTAATTGTGATGATTTTGGCTCACATTTAACAAAAACCCACCAATTCACTATCTCAAAATTAGAATATGGTGACATGCCAATCAGCTAATCAACTCAAAACACCTGCAAAGGTTTCCTGAGCCTTCAAAATGGTCTCTCAGTTTGGTTCACTAGGCTGCACAATCATGAGGAAGACTGCTGATCTGACAGTTGTCCAGAAGACAGTCATTGAAAATTGTCTTCTGGACAACTGGTCTTTTTCACGACATTCTAATTTATTGAGATGCATCTGTATATTCATACCAGTCAAGCTGAATGACTTGTGTCCATCTGATTAAAACGTGTGGACATTCAGTTGATAGTTGTATGCATTAGCCACTACATGGTCTGTGAATTACATCTAGCGAACACATTTGTAAACTTATCTTGATGATTTCATTTCAATTGTCCCAGTATCTTCCCATAACAGCATGAAACATATGACTAACATCACAAAATGAAGAAAAACATAAATAAAAGAAAAGAGTTATGCACTTTAAATAACTCAAAATAATTTTTCTGAATGGCTGATGACATATATCTTCAATTAAAAGTCACATGACATAAAAGGTTGGACAATAAATCAAGTGACACACAAAAAACCACCACTATCGGTGTTAAAATGACACATTTACCAGAAATTAATAAATGTTAGTGAGAGAATGTAATACTAAACAATTAATTGTTGGGGGGGGGGGGGGGGATTTAAATCCAATGATTTAGCACTTAGTTTGGTCAAAGATGATTGATATTAAAGACTGTTTAGCCAAACACCAACCACTTGTATTAAAATGAATGAGAGAAATTGGAACTCCCAAAATGGCTGATGCAGACAAAAAAGTCCCGCCTTACAGGTAAAAGAGCCAGTCACCTTTTAGATACAGACATCGCCTGTCAGTCAATTCGAGAACGCGTATGCGCATTGTTGTCTGATTTTACTACTGATTTGAAATATGTTCTTTGATCACAAGGGTGTCACTTTGTTTTAAAAAGTGGTGGGGACAGTATAGGGGGGTTACGTCACTAAGTGGCGATACTCGTTAAAGGTACGTGAAGTGCTTTGACGAGCATGGTTTGATTTGGCGTTTTGATGTATTTCCTAATGAAACACGAAGTGGGGGCGGGACATGTCGAACGACTCGTCCTACTTTCAAAAATAGCCAATAGGCTTTAGTTTACAGACACCCTTACCCTATTCCCTTTGAAGACAATTACCCTCCACTGTGAGAGTTTCAGATGGCTGAAAGGTGATAACGGTCTGTCAGAACTCACTTTTTAAGTGATTATTATTGGAAAATCTGTTTGGAACAACCCTACAGTATGGATTGAGTTCCCTTCAAAGTGCTCTGCAAAGGCATTATCAGTGCCAGTTAGAACACAGCCGGGCACACTGAAAAGATGTAGGGGGAGGGTCCCTTTTAGTTCTAGAAAGCATTTGATTGGACAATGTTTCTGAACCTCTATGTGACATCATGGGTATTGCTGCATCTGTTTAGCCTGAAAAGAGAGATGGCAGATTTTAATTGCTTATAACTTCTGAAAATGAATTTTGTCAGTGTTTAGAAGTACACTAGCATAAAGATGACCTTAAAGCCTGTAGATATGGATTAAAATCAGCAAAACTTTAATTTTGATTTCATGGGGCCTTTAATATTAATTTGGTTATGTGCAGACAATGTCAAATAATCTTTTGCTGTTTTGATAAATAGTAATCCTTGATGACCAATTTTAAGCACTCCAACTGGGATTTTGTAAGTCAGTGGATAAATACATGGATCAGTAAGAGCTTAGCCTGAATGACTGATTGGTCTCATGGTGAAATTTGCACCTCAAGTACAAAGAGTTTTCAGGTTCTTATCTGACCTAATTTAACTTTTTAATTTAAAAAACAAAGGTTGCATCTGTTCGTCTGTGTATGTATACCATGAACGTGAACACATTTGTTTGCGTTTTGCTTTGCGATTAAACTGGTAAGGATTGCAGCTGCGCAACCGCTGACCAAGTAGGGTGCACGTCTGGATGCACAAAAGAACATCGTCGCCTGCTGTCAATAAACGCCACTATGCCACTGATAACAGCCACAACAAGCACTCATTGTAAAAATAACAAATACTAGTGCTTGATTCTCCTTATTATAACACACACGAACAAAATGGAACTAAAAATGTTTCTTCTGCATTAGGCACTTACCTGACGAAAGCAATTTGAAAAAAATAGCGTGGGGAAAAAATTGGTATAGGCAAAAATTGGTAGGGACATGTCCCACCTGTTCCACGTATAAATGTTTGATAGTAATCTTGACCAACTATTTTGGAGATTTTGGTCTTTCCCCATTCAAGTAGATAGGAGTTGTGCTTTTATGCCGCTTGTAACCATAGAATATAGCTGCCCGGGAGCACTTCAAAGATGGCCGACGATTGGACTGACTTACTTCAGAGATTATTTTAGCAGAGATGGGCCACTTCTATTAAAATGAATGGGAGAAATTGGAATGCTCAACCGAGTAGCTCTGAACAGATGTAGAAAGGAAGTCCCGCCTTACAGTTAAAAGAGCCAGTCACCTTTTAGATACACTACCGTTCAAAAGTTTGGGGTCACTTGCCTGAAATGTTTCTCATTATCTTAAAAACCTTTTGATCTGAAGGCGTATGCTTAAATTTTTGAAATTTGTATTGTAGACAAAAATATAATTGTGCCAACATATAAATTTATTTAATTACAAAACAAAAATTTTATTAAAAAAAAAAAAAAGTTAGACTTGGACCGAATAATTAAGAAAAGCAGCCACTAAGTGCCCAGCATATAGATTGGAACTCCTTCAATACTGTTTAAAAAGCATCCCAGGGTGATACCTCAAGAAGTTGGTTGAGAAAATGTCAAGAGTACATTTCTGTAAAATCTAGGCAAAGTGTGGCCACTTTGAAGATGCTAAAATATAACACAGTTTTGATTTATTTTGGATTTTTTTAGTCACAACATAATTCCCATATTTCTATTATTCCATAGTTGTGATGACTTTACTATTATTCTAAAATGTGAAAAAAATAAATAAAGAAATAACTAAAGAATGCACAAGTGACCCTAAACTTTTGAACGGTAGTGTACAGACATCACCTGTCAATCAACAGAACGCACATGCACATTAGCTAGACAAGGCGGGAAAATTTCAGTTTTTAGCATAATATGAGTTTAAGAATCTCAGTTTATGATTCCAGTATTGTCAGATTTTATTGCTGATTTGAAATATGTTCTTTGATCGTAATCTTGACCAACTGTTTTTGAGATTTTGGTCTTTCTCCATTCAAGTAGATCGGAGCTGCACTGGCATGACTGGAAATAGCCTCCCGAGAGTGTTCCAAAGATGGCCGACAGTGGACTGACTTGCTAGAAAGACTTTGCTTGCCTTGAAAAGAACTTTGATGATGTGCAGCTCTGGGGACATGAGGAAATGATACTAGTGTAATAATTGAAAATGATTTCAGTTATTTAAAATTGGACTTTTAGGCCCACAACAGTGTGTAGTGAAACAATTTGGTGATGATTTTGATTTAGTTAAGCAAATTTGCTCATGATGACCTTTAAAAAACACCCCTCACTCAACACTTCTTCACAATATGAGTTTTTTTCCATCCTGTTTAGCCATTGTGTCAATTTACCTCTTAGATTTCGCTGAATAGTGATGACATGATCTCATATAACTCCACATGTTTTTGGCTCAGACACTGACCCTATACTTAGAACAAGGCCATCAGTTAGAGTGTAGAGCCAAACTTAGCAACAGCAATAAAGGTTACAGAGGGGAACCATGATGATAAATTCCAGCCACACATTTTTATTGACAGTTTTACAGATGCTGTGAAGACATTTTAGAAGGGGTTTGCTTTTCTGTGTATATAGCCTGCAAATACATTTGTTAAGGAAACATATAGGCAATGTTATTTTGGGAGTATTAGCATTCCTGTAAGAAACTCTGCAACATTTACAGCTTTTGAATGGGGATATCCTCAATTCACCAGTTCATTACATTGGCAGTGCAAAACATTATGTAAAAAGAGAGGTAAAAGTTAAATGAGGATGAACTGATGATGTATAAGTCATAAAATGTTATCTTTTAGAAATGAGAACTGAGATGTGTCCAGTTGTCAGATGTAAAAACTCTAAAACAAAATTTAGTTAAGAAAGGGATCGGATTTTTCAGATTCACTGTCGCACCTTTGCAGGAAAAAGCTTCATCAATTTATATAAACGCATTTGGAGCTTTAACAGCCCACAGATGAACTTTCAGGGGCGTTCGGAAAACTTTACATATACAAACGATTGGCTGAAAATAATTTGTCCCTTGGCAGGAGATGTTTTAATTGGTTGGAAGTATTTTGTCCCGCCCCTTTTCTTAGGAGTCGAGGCTTAAGATTGGCTGAAGTTGAAGTCATTTACGCGCTACGGAAGCTAGTCGTCATGGCGAACCCTTGACGTCTGCGACCCAGTGGCCAGCTGTTACAAATCGCGTCACTCCCTTTGCCAGCTGATCGCAGACTCCGGTAAACGAGAGGGGCGAAAACGAAGGGAAGATTTTACTAGTGAGGTGAGCGTTTCTGTTTATAAACTTTGCAGACATGAATCAGCTTCGTAGTTGGTCTAATACGTCGCCTGTCTCTATCAGATTTGCGTATTACAGCATTTTTAGCTCCAGGGAAAGGCGAGACAGTTCACCTAGAAGGAGGCTATTAAACGGAATTAAGGGGCCGTTCACTCTGAACACGTCTTTGCGTCCGTTTGCGCGGTTTTTCATTATAAATATGCGTTTAACGGACGTCTTTCACCGTTACGCCGCGTCTCGTGCAGAAGCTCTGCGTGTTTAGACGCCGAGTCAAGTTAAAATTAACTTAAAGTGTAAAAAACGCGTTTCGAGACACCTGCGTCCTGCTCTATTCGTAGCGCTACGTGTTTTGTTTTATTTTAACGCGTGAACGCCACCTGAGAGCATTTATGTTCGCGATGGAATTGTAGAATATTGTAACAGGCCCTCATCGGACGTGTTGGAAATCGGGCGTAGGTCATTACATAAGTTCCATTCCATTATACCGGCCAAACTTCCAGGCTGTAAAAGCTTTTACTCAAGCGCAAGCCGGCTTGTGAGTAATCTGTATATTTAAAGTGTTATGTATGGGTATTTTTTTTTTTTTTTTTTTTTTAAAGTGGTTTCTTTTTCTTCCTTTCAAGAAACCTCTAATTCAACCTACAAGTTCAGTAAATATACGGTTATTCAGAACAATCACGTCAGTCCTCTTCATTGCTACATAGATGCCAACGTGTCTGCTAAACTGTGTTTCCTGATTAGGTTGGGTAAGCACATCGTTATGTAATTCATTCAGCCCTGATGAGGAAATCTCAGTAGCTCTTGCTCGGTATGTGACGTCAGAATCGGTTTTGCTGCCCAGCGAACGTTCCAATCCATGTAACGGAACAGGGTGTGACAAACTTGCTATTTTAAACTTCAACAACCATAACGTAAATGGCCCTGAATCGACATGATTCACATTACTGGGGAGGGAATACACGACTAAAATGTGAACTTGAACATGATGTCACGTATGTGTGTTATTCTACTCGATTAGAAAAATGTGCATTTGAAAGTTGTGGTAAAACTATATTGTTTATGTCAAAGGGTCAGAGAGTTACCAGAGTCACTTGGGCATCCTAAAAACAGGTCGAATTGGTGTTTAAATCTCAGTATCATTTGCCGACAGAAACAGCAAACATGGCCTTGTTTTTGCTCACTCAGGGTACCGTATTCTGAGAAATCAGTTGTCGTCACCCTGTTGTGAATCTGGATGGATCACAGCTGGGTTGTGTTGCTTTAAAAAGGAATAGTTCACCCAACAATAAAAATTCTCTCCATTTAATCACCCTCATGCCATCCGTCTTGCGAAGTGTTTGACTTGCTTCTGCAGAACACGAATGAAGATTTTTAGAAGAATATCTCAGCTCTGTTGGTCCATACAAACCAAGTGAATGGTGACCAAAACTTTGAAGCTCCAAAAATCACAAAGGCAGCATAAAAGTAATCCATAAGACTCCAGTGGTTAAATCAATGTCTTCTGAAGCAACATGATGGGTGTGGGTGAGAAACAGATCAATAATTAAGTCCTTTTTTTTACTATAAATTCTCCTCCCTGCCCACTAGGTGGTGATATGCATTAAGAATTCAGATCAATGAAAACAAAAGAAGAAAAATGTGAAAGTGGAGATTTATAGTATAAAAAGGATTGAAATATTGCAATTTCATTTATTACATAAATATTGATATTTCTCACCCACACCTATCATATCGCATCTGAAGACATGGATTTAACCACTGGAGTTGTATGGATTACTTCTATACTGCCTTTATGTACTTTTTGGAGCTTCAAAGTTTTGGTCACCATTCACTTGCATTGTTGGAACTATAGAGCTGAGAAATATTCTTCTAAAAAATTTAGTGCACAGCAGAAGAAAGTCACACATCTGGGATGGCATGAGGGTTAGAAAATGAGTATTTTCATTTTGGGTGAACGATCCCTAAGATCAACCACCTATGGTTGGAATTTTTTTGAGACATGGTAAAGCAAATGTGTTTTAAATTGACAATCTTGTCTCTCTCTATAGATGATTCAAATGGTAAAATGTGTCATCTATACTTCCCTTGATATTATTATTATTATTATTATTATTGTTATTATTATTATTATGGTGATGTTAAGCAGAAGTCAATTGCTATATTATAGATGTACAACGTTTATGTTTGGTAGGTGTAATTGAAATTCACAATCAGTTTATTTGATTTGAATATTCAATATTATTATTTATTTTATTTTTTTTTTCTTCCATGAAAAGGAATAAACCTGTTTTTAACCGAATGTGAAATGTCTCAATTGATGACTTGGTCATATCTGATGCAGCCCCAGGCTTACAGATCCTGTAATCTTTTTCCCCTCTTTCAGACAGCAAAGACCAATGGAGACATCTTCCCACCCTTTTCCTTGTGTGCTGACTAATTCAATCCTTTGTTTGCTTCTCGTAGACGTCACTTTGTCAGCCCTGTGAAAAGACAGCACCATAAGCACCATTCAGAAGTATGGAACTGTAGGAAGTATAGTTGTTACTGAAAATAAGCAATTTATTTGTTCATAACCAAGGGCCAAATGTGTCTTGGTATCATTAGACCATCTTTAGTGCTGCTAACAATGTGGGTGAGTGTTAGCAATAGCGAGCTGACCATAATGTTTCCCTTTTCCATTAACGCATTGCAGCTTGTGTACACCCAGACCAGATCAATAGATCGACTGGTGAAGGGGGGAATGGGACAAGCGCAGTTCAGATTTGCAATCATTTATCAATTCATCTCTCTAATTTGCTTGCGCTAAAACCACTGGAATTTCATTCAGAGCTTTAAGATTGCTCTGAATCAATACGCATTTGTTTCTTTTAGATGATTTGGGTGGCAGGTGATGTATTGAGTCTAACGTTTTACAAAGGAATCATTATAATTATATACTATTTTATTAAAGAGCACAGGAATTTGTGCCCTGTGTGAGGCGGGCCTGGGGTTTTTGAACAAATGCTTCTGTTAATTTTATTTTTTTTAAATTATGAGCTGAAGGCATGAATTTGGTCACATAATTTATCAGTAATACAGCAACCTTTATTCATCTATGGGGTAGTTGACATGAAATATAATTTCATGTTGACATCTTGCAGTGTGACGTTATATATTCCATCTAAAACTATTTTAAACAGCATTTTGCTAATACTTTTATAATTAATGTGCATGTAGTTTTATGGCCATATTACTGAGAGATTACATTAAACATTTGTACTTTCAAACATGCATTGCAGGACCATTTAAAATGAACTAGTGAAGGCAAAAAAAGTGATTAGAAGTGAAGAACATGGTGACCAGTTATTGGACCTAAAATGGACACTTTCCCTCATACGTTCATATACATTTTAACCTAAAATTATTGTATAGATTTAACTACTGCTATGTCTATATATGACAATCTTTACAAACGATGTAATGTTTTTGAAATAGCATGTCTTTAATAGCTGACTGTGTGAGTGCAACACTTGAGTCATGTATGATGTTAAAAGTTCATTTTTGCCTAATTGTTTTGTGCCTCATTCAACGTAGTGTCTGAATTCTGCTCTGACGTGATTCTCTCAAGGCCTTACCTTGTCCTATGGCCTCCACCCCACAAGCCTGCTGATTCGTGTCTGTGCCGGCTTGCTGTATGGGGGACGGTGGAATGAATGAGGGACATGGAGTACAGAGAAAAAATGGCTGCATGTGGAGGGAAGTAAGACGTAAAGTGCAAGTGACATGACCTGATAGATTTAGCACAATCCAGCACGTATGATTTATTTGTCTCATGGAAAAATAGACCCTTAGAGACAAATCACGTGCCTAAGTAGAATGCTGTGCATTGTGTCAAGGATGCATCTGCTCCAGCAATCTTTCCTGATAACAAATATTTGTGATTTTCAAAATGGAGAATGAGCTAAAGTTATTTGAGACTAAGGTGGGAATTCCAATAGACAAATGGATAAAAATGAAGGCTTGTTTTCTTAACCTTTTGCCCTGCATCATTATACTTCTCAATGGGGACTCTAACATTCCAAGTTAAAACAGGGTGGTCTCGCTGTTTAAAGGGGTAGTTCACCCAAAAATGAAAATTCTGTCTGCATTTACTCAATGTTGTTCCAAAACCTCTATGATTTGTTTTTATTGTGGAACACAGAAGGAGAAGTTATTTCACTGGATCACTGGAAGTGAATGGTGACTGAGGCTAACATTCTGCCTAACATAACCTTTACTGTATGTTCCACCAAAGAAAGGAAGTTGTACAGAAAGACAACTGTCCCTTTCATTGTAAAAACTTAGAGGTTTCAGGTTGGAATACTGCAGATTTCCTGAATTCCTACATCAAGTTGTTTGGAGCAACACTGCGCATAGGAATATCCAGCATGTCTTGTTGAAGATTTGAGAAATTAAAGGCATTCTGTACATTTAAGAGAGTTTGAGAGAGGGACTGATAAAGGACATCATCATTGGACATTAAGGGGATTGTTTGGCCCACCTTAACTTGTATCGTAAATAATTAAATTTAGGTCATATTATTTGAATATTCACCATATTTGCATTCAAATATACTCGAGGCCTGGCATTTTCTTTCCAGACAGTTCTCAAAGTGAAATAATAAAAAAAAAAAAGTACATTGACTTAAGCTAAAATCGATCTTTGCTTACCAAAATTCGAAACGCTGTCCCCTGTGGCCAGAACTATGTGGTGTTGGGCATATTGGCATGTGTGAGCTCTATTTTCCTGGTGTAATGTCCACAAATGGGTGCCAAAAGCAAGTTGTGAAGCAAGTTGTTTTCAGCTATAAAGGCTTTAATACTGTGAACAGGAATGCATATTTTATAAACCGTACCCCAAACATAAACCTAACCATCGGTGGAGTAAAAATGTAATGAGGAAAAAATGCAACCTCAAAATCGTGCTCTTTGCTGATTATACAAACACGATTACTTCATGGTTTCAACACGGGATCTGAATCTGGGTTTCCCATCCTGATGATGCAACATGCTTCCTGTTGCTGCACAAGGGGATAGACGATGCAAAAAATGTCTGATAGGAGATGCCGCTTGTCAGTGAGTTGGCAAAATGTGGCCGATCCACACTCTGAAACAACTTGCTGACTTCATGTGGGATCATGTCTTTAATGTATTACAGATTTGCTGGTCTCATTTAGAAACACCCAAAAATATATTATGGGATAGCGACGCTTATTAAAGACAATTTAGAGTTTGCCGAACAGTGGATCTAATTATGGTCTAAATATACTTTTCTGAAGTTCTCGCACTGTACAAAATTTAGTTGGAGTCAGACAAACTCCAATATAAAGTTAAAATATCAAATGGAAAAAAAGTTGAGATCATATACCCCATGATCGGAACGAGATCAAATTGAAGTTCACAGCTTTAACACTTCTGTGTACAAATTTGAAGGCTTCTTATTGGATCAATACAAGAGAACGTCATAATATGCGACTACGCATTACTTTACGGAGCGCTTATGACCTGCTAGTTAAGTCTTGCCTTAAGAACAGGTGGTGCAACCAAATTAAGCACTGACTTAGTTACAAACTAACTAGTAGTTACTAAGCCCTTAGTGTGAACTTTACATCCCAACTTACGTGAGAACTTGCACACAGCTGGTGCAACCCTACCCTGGAGAGTGTTTAGTGTTCCCTGTCTTAGTATATTAAAATTGTTCATGTTTACAGTGGCAACCGTTTACACTGCATTTTAACTGTTTGGTACTCAAGTGGGACTGACACAATTTCTTTAGGGGAAATTAAGGTCTTCCAAACAAAGAATATCTTACTCCAAACATTTTAGGTCAGCTGAACTTTCAAAATGTAATCTACATGTAAAAAAAAAAAAAAAAAAACAAAACGTAAAATTGCAATTTACCGTATAAAGCTTAAAGGTCAGTTTGGACAAACTTAGTGGAACATACGATGCATTGTTACAAGTAATTCTTTATCTTCCTCTCTCCTAGGTCCTGAGTGAATATTGGCTGACCTACAGTAGTTCTTCTCTGGCAAACTTTATGTAACTGTCCTGACGCTAAAGCTGCCAGCTGAAGAACTGTTGTGGTCCGCTCTGCCCAGCATGCACAAGCATGGACCTTGTAAACTCTGGATAATCTCAGTTGTGGATCTTTCAATAATGATGGAACATATTTATAGTTTAGTTTATTATTGTTATTGAAGCAGTAAGTATTTTAAAGAGATCTTTTTTTTTCTTGACGTTTGATCTTTAATTTTCATTTAAGTTTCTACACCTAAAATATATGACAGTAAAATAAAAATGTAAAACTTGTTTTGGTTTGGGAAAAAAAGCTAATATCAGAGTGTTATCAAATTTATTTGAAGTATGAAAACATGAGCAGAGTGATTTTGCATTAAAGAGGTAATTCCAAATAATTTTAGAATTACCTTTTTGCAACAGTTGCTTTGAAAACTGTAAACCTAAAGGGCAAATATCTATTAATATTGTCTCAGCCACAGTACCTCAGTTTTAAATCTGTTTCTAAACTAAATAAGGACTGGCTCTTAGACACTCCTTATTAAACATGTAAATGATGTGTGTAAGATGGCAGCATATGAAATACATTATGACCAACAATTACAGATTCAAGCTTTTGGATTTCAACAGATTTGATACAAGGAGACTGAAAGCCACTCTTTGTTGGGATTATGGGAGAATTTAGAAAGATGGAAAGGGGGGTTTTATTGAGTGCATGGTCTGTGTTAATCCATGTGAGGCAGCCAGACAGGTACAATCCGGTCTCATCTCGCACAGAGTTCATAATCATGGATCTGCCCCATTTAATGAAATTTGACATTGCGATTGTAGGCGTATCCCTTAAAAGTGGTTTGATCATGACATTCAAGTGTGAAATCTATTTATATGAAGAATTAAAGTCTAGATAACACTAAAAAAATTTTAAAGTCTCCACCCTTTGCCCAGTTTTGTACACTTTGCATTCTCCAAACCAGCTTCATGAGGTGCCACCTCAGATGCTTTTCCAACAGTCTTGGAGTTCCCATGTACCTGTTGGCTTCACTCTACAGTCCATTTAGTTAGGTTTTTTTTTTTTTTTTTTCCTAATCTAAAATAAATTAAAAAATGTAATTATTTTAGTGTGTAAGAAG
The DNA here is from genome assembly GCF_019703515.2 of Myxocyprinus asiaticus. Lineage (NCBI taxonomy): Eukaryota > Metazoa > Chordata > Actinopteri > Cypriniformes > Catostomidae > Myxocyprinus > Myxocyprinus asiaticus. Next base: position 14,671,690 of record NC_059383.1, read on the forward strand.
GATGGGGACTTGCTAAATGTAGTGAATGCCTGTGTTTTACCAGTTCAAAAATTCTTACATTTAAGGATGGAAAGTGAAATATAAAAAATGACCTACAGAGGGCGACACTGTTTGGTTGGCTAGACAATGCTTGTTGATGGGCTTCAATTCAAGGCATGATATCAACAATGTATAAGCCAAGTTGGATAAATTTTTTATTAAACAGATAAGGGTGTAGTAAACAGATAAGGGGTTTATTTTTTTTATTAAAACTAACAGATTTCAACCAATTTCTTTTGGTTTTATTAAACGTCACATTAAACCTGTTTTGGAAATGATTTACCATGCCTTAATCATTTATTTCTGTTACTTTTTAAATGTCTTTTATTTATAGGCTATATTGTAGGCCTACTGTTTTACCCTTGTCCCAGACTTTCAATTTTAAACTAAATGAAAATTGTTTATAAAAATAATTATTACATGTTTAAAACTGATGATCTAAACCAGCAGTTCTCAATCAGGGGCTGGGGCCACAAGGGAGCATCAAGATTACTTCAAATTATTTAAAATAAATTACATTCAAATATATTAAAATGTGTGTGTAAAAATAACTAAAAATAAGATATGCAACTTGTAAAATTACTTTTTTTTTTTTTTTTTTTTGTTTCTCTCTAACTGGTAAAAATGCACTACTGAGCTCTCTGCAGTGTGAGGTATAAAGGGAGAGAGGGGTCTGTGAAATGTGAATTGTATTATATGGGGACCTTAGAGTAAAAAATGTTGAGAGACTCTGATCTTAATACAAAATAAATATAACCATTTCAATATTGTGTAAAAATTATTTCAATTTTTAAACAAGTAGGCCTATTACTACCACGGTTGTGGTGTCATTTTCAACACAACGAACAATTTTGCCCTTAATAACGTTTTTTTAAATAGTTAGGCTATTTATTTACCAAGGAGACAACAGTGTCAGTTAAGAGAATGCTTGATATCAATTATCAGACATGTTTGAAGAATACAAAGAACTGAATATTTCCATTGTGTGTCATTTCCAATCAAGCTGTAGCAAATTGTGTAAAATTATGCAAAAAGTGTAAATAAATATGAAATTAACTTTAGACATTTATCATTTTCACAACACAAAGGCATTAAACACAATTGGCGTAATCAAGGGCGTAGCAGGCATGGGATATGTGGGGGACACGTCCTCCGCACTATTTAAAAATGGGATTTTGGTCCCCAGCACTATTTCAAGCTAAACTTATACCGAGTCCAAATGGTGGATTTGTAACGGTATTCTTTGTGTTTTGTTACTTGGGCTGATTGAGCAATCATCCAACCAATCACAGGTGAGATTAATGAGCCGAAACAACCCTTACATAATAGGCCGTCAGTCAGAGAGTCTTATCAACATGGCTCCATTCATTTCTACAAAGTTGCTTTCAAAGCATTTTTCAACAATGCTCATTTATCCATGTTTTTTATCGGCATTGATGTTGATCTAAATGAATAATCTAGAGATGAGGAACACACAAATAAGAGTTATTTATCAGCATATCATTCTTGATTGGCAGCATTATGTGAAATGCACTGCAGAAAAAAAACAAAGGACAATCCTTTTCTTTCTAGGGTGTGCTGAGTGAATCCAGTCAGGCTTCCTAAGCAACCAATTGGCCCGGTTGCTAGGGTGGGTAGAGTCACGTTGGGTTATCCTCCTCGTGGTCGCTATAATGTGGTTCTTGCTCTTGGTGGAGTGCATGGTGAGTTGTGCGTGGATGCCGCGGAAATAGCATGAAGCCTCCACAGGCGCAAGATCTCCGCGCTACCGCACACAACACGCCACGTGATAAGATGCGTGGATTGGTCTCAGATGCCATTCGTCCTCCGGCACCCGGATTGAGGTGAGTCACTACGCCACCACGAGGACCTAGAGCGCATATGGGATTTTGGCATGCCAAATTGGGGAGAAAAAAAAGGGCAATCCTTCTTTTAAGCACACATTGTAAGTGGAGTTTATATCAGCACTTGAGTCTTCATTAATTTAAGGTTTTTTTATTATGTTTGTGAGGTAATAGTTTGATCGGTTGTTTTTGCAATTTAAGCAGATTACTAGATCTGTGTGAAATATGTAAAGCAATTTTTAATATCAGCTCCTGTTTTTTACCTCTATGTTGGTGTGCAGTCCACAAACTGTAGGATATAAGATAGATCTGCTGTGTTCTTAGAACATTTTACTGAAGCGAATAGATATGTAGACACACTTTTTTATACATGAAAACGGACATTACTGAAACTCATAATAATATAAGACTGTTATTGTTGTCTTTTGATAAAAGTCATGCTCAGCAGCTCACAAACTGTAGGGAAATGATAGATTTGCTTTGTTCTTATAATTCATGAAACCTCTACTAAAGTCTCTTTGTAGGTCTGTAGACATAAACATTTTAAAGGATTACAATTTTCTTTTGATTGTTGATTTAGTGACTAACTCACACAAGACATCAACCGGTGGCATCACCAGAAATGGTCACTGAATCATTAAATGGATCTGAATGAATTTTGGTGAACGTAGTCAAAACACTCGAGCCACTTGGATGCATTTAAATCCCACAATGCTCAAGCACAGAGTAAAAAATAAAATTGTGCACATGCACAATTGTCATTATTGTAATTGACTAAATAATTTATTCAGGACTAGCTTGTGCTCAGTCTTTTATTGTCATGTGAAACATGACTTTTTGGCATGTGCACTTCTAGAAACTCACTTTTTACACTAGTCAGGCTATTAAATTCAACATACTGCATTATGGAACTTATTAAAAATATTAAAGTATTGCAAAGACAGGATGCCCTTTATTTTTGCAGCTAATTTAGCAAAATTTTGCACAAAAAAAAAAAAAAAAACTGCTAGGCCCCTGTGCGTAATTTGAGACGTGGTGGAAATAACACTGTGGTGAAAATGTTCATGACTTTAAAAAGTGTCTATAAACACCCAAATCTATTCACCTGTTATAATGACAGGACAAAATAAATAATAAACCAAAACTGCATGCTATTAAAATGTTATTGAGAGGATAAATATATGAGGAGAAAGTTATTTCGTAAAATCCTGAAAATTCTAAAGAAAAAGAATGCTTTCTCTTTGACAAAATCATGTTGTTTTTTTTTTTTTTTTTTACTATGTATGAGTCACTGTTTTCATTATTTATTTTAGAATCTGCTCTTCAGGAAATACGCGCTGTCAGTTAACGCGTCTGTGAATCCACCAATCAGTCGCGCTGGACACGAAGTGATTGATTTTCGCAAACCCTGTAGATCTAACCAAAGATATCCACTGGAAGCTCCTCTCTCTAATGTAAGACCTATCTGATCAAATATTGATGAAGTGGATGGACGTCCAATAACTGTTCCATTCTTCGCTCTAACTCCACTGCGATTAATTGGATTCATTGGAAATCACTGGAAGGTCTTATGCTGACAGAAAGAACATCATAACTAAGAATTTTTACATAAAGGGATCTATTCTGTAAGATATGGCTATTAATACAGACGCGCCTCACGCGACAGGTGCTCTGGGCGTCGCGCTGAAGTCCACCGATTTTGGAGACACTGAAAAACTTCTGGACGTCTCGGCCAGAGAGCTAAAGGGAGAGTTAAACCACAACACGTCTGATACAAGCAGCGTCAAGAACCTCGAAACGGAACAGAATGATCCGAATGTGGACTATGTAGTCACAATCCACCGATCTCCATCTCGGGTCAGTTTCAGCCGCGCCTCATCGCCGACACCCGGAGAACGGGAGCCCTGTAGTTTCATTTGGGTGGCGGTGCTCTCGTGCTTCTGCCCTGCTGTTCCAATCAACTTGTTTGCCCTTTATTTTGCGCATATGGTGAGTACTGTCACTGGAGCTAAGCTTTCATTAGAATTCACATTCAAAACTACACATCAGAGAGCAGAACAAGTTAAAAAAAAAAAAAAAGAAAAAAAAAATTCATTTTCAGTTGTGTGGCTGTGGCTCATGGGGCCCCGATAGTTAACAATGAGATGCCGCCCCCCCCCCAATGATTCAGAAACAAAAGTCCTAGCCATATATATATGTCCATGCTATCTCAATGCTATGAACTATTAAATGCATTGTATGGTCTATGTGTGTGTGCTTTTGCTCCATTTTAGTCCCGCTCCATGATACAAGCCAAAGATTATGATGGGGGCAGAAGACTTGGACGTCTATCTCTGTTGCTCAGTGTTGTTTCCATTGTTGTGGGTCTGGCAATACTCCTTTATCTGGTGATGTCAGGTAAACACACTCTCTCTCTCAACCCCCCCCCCCCACACACAGGGACCTACAACTTGGGGGAAAATAGGGAACACGTTCCTCCCAATGAAAACATGAAATTGTCAATCAATATCGTAAAAAAACATGGTTCAACTATGCACATACATCAATGCTTATACCTAAATGTTGTTCTTTTTGTTTCTCTTTCTCACAGAGATTCAATAGATTATGTTGTACAGAGCACATTTATTAGTTGTGGACATCCTACAGAATCTGAAATCAGAGCATGGATGTTAACGGCATTAGAGCTGAGACCAAAGAAGATGAACAATGAACGCCACGTGAAAACCTTAAAAAGAAAAAAAGCTCAGTGGTGAAATCTATTTACAGTATAATTAATATGGTAAACAGTATTAAATGCATTTGAATTTATGACATGGAGTCAGATTGAAAATCTTGAATACTTCCAACTATTTGTTGTTGTGTCTTAGCAAATTAATCAGTCTATCCTGAAATCCTATGATGAATCTGTTTTGCCTAACCTTATCATACAATGCCTTAGTATCGGACAGACTTTGCACTGAATTTTAAACGAGATAATTGGATTAATTTTTACTTTTTTATCTTTTAATATTGTAAACTATATGAAACATTAAGATTAACTTTGTAAAATAATAACATTCCATATACATTTTAACTTTTAATTAAAAGTTTTATGCAAATCTAAATATAAGGAATTTTTATTCCTTAGTTTTAATCTATAGCACATTTTATTATGCTAATGTCTTGCATGTTACAATAAATCAGTTACAAGAATGTTATATATGAGACTTTGTTGATAATTCTTATTATAAATATGGTAATATTTAATATATAAATATTATTTAAAAGAGGATGGATTCAAGTGTACATCATTTGTATAACTGTAAAATACATAGACATTTGTGTAACCTGTTTTTACTGTCACAAAGGTAAAAATTTGTTATTGCTTAAATTGACAGTTCAGCCAAAAATGAAAATTCTGTCATCATTTACTCACCCTAATGTTCCTAACCCATATGACTGACTTTCTTCCATGGAACACAAAAGTAAATTTTAAGCAGTTAAAATGTAATAATGTTACTCTCAGCCACCATTACCTTTCATTGCATCTGTTCTCCAGACTGAAGCTTCCAACACGATCACACAGGAAATCGACATATTGCTTTCGAATGTTCATGTACCCTGAAATCCACCCCAATCTGCCGAATTTCTGACAAGCACCATCTCCCATCAGACATTTTTGCATCAATTCAAACATGTTCACCATTCCCAGTGGTGCTACTGATCAGACTGATCTCACAATGAAATAAAAAACTAACTTTAGCTGAATTCAGTCTGTGCTTACCGAAATCTGAAACACTGCCCCAAGTGGCCAAAGCGGTAAGTGTTGTTGGATGTATTGGTATGTGTGAGCTCCATTTTACGGGTGACATGTCCATGGAGGGGCGCCAAAAGAGAGTTGTTTCCAGCTGTACAGGCTGCAATATAGTGAGGAGGAATGCATTTTTTTTATTTTTATAAACTGTGCCCCCAAACCACAAAATTAAACATAACCGACAGTGGAGTTAAAATGTAACGTTAGAGGGAAAAATGCAACCTTCAATTCACATTCGTTAATGATTCTGCATACACAATTATTTCCTTAATGTGGGATCTGAACCTGGGTTTCTCATGCTGCTGACACAACGGTCTTGATGCAACACACTTCCGGTTTTGCCACAGGGAAAGTAAACGCACTTGAGCTGATGCAAAAATGTCCGATATGAGATGGCGCTTGTCAGTAAGTCAGCATAATGTGGCTGATCCTAGGGTACTGGAAGTATCAGGAACAATATGCAGCCTTTCTGTGTGCTCATGTTGTAATGAGAGCATGTTGTGTTAGCAACCTTAGAGACATGGGTTCTGGTTCCATGGAAACCAGAAAGTAATTGTGTTCACATGAACAAGGATGAGTGTGAATTGGTGGTTGCATTTTCAGTCAAAAATAAATTTTTTACTGATGTTTAGGTTCAGGGTTGGGGTTTGGTTTAGGGGGTAGGGTTAATTTAATATGCATTCCTGTTACATAATTTACAACTAAAATTCAACTTGCTTTTGGTGCCACTCTGTGGGCATTTCACCTGAAAACTGCAGCTCACACATGCCCATGTGTTTAACAACAATTTCAGCTTTAGCCACTGGGGGCAGTGTTGCAAACTTCAGTAAGCACAGACTGATTTCAGCCACAGAACTTTCAACCTACTGTCACAGAATTCACAATGTGATCAGTCTAAAATATTCTGCCTATTATCTTCTTTTTTGTTTCACAGAAGAAAGTCATACGTGTTTGAAATAACTATATAATAAATAATGACATTTATTTTCAATTTGGGGGGAACTGTCCCTCAGTGGCGCCTGCAGCTGTACGCATTGTGCATACCATGAGTACTACGACTGACCTGAGAAACATTTACTCTCAGAATATTTAATCAATTGTGAAGTGTGTCCTGTATTTCTGTTGGCGAATGAATAATTTTTTTGAGATGGTTCTTTTCAGTGACTTGGCCAAACAGGCTTGTAAAATGGTCTAAATCAATTCGTGATTTAGTACAATTCGTTCAGAGCACTCTCTCACTGAATCAATTTGAGCGGTTTCTCACACAGTAAAACAGTATCGGGATATTTACGAATACAGAGAACAAACAGCGTTGGATGAAGTGGAATCGTTTTTCATGTAAACATTCGCTAGATGGATGTCTTTTGACAACTGTGTCACATTTTACTTTGTTTTTAGCATCTCTCACGGGAGCGCTGCATTTTTAGATGCTGTGTTAAAGAACTTCAACTTATAAAAACTTGTTTCGAAACACCTACGTTTTGCTTTTTTAGCCCGAGAATGCATTTGTTCTGAATGGTTGCTGGAAGAAATGCTTTAGCTAATAGTTACATGAACGCTACTATATTCAAGAAAAATTAAAATGCTTCTTTCAAAGTCACCAGAATGGAATGCTTTGGTGGTATTTTTGCAAAAAACAACTCACAGGGGAGCATGCCCACGGACCCCCCTAGATATACGTATTACGCAGATATCTGTTGGTACCCTCAGATTAAATCCTGCAGGTGCCCATGCTGTCCCTATTCAGAAGTGTTCTGTTCAGTTTTCTCCTTGTTATTTTGATGCAAATTTTATGGAAGTGCAAAGGAATATTACAAGGAACCAAATAGAAAAACGGTATGATTGTGACAGGACGTTGGCTGGGCCACATCCTAGGTGTAGCAAAAGTATGGCATGTATTGAACTAGTGAGAGTTTACAGTATGTAGTTGCACTAAGGCTGAACAAGGGCTATATTCAAGTTGTTTCAGCACATCAAAAGACATGCATGCATATATATGAATAAAAAAATATATATACAATATTGTGTTTAAATTGTGTTTGCAGATTTGTCATATGATAAAATGGTGCAACAGTTTTTTTGGATTTTCTAGTGTGTTTTATTAGCAAAGGAACACTACTATACATCTAGCAGATTAAACAGTATATCCTGTTCTGTTATTAATTGGTCATCCAACCTTAAGAAAGTCAGAGACCAAATGAAGCACAAAGAGGTCTGGTAATTGATATCCTGTCCACATACAGGTAAGTGCATTCCTTTCATCTTTACACTTAGTCATTACCAGCCTCAAATGGAGTGCAAACGTACCTTTGTTGCAACAAAGTACCAATGTCTAATTTTGTGTCCACTTTGTTTGAGGCATTTATATGTAAAAATAGGAAATCACCTAGCAAAATAGGCTATCATTTGTTTAACAATGCTTTAGATGCAAGTCTGTTGATGTCAATCAGATCTTTGATATTGATACAAGATCTTCACTACACAAAGACATTTGTAGTGAGCATCTGAACAATTAATGAACATGCACCTGTGGAGCGGTTAAGACACTAACAGCTTACAGATGGTAGGCAATTAAGGTCACAGTTATAAAAACTTAGAACACTAAAGAGACCTTTCTACTGAATCTGAAAAACACCAAAAGAAAAATGCCCAGGGTCCCTGCTCATCTGTGTGAACGTGCCTTAGGCATGCTGCATGGAGGCATGAGGACTGCAGATGTGGCCAGGGCAACAATAAATTGTAATGTCCGTAATGTGAGAGCCTAAGACAGCACTACAGGGAGACAGGAAGGACAGCTGATCATCCTCGCAGTGGCAGACCACGTGAAACAACACCTGCACAGGATCAGTACATCACACCTGTGGGACAGGTACAGGATGGCAACAACAACTACCTGAGTTACACCAGGAACGCACAATCCCTCCATCAGTGCTCAGACTGTCCGCAATAGGCTGAGAAAGGCTGGACTGAGGGCTTGTAGGCCTGTTGTATGGCAGGTCCTTACCAGACATCACTGGCAACAACGTCGCCTGTGGGCACAAACCCACCTTCCCTGGACCAGACAGGACTGGCAAGAAGTGCTCTTCGCTGACGAGTCGCGGTTCTGTCTCACCAGGGGTGATGGTCAGACTTGCGTTTATCATCGAAGGAATCAGCGCTACACCGAGGAATGTACTGTGGAGCGGGATCGATTTGGAGGTGGAGGGTCCGTCATGGTCTGGGGCGGTGTGTCACAGCATCGTCGGACTTAGCTTGTTGTCATTGCAGGCAATCTCAATGCTGTGCGTTACAGGGAAGACATCCTCCTCCCTCATGTGGTACCCTTCCTGCAGGCTCAGCCTGACATGACCCTCCAGCATGACAATGTCACCAGCCATACTGCTCGTTCTGTGCATGATTTCTGCAAGACAGGAATGTCAGGTGTTCTGCCATGGCCAACGAAGTGCCCGGATCTCAATCCCATTGAGCACGTCAGGGACCTGTTGGATCGGAGGGTGAGGGCTAGGGCCAGGGCCATTCCCCCCAGAAATGTCTGGGAACTTGCAAGTGCCTTGGTGGAAGAGTGGGGTAACATCTCACAGCAAGAACTGCAAATCTGGTGCAGTCCATGAGAAGGAGATGCACTGCAATACTTAATGCAGCTGGTGGCCACACCAGATACTGACTGTTACTTTTGATATATATATATATATATATATATATATATATATATATATATATATATATAAAATAAATATAATTGAATATACACACACAAAAATACACACACACACACACACAGTTGAAGTCAGAAGTTTACATGCACCTTAGCCAGATACATTTAAACTCAGTTTTTCACAATTCCTGACATTTAATCATAGAAAACAATCCCTGTCTTATGTCAGTTGGAATCACTACTTTATTTTAAGAATGTGAAATGTCAGAATAATAGTAGAGAGAATGATTTCTTTCAGCTTTTATTTCTTTCATCATATTCCTAGTGAGTCAGAAGTTTACATACACTTTGTTAGTATTTGGTAGCACTGCCTTTAAATTGTTTAACTTGGGTCAAACATTTTGGGTAGCCTTCCACAAGCTTCTCACAATAAGTTGCTGGAATTTTGGCCCATTCCTCCAGACAGAACTGATATAACTGATACAGGTTTGTAGGCACATGCATTTTCAGTTCTGCCCACTAATTTTCTATCGGATTGAGGTCAAGGCTTTGTGATGGCCACTCAAATACCTTGACTTTGTTGTCCTCGAGCCATTTTGCTACAACTTTGGAGGTACAGTGCATCCAGAAAGTATTCACAGCGCTTCACTTTTTCCACATTTTGTTACGTTTCAGCCTTATTCCAAAATGGATTAAATTCATTAGTTTCCTCAAAATTCTACAAACAATACCCCATAATGACAATGTGAAAGAAGTTTGTTTGAAATCTTTGCAAATTTATAATAAAAAAAAAAAGAAATCACATGTACATAAGTATTCACAGCCTTTGCTCAATACTTTGTTGAAGCACCTTTGGCACCAATTATAGCCTCAAGTCTTTTTGAGTATGATGCTACAAGCTTGGCACACCTATTTTTGGGCAGTTTCTCCCATTCTTCTTTACAGGACCTCTCAAGCTCCATCAGGTTGGATGGGGAGCGTCGGTGCACAGCCATTTTCAGATCTCTCCGGAGATGTTCAATCGGGTTCAAGTCTGGGCTCTGGCTGGGCCACTCAAGGACATTCACAGAGTTGTCCTGGAGCCACTCCTTTGTTATCTTGGCTGTGTGCTTAGGGTCGTTGTCCTGTTGGAAGATGAACCTTTGCCCCAGTCTGAGGTCCAGAGCACTCTGGAGCAGGTTTTCATCAAGGATGTCTCTGTACATTGCTGCATTCATCTTTCCCTCGATCCTGACTAGTCTCCCAGTTCCTGCTGCTGAAAAACATCCCCACAGCATGATGCTGCCACCACCATGCTTCACTGTAGGGATGGTATTGGCCAGGTGATGAGTGGTGCCTGGTTTCCTCCAGACATGACGCTTGCCATTCAGGCCAAAGAGTTCAATCTTTGTTTCATCAGACCAGAGACTTTAGTTTCTCATGGTCTGAGAGTCCTTCAGGTGCCTTTTGGCAAACACCAGGTGGGTTGTCATGTGCCTTTTACTGAGGAGTGGCTTCCGTCTGGCCACTCTACCATACAGGCCTGATTGGTGGAGTGCTGCAGAGATGGTTGTTCTTCTGGAAGTTTCTCCTCTCTCCACAGAGAAATGCTGGAGCTCTGTCAGAGTGACCATCGGGTTATTGGTCACCTCCCTGACTAAGGCCCTTCTCCCCCGATTGCTCAGTTTAGCCGGGCGGCCAGCTCTAGGAAGAGGTGGTGGTTCCAAACTACTTCCATTTATGGATGATGGAGGCCACTGTGCTCATTGGAACCTTCAATGCTGCAGAAATTTTTCTGTACCCTTCCCCAGATCTGTGCCTTGATACAATCCTGTCTCGGAGGTCTACAGACAATTCCTTGGACTTCATGGCTTTTTTGTTTTTTCCGTTTTTTTATTTTTAATAAATTTGCAAAGATTTCAAACAAACTTCTTTCACATTGTCATTATGGGGTATTGTTTGTAGAATTTTGAGGAAAATAATGAATTTAATCCATTTTGGAATAAGGCTGTAACATAAAATGTGGAAAAAGTGAAGCGCTGTGAATACTTTCCAGATGCGCTGTATGCTGGGGTCATTGTCTATTTGGAAGACCCATTTGCAACCAAGCTTTAACTTCCTGGCTAACGTCTTGAGATGTTGCTTCAATATATCCACATAATTTTCCTTCCTCAAGATGCAATCTATTTTGTGAAGTGCACCAGTCCCTCCTGCAGCAAAGCACCCGCACAACATGATGCTGCCACCCCCATGCTTCACAGTTGGGATGGCATTCTTCGGCTTGCAAACCTCACCATTTTTCCTCCAAACATAACGATGATCATTATGGCCAAACAGTTAAATTTTTGTTTCATAAGACCAGAGGACATTTCTCCAAAAAGTAAGATCTTTGTCCCCATGTGCACTTGCAAACTGTAGTCTGGCTTTTTTATGGCAGTTTTGGAGCAGTGGCTTCTTCCTTGCTGAGCAGCCTTTCAGGTTATGTCGATATAGGACTTGTTTTACTGTGGATATAGATACTTGTCTACCTGTTTCCTCCAGCATCTTCACAAGGTCCTTTGCTGTTGTTCTGGGATTGATTTGCACTTTTCGCACCAAGCTTCATTCATTTCTAGGAGACAGAATGTGTCTCCTTCCTGGGTGGTATGATGGTTGTGTGGTCCCATGGTGTTTATACTTGCATACTATTGTTTGTACAGATGAACGTGGTACCTTCAGGTGTTTGGAAACTGCTCCCAAGGATGAAACAGACTTGTGTGGTCCACAATGTTTTTCTGAGGTCTTGCTAATTTCTTTTGATTTTCCCATGATGTCAAGCAAAGAGGCACTGAGTTTGAAGGTAGGCCTTAAAATACATCCACAGGTATACCTCCAATTCAGTACACCTCCTATCAGAAGCTAATTGGCTAATTGTCTAAATGCTTGACATCATTTTCTGGAATTTTCCAAGCTGCTTAAAGGCAGAGTTAACTGTGTGTGTAAACTTCTAACCCACTGGAATTGTGATAGTCAATTAAAAGTGAAACAATCTGTCTGTAAACAATTGTTTGAACAATTACTCGTGTCATACACAAAGTAGATGTCCTAAACGACTTGTCAAATCTATAGTTTGCTAATATTAAATCTGTGGAGTGGTTAATTTTTTATGACTTTTTATGAGGTTTTAATGACTTCAACTGTGTATAATATATATATATATATATATACACACACACACACACACAGGTATATATATTATATATATATATATATACACATACATACATATATACACACACACACATACATACATACAGTTGTGCTCAAAAGTTTGCATACACTGGCAGAAATTGTGAAAGTTTGGCATTGATTTTGAAAATATGACTGATCATGCAAAAAAAAAAAAATAATAAATAAAAAAAAAAAAAAAAACTGTCTTTTAAGGATAGTGATCATATGAAGCCATTTATTATCATATAGTTGTCTGGCTCCTTTTTAAATAATTATGATAACAGAAATCACCCAAATGGCCCTGATCAAAAGTTTACATACCCTTGAATGTTTGTCCTTGTTTCAGACACACAAGGTGACACACACAGGTTTAAAAGGCAATTAAAGGTTAATTTCCCACACCTGTGGCTTTTTAAATTGCAATTAGTGTCTGTGTATAAATAGTCAATGAGTTTGTTAGCTCTCACGTGGATGCACTGAGCAGGCTAGATACTGAGCCATGGGGAGCAGAAAAGAACCGTCAAAAGGCCTGTGTAACAAGGTAATGGAACTTTATAAAGATGGAAAAGGATATAAAAAGATATCCAAAGCCTTGAAAATGTCAGTCAGTACTGTTCAATCACTTATTAAGAGGTGGAAAATTCAGGGATTTCTTGATACCAAGCCAAGGTCAGGTTGACCAAGAAAGATTTCAGCCACAACTGCCAGAAGAATTGTTCAGGATACAAAGAAAAACCCACAGGTAACCTCAGGAGAAATACAGGCTGCTCTGGAAAAAGACGGTGTGGTTGTTTCAAGGAACACAATACGATGATACTTGAACAAAAATGAGCTGCATGGTTGAGTTGCTAGAAAGAAGCCTTTACTGCGCCAATGCCACAAAAAAGCCCAGTTACAATATGTCCCTGACAACACCTTGACACGCCTCGCAGCTTCTGGCGCACTGTAATTTGGAGTGACGAGACCAAAATAAGCTTAATGGTCACAACTATAAGTGCTATGTTTGGAGAGGGGTCAACAAGGCCTATAGTGAAAAGAATACCATCTCCACTGTGAAGCATGGTGGTGGCTCACTGATGTTTTGGGGTGTGTGAGCTCTAAAGGCACGGGAAATCTTGTGAAAATTGATGGCAAGATGAATGCAGCATGTTATCAGAAAATACTGGCAGACAATTTGCATTCTTCTGCAGGAAAGCTGCGCATGGGACGCTCTTGGACTTTCCCGCACGACAATGCCCCTAAGCACAAGGCCAGGTTGACCCTCCAGTGGTTACAGCAGAAAAAGGTGAAGGTTGTGGAGTGGCCATCACAGTCTCCTGACCTTAATATCATCGAGCCACTCTGGGGAGATCTCAAACGTGCGGTTCATGCAAGATGACCAAAGACTTTGCATGACCTGGAGGCATTTTGCCAAGACGAATGGGCAGCTATACCACCTGCAAGAATTTGGGGCCTCATGGACAACTATTACAAAAGACTGCACGCTGTCATTGATGCTAAAGAGGGCAATACACAGTATTAAGAACTAAGGGTATGCAGACTTATGAAAAGGGGTCATTTCATTTTTTTCTTTGTTGCCATGTTTTGTTTTATGATTGTGCCATTCTGTTATAACCTACAGTTGAATATGAATCCCATAAGAAATAAAAGAAATGTGTTTTGCCTGCTCACTCATTTCTTTAAAAATGGTACATATATTACCAATTCTCCAAGGGTATGCAAACACTTGAGCACAACTGTATACACACACACACACACACACAATTTATATTTGTTTTTATTATATTTTATTACTACACTATTATTTTGATTATAATTGTAGATATAAAAATACAGCAATACAAATTATTGATCGAAAATTACCATGTTTCCCACAACGTTATCTTACTGACTTGAGGTTAAGAAATGTATTTTCTTTTTAAGCACACCGTCTCACACAATTACTGATCAGCAAGTAATAAAATCAAGAAATAACTAAAGTTATTTTGCAGAGCATGGTTTAATCAAACCCCCATTCATCACCATTCTTTCCTCTTTAAATCTTTATTCTCTTTTAATCTTTTTTTTAACCTAACACCTACATCATTGTGCTCTGGATCTTTGCAGAATGTGTTAAAGCAGACTACAGATCTTGTCATGCACAAAGATTAGAAAATCAATAGCACTTACAGTACTCTCACAGACAGAATGGCCCAGTTGGCCTAACGGGAGGAGTAATGCACAGTCGTCCATTGTGCTACATATGAACATAAATGGAAAGTGGATTCCTCAGCTCACATATCAAGTGAGCACAGCATGCTTTCAGCATTTATTAAGAACAGAAATGTGATTTTAGAGCAACGGAACATGAAGACACAATAGAGGCACGTAATAAGAGTCATGCAATGTTTTAATGAGCTGAAACAAAGTCTAATTTCTAGTGTTGGGTTCGAGTCCACATTAGTCAAGTCCGAGTCTTTAAACAATTGAGTCAGAGTACAAAAGTGGCCGAGTCGGACTCAAAATCAAGTCTATAACAGGCCGAGTCCGAATGAATCCGTTCAAGAATCTGAATTAAAACTGTAACCGTAAACTCAACATCAATATTTTAAACTTATTTTAACCTTCACAACTAAGAAAAATTTCAATATAAATGCAAAAAACAAGTGATTAGTATCCTGCTGAACAAATTTCAAAGTGGTTTCAGAATGAAAGCATATTCTTTAGGTGTATGAAGACAAAAATGTCCTTCAACACACTTCTGCGTTCTGTTCACATTTCAATTATTTGTTGCTTTTCCCCTCCACTCAAACATACACCAAAGAAAGTGAATTCTGTGTTAGTCATTACAACCAGAGTTGTTATTATTTTGAATTTTAATTAAGTTTTTATTTCTACTTCATTTTCAATTTGTCCACTCAACTTAGTTTAGTTTTATCTAAAATTATGGGTGAAATACATTTAATGCAATGTAATTAAATACATTTAATGTGTATAATACATTTAATAAATGTTAATATTAAAACATTTAATAATGCCCATAAAATTAAATACAACAAAATAAAAACAGAAAAGATCAGATACCATTAAAAACATTTATATACTACAGTACTACACTTCACACTTTTCAGTCCTCCTGCTGTGTCCAGGTGAAGTCAAGATAAAACTCACCTTGGTCTGACGTTTCTTTTCACATTATATTTAGTATGGATAATAGGTGAATAGAGACTTCTGCCCTAACTTGTGTTCTTCACTGCATTTTTTAAACAAGTGCCAGCTTTACAGGTAACAGGTTGCACTACAAATATGTGACGGGCCGAGTTGTAGAATTTCCATCATGGTCTATTTCATCCATCATATTAGTTTAAATGTCCCTGATACGTAGTAAATTTGATTTTGTCTCAATATAGTCAGCATTTTCAGTTAGAAATGACTTTGCGTAGTAAGCGTGAGTCTGATAAAACGTGTTCTATTTAATAATTTGCAGAGTTGGGGAACGTACTTTCAAAAGTGTACTTACGTTATTGATGTTTCTGGATGAGAGCGGCAGAGCACGTCTGGTGAATGGCGATCTCTTTCCCGCACACACATACAGCACATGCACGCCGGCAAGAGAGTTAAAAACAAAACAAAAGTACTTTGAAAGGGTGCACGCCGCCACTCTCAGCCAGAATAATCACACATAAGGACATATACGTGTGAAAACTGATGCGCAGTATCAAATACGCAGAAATGTATGATAGTACTAACTGTAGAGAGCACATCAATATGAAGACAAAGCCAAATTCTGGACATTTAGAGGCAATTTTGAAATCCCATGTCTGGGGAAAAGAGGATGTATGGTCACCCTATGTTACATTATTTTATTTTTTTTGTTTGCTTGTTTGTTTTTCCATTGCATCACAAATGCTATGGACTTGGATGGAAAAAAATCTCAAATCCGAAAGGCTAGTGTCCGAGTAAAAATGCATCGGAGTCCATGACAAGTCCAAGTCCATTAAAATTGGACTCGTGACTCGGACTTGAGCCCGAACTCAAGTATCCCAACTCTACTAATTTCCTTCTACATTCATACTCGCACAGCAACGGTGCTGTAAACTCCTGGAGAACTGTTAGCTCTGACTGTTTTGCAGAAGGTGGACAGAGAGAGGGGTTGGTTGAAGATGAAGGAAACCACAGCTATAAGGCCAATTCCAGGAAATGTCTAATGGACTTTCCCACTCAGTGCTCTCTGAGGGTGGGAGCTAAAATCCAGTATTCCAGAATGTAGTGAACATGACATAACTAGATCTGAAGGCCAGAGGAGGAAACTGCATCAACGAATATGACATTATCTTAAATGTACTGTCGTTTATTGGTAAAGATGTGGGCTCTTAAGTGTTAGAGCTATCGGAGTCATCTGTATAAAAATGTATATCAATTAAATAAGTACTGAATGTCGTAGGTATCTAAATGCTGCAGGTTCTTTCATGAATGCCCATTTTATACTATTATAAATTAACATTAACCAAGTTTAATAAATGCTGTAAAACGCATATTGCTCGATGTTAATTCATGTTCCTTATGCATTAACTAATGCTAAATAAAACCTTGAAATCATAATTACAATTAATATTGTAATATTAATACAAATTAATTTGTCTATCTTTTGCAAACTCATACATAGGCACAAATTATATTTGTCTCCAAAATAAGTTAAGCATTTAAAAGGAATATTCTGGTTTCACTACAAGTTAAGCTCAATCGACAGTGTTTGTGGCATAATGTTGATTACCACAAAAATGCATTTAAAAATTACATTAAAAATCTTGGTTCCAGTGAGGCACTTACAATGGAAGTGAATGGGGGCTAATTTTATTAAACGTTAAAATAATCACTTTTTCAAAAGTACAGACACAAGACAAAGGATATGCATGCAAACATGATTTTAGTCTGATACAATCGCTACTAACCTTTTCTGTGTAAAGTTATAGACAATTTTACCACTTGGTTACCATGAGGAATATCAACAAACCCTAAAACCCTAAATTGACTGTAAAAATTACAATTTAAACAACTTTACGGCTCAAATAAGTTAACAGAAGAAAGCAAGTCATTTTATAAAATTATAAGCTTCACATTTCTGTTTAAACCCTCCAAAATTTGGCCACATTCGCTTCTATTGTAAGTGCCTCACTGTTACCTTGATTTTTGAACCTTGAAAAGGAGGGACGAGTCAAAATTATTTTTAGTGGTATTCAACATTATGCCACAAATGCTGTCGATTGAGCTTAACTTGTATTGAACCCAGAACATTCCTTTAAGCATAAGCTTTAGATCAAAAGCTCTTTAAGATGAGAAATATACGTTCAATCAGGTGTCCAAATGTTTAACTGGTAATATATTTTTGGCATTTGTTTTATGAAAAGTCTTGGTGCTTTACTCCTGCGTTCTTTCACTTAATGATAATGTACACATTAAATAAGCAGACAAAAAAAATGTCATAGAATTCCACATCGGTCATTTTACTCACTGAAACGCATGTCTGCACAGAAAGACACTTTATTTAATAAAGACTCCATTTACAAACTTGTGACGGTATTGAACATTCAGTGCCCCTCCACATAGAAAGGGTCATCCTCACTCTCACTCTCATCCAGAAACTCCTGCCGCAAGGGCGACTTCTCGGAAACAATCTCCTCCATTCGGAGGTTGTCCCGGTCACGGCGTAACCAGCGAACCCCATCTCGTATGTGGCTGAACTTGCCAGAGCGAAGGTGCCAGATGAGGAGAGTGCAGATGAAGACAGTAATCAAAGACGCTAAAAGAGGATCAAGGATCTAATTATTGCAGAACAGTTTACTATTAAGAACACTTTTGCCAGTTGAATGGTCTGCCAGAACTGGTGGTGACCGATTGTTTTAATTTTCATAATCTTTATTAGTTCAATTCACTTAAACTGTTGGGAAGCATGAAAATCAGCAATACTGCACAAAACTAAGCTCAGAATTATTATGGTCTTAAGTTATGAAGATGTTCCAAGATGTAATATAAAATTAAAAAAACAAAATCCGATACGCTCCAACATTCTTCAAAAAAAATATATGAAGGTGCTCTTGAATGAGGAAATAATCCAAAAAGGAAAAATCAAGGCACACTTCCAGATAAAAAATATAGTTAAAAAGCCTTTGTCAATGGCTGTAACAATAACAGTTAAAAACAGTGGAAAAAAAGGCTGCACCCTGAAGAAGGCATTTTTGCAGATACGCGCAGGTTTGCAGCCCTTTTTTCCCCCACTGTTTTTAAACTGTTATTGTTATAATGGCTTTTTAATTATATTTTTGATCTGGAAGCGTGCCTTGATTTCCCTTTTTTTTATGTAATAATATAAGCTCAATTATTATATTACTTTAAAGGGAAGAATAACTTTAACCCCTTATTCTAACTAGAACGAAAGTTATAAGGGTCAAACAATTATTCGGTCTTCATGGAAAGCAAAATTAAAGCGTGCAGGATGCATACTTTCAGGGGCACATGTGCCAGCTGAGCAACTGGGAATGGGAACCTCTTGACAGACCTCTTTAGTTAAGAAAAAGATTTACTGCTTGTCACGTAGAGCTTTGTTAGGTACATGTTAATATATGTATATACCTGCAGCAATTACAAACACCCCCTGGCTGAGAGGAACTCTGTCTGCTGTAAAGTCAATCATGAGGAGGCTAGTCACTCTGTCTGACGAAAGATTCACCTGAAACCACAGTAAAGAGAATGAGAAAGTAGTAAAAGAATGTATGTAATGGCACCACCTGCTGGACAGAAACAGCACGCAATCAATTCAGGCCTATCCAGTACAGTTTTGGAACATGGTAGCTGCTCCAAGCTTACAGTAAACACCCTGGGACCGACAAAAAAACCAGATACAAGAAGGTCATACCAGCTTAAGGTGGTCAAGCTGTTTTTTTGGAACATGGTCACTGGTTTACCACCTAATGACCAGCTAGAAACCAGTTACCATGTTCCAAAAACATAAGTGTTAGCATGGAAAGTGAGTTGGGAACATACCTGCTGGAGCTCTTGTTGATATCCATGGGCTTGAACCTGCAGCTGATGTGTTCCAGGAGCCAGCAGTGTTGTGAAGTAACCCCGACTGTCTGTGTGAACGTTCACAGAGCCATTCACCACAACAACAGCATCTGACACCGGATGGCCTTTACTGTCTCTCACGACACCAATCAGCCTTCTGTGAATCTTCAGAGGGTAACAGGTGTGAGATACACATATACACAAAACACACATATCTATATACAGTATATACACACACACACACACATACATGTGTGTGTAGTATATACATACATACACACACAGATAAATTGATCTATCTGTACACACACACACACACACACACACATACATACATTATATATATATATATATATATATATAATATATATATAGACATATATGATTATACATACACACACAGATCAGCCACAACATTAAAACCACCTGCCTAATATCATGTAGGTCCCCCTCGTGCCACCAAAACAGCTCTTAAGTCGAGGCATGGACTCCACAAGACCTCTGAAGGTATCCTGTGGTATCTGGCCCCAAGACGTTAGCAGCAGATCCTTTAAGTCCTGCAAGCTGTGAGGTGGGGCCTCCATGGATCGGACTTGTTGGTCCAGCACATCCCATAGATGCTCAATCAGATTGAGAGCTGGGGAATTCAGAGGCCAAGTCAACACCTTGAACTCTTTGTCATGTTCCTCAAACCATTCCTGAACAATTTTTGCAGAGTGGCAGGGCGCGTTTTCCTGCGGAAAGAGGCCACTGCCATAAGGATATACCGTTGCCATGAAGGGATGTGTGTGGTCTGCAACAAACTTTAGGTAGGTGGTACGTGTCAAAGTAACATCCACATGAATGCCAGTACCCAAGGTTTCCCAGCAGAACATTGCCCAAAGCATCACACTCCCTCCGCCGGCCTGCCTTTTCCTCCAGAGTGCATCCTGCTGCCATCTCTCCTCCAGGTAAATAATGCACACACACACGGCCGTCCACATGATCTAAAAAGAAAACGTGATTCATCAGACAAGGCCACCACCTTCCATTGCTCCATGGTCCAGTTCTGATGCTCATGTGCCCATTGTAGGTGCTTTTGGCGGTGGACGCGTCAGCATGGGCACCCTGGAGCTGCGTAGCTGCAGACCGGTCATACACATCAAGCTGCGATGCACTGTGTGTTCTGACATCTTCCTATCACGGCCAGCATTACATTTTTCAGCAATTTGTGCTACGGTAGCTCTTTTGTGGGATCTGACTAGATAGGCTAGCCTTCGCTCCCCACGCACATTAATGAGCCTTGGGCGCCCATTACCCTGTCGCTGGTTGACCTTCCTTGATCACTTTTGGTAGGTACTAACCACTGCATAATGGGAACACCCCACAAGACCTGCTGTTTTGGAGATGTAATGACCCAGTCCTCTAGCCATCACAATTTTGCCCTTGTCAAAGTTGCCCAGATCCTTACCCTTGCCCATTTTTCTTGCTTCCTACATGAAATTCAAGAACTGACTGTTCACTTGCTGCCTAATATATCCCACCCCTTAACAGTGCCATTGTAATGAGATAAATGTTATTCTCTTCACCTGTCAGTGGTTTTAATGTTGTGGCTGATCAGTGTAGATTATACACACACAAACACACACATAGAACACAGAGTTATTCTTCAATTAGGAGCACTTTTGATTACTCGACAGTTTGAAGAAGTTTCATTTTTCAAGATTTCATACATCCATGTTCATCCATGTCCTGGAATACAGATCTGATTATGGCCTTAATCAACAGAAAATGTCAAACTATTATAATCTACCCTTCAAAACTAGAACAATTTATTAATTCTAGGGGACAGAAAACCATATCAATTGACTCTTAGCATTGAGGTTACAGTGACAATTTAAATGTATTGAAACTAAAACATTATTCTGAGAAGATGTGAAAAGTGTAGCTCAAAAATATCTACCTCTAATAGCATGCGGAATAGAGGCATCCTGTTCTCCATCCACAGTGAGAAAAGCCGAAGTTCAGGTGGGAACATACAACAGCTAGTGTACACTGTGATCTCAGGGCAGACACCCACATCCAAACTGAAGTCCTGTAAGAGCACCATTAGTATTTGTTAGGGTGGTGAAACACTGCAGCATGTTTTCTGAGATGTTACCAAATGTGTACAGTTTGCAGATGATGGATCTGCTACTTTTAAAGCAGCTAATTAACACATTTTTGGGCTACATCCTGTAATGGTCCGAAACAACATCAGGCCAATTAAACGAAGAAACCTTAATTTTTTGGGAGAAATATTCCTTGAGAAAGAACAGCTGACACAAGGAGTATACTGTCATAATGGCTGATTAGTCATTTGAACTGCATTATGTCAAACACTCTGGTGAGTTACAATAAGCAAAATCATCACGAGAACATCTGCAAGCAACAAAACAAACTCTGCCATTCAAATATCATTCAAAGATCTCAAATGAATTCACCAATACCTTCATACTGCCTGTGTGAGCGCTGAACTCCGCCCCCTTCAGGATCCCTCCTGGGATTTCTTTTGAGATATATCATCCAGATCACAAAAATTCAGTGAAGATGATTCCAACATTTCATGTGATTGTAGCAGTAAACAAATTTTGAGCACATATTTGAAAGCTGAATGTCTCAGATTCAACAGTACCTGACACTTCTGTACATCCCAGGTTACCCAAGTACATGATAGAATGACTGCTGGCATACAAGGAGGCCAAATATCTCAAAGTCTCTTCATTTTGTGCTTTAGATACATGTAAGGGATTTAAAAACAATGTATGATCTGCTTAAGAATGACATTTTCACTAATATGAAGTGAAGAGAAAAAGCCTAAGACTAGATTCGTACATTTTCTGCAGAAAACAAGAGTGCTTCTTGAAGAGTAAAACAAACACAATACTAGGTTTGTTGCTAGGGTGTTGCTTTGCCGTTGCTAACAAGCCATAATATTTGAGCTATCATGTCCATAGTACAACAAGAGTGGGATGTTACGCACTGATATGTAATACTTCAGATCAAATCAACAGCATGTGTGACAATGTTGATTCCCTCAAAATTATTTTGACTTGTCACTCCTTTTCTTAAAAAAAAAAAAAAAAAAAAAGCAAAAATCTGTTGCAGTGAGGCACTTACAACGGAAGTAAATGGGGCCAATCTGTAAATGTAAAAATACTCCATTTCAAAAGTATAGACACAAGATGTAAACAATGAGTGTTAAAGGGATAGTTCACCCAAAAATGAAAATTCTCTCATCATTTACTCACCCGTATGACACATCTGGGATGGATGACTTTCTTATAACAGCTTAACTAAAATTTCTTAGCTCTTTTGGTCCATACAATGCAAGTGAATGGGTGCCAACATTTTGAAGATCCACAAATCACATGTCAGCTTTTAAGTAATCCATAAGAAAATCAATGTCTTCAGAAGCGATATGATAGGTGTGGGTGAGAAACAGATCAATATTTAAGTCATTCTTTACTAAAAATTTCTCCTCCCTGCTCAGTCAATCTCCACTTTAACTTTCACATTCTTCTTCTTGTGTTTTTGGTGATTCACAGTCTTCATGCATATCATCCCCTACTGGGCAGGGAGAACCATTTATAGCAAAACAGGACAAATATTGATCTGTTTCTCACCCACACCTATCATATCACTTCTGAAGATATGGATTTAACCACTGAAGTTGTATAGATTACTTTTATGATGCCTTTGTGCTTTTTGGAGCATCACAATTTTGGTACCCAATCACTAGCATTATAAGGACCAACAGAGCTAAGATATTCTTCTAAAAATCATAATTTGTGTTCTGCAGAAGACAGTAATACACATCTGAGATGGCATGAGGGTGAGTCAAATTTTGGGTGAACTATCCCTTTAACATGATTTTAGTGTGATAAAATATTTTACTAACATTTTCTGTGTGCAGTTATATAAAATTTTACAACTTTGTTGCCATGACTATGTAAACCCTAAAACAACTGTAAAAATGCAGATTTAAACAACTTTACAGCTCAAACAATGCATGAATTTTAACAGAATATTTAATATAAGTGCTTTCATAAAATTATAAGCTTCACATTTCTGCCTTTAAACCCGCAAAAAAAAATTGGCCCCATTCACTTGCATTGTTAGTGCCTCACTGTAACCTTTTTTTTTTAGTCCAAATTATTTTTTTGTTACAATCAACACTGCCACAAATGCTGTTGATTGAGCTTAACTTCTATTGAACCCAGAATATCCCTTTGAGAGTTAAGGGGTTAATATGTGCTGTTAGTTACCATGTTGTTTGGGTCTGTCATAGGGATATGTGGCCAGCAGAGCACCCCCATCCAGCACTATAGAGAGAGAGAAACCCCCTTCCTTGATCAGATCCATCAGTGCACGGGTCTCTGGCTGCGCTGACACATTACCTGAGTACAAACAAACTTTATATTCAATACATCCAAAGCCATTAACATGATCTGAAGGATATTAACAGTGATCAATGAGACAGTTTGACTACAGTGTGGTGACTCACCAAAGAAGAAATCAGTGTCCAGATCTGTGCCATGAGCATTGGTATAGCCAACGCTGGAGGAGCAGTGTCCTTCCTGTGCCAGCTCTCTTCCATCAGGGTTCACACATGGGACAATCAGTATCCTGCTCTGGTCAATCAACTAAAAGAGAGAAAAGAAGCTTAAGGTAGTTTTACTGACATACACACAAGCTGTTCCAAAACCTAGTGAGCTGCCTTCCTTTACAGCATTATATGCACTCCAGACACAGAGGCAAAAAGGTAGGCAAACTAGGCTTCACAATTATGCTGCCTTCTATAAAAAAAAAATATGGCCAAATTCTAAGGCAGCATATACAGTACTTCGCAATTCCAGAATGCATTACGTCAAACCGAGTGAAACAATTTAAACTCTATTGGAAGGTAACAACCCAGATAGCACACGCACATTTCTGACATGTCTGTTTAAGAGTGTTTCATCTGGAAGCATTCTAATTAATATCTGCTAAACATCTTAAAAGGATCAGATTTACAGACAATCATATACTGTAAGTCTCCAAAGCATTTACTGAATGTCTTATTGACATCTTAGAGGAAACGTCTTATAAGAAGTATTGCAGATGATCAAACCTAAAAAAATAAGTCTTCTAGATGTAAACACACATCATATGGCATCTGGGTGATGTACGTGTGCTATCAGGAAAGGTACAGCAAGGTAGTTCATGAAGTATTTGAAAAAAGCTGCATGCATAGATGAATGAGTGCTACATGCATAGAGAAGACATCAAAAAAAGACAGACGAGGAAGTGGGATTGATTGAGAGGTTTTGTGATGCCTGCCTTGGTGATGGTGGGGTTCCTGCCGTAGTTGAGGCAGAGAACAGAGGCGAACTCCAGCAGCATCTCCGGGCCTACTGCAGCATTTCCATGAACACCGGCCACAAAACGGATTTTGGGTTCAGCAGGTTTAGGCGTCTCCAAATTACCAGAGATCTCCAGAGCCCAGATAGTTCTGAACTCAACGCTCTGACCCAAACTGACTCCCCAGAACGAGAAAATAAATAAGGATAAATGTCAATTCAAGAGCGTTTCACACTGCATAATGAATGTCTTTAAGCATTACTGTACATGTCTTTACGTCTTTTGGATGAGATGTTAAACCGAGGTACTGATTCTGTGGTCATTAAAAATCCAAGAGCACTTCTCGTAAAGAGTAGGGGTGTAACCCCTGTGTCCTGGTCAATCCCCCCCACCCCCCCATTGGCCCTTCTCAATCATGGCCACCTAATAATCCCCATCCATTAATTGGCTCTTTCACTCCACTCTTTCCTCTCCACCAACAGCTGGTGTGTTGAGCGTACTGGCACACTATGCTGCTGTTTCATCATACAGGTGGTGTTTGAGGAAAAGCGCGTAGTGTCAGAAAAGCACTAATATATATGTAACATTCATACATATGTCCTAAAAAGACAACAATGAATTCTTTGTACAAACTTCCTGTCCTCATACAGTAACTGTACAATAACATAATGTCTTCTGATTGGCTGTGATTATGCGGTGTGAGGCATTTCACCTTTGGAAGTGAAATAAAAACAATCACTGACACCTCGTGGACCCAAATCTTTCATTTTCATCCATATTTTTTTTTTCCCTCATTACAATGCATATTTTGATTAGATAATCAAATGTTTTATATTGAAGGGCATGCAAAGAAAAGAGACTATACAGTATATGGAAACGTGCCCCGTCAGCACATACATTGTGTCTCAAAATTCTTATCTGGTGATTCTCAAACTTCACCTGGTGAAATATGTATGTTTAAAAGTTAAAAGTCCTGAGTTATAAACCAAATCTAGATTTTTTCTGGATATTATTGGGAATAATATTGGCTATTGGATTCTTGTAGCCTGTATGTTTGTGCCTGTCATAGTAAAGAAAGGCTAAGAATTTTTTTTTAACATTCTGTAAATCAATTTTAAAAACTATCGGCTGATTAATCAGTTATCGGCCTTTCACCACCTTAGTTATCATATCGGCAAAATCCACTATTGGTCAACCTCTAAAAGAAACGTTCCAAATTGTTAAAAAGTTTACCACTATCAACAGCACCTGTGACATGCTGTCGATTACCACAGACAATTTTGACTCGTCCTTCAGATTGTAAAAAAACAAGTGGTGTTTGCAGTAATCCACTTACAGTGGAAGTCTCGGGCAAGGCTTTCCAAAGGTTTAAAAGCTTATATATATATTTTTAAAGAGTTTGTTCATTCGTCTGTATAAAATGTGTTATTTGAGCTGTAAAGTTGTCCAAGTCGTCCAACTACTAGCACCCATTCTGCGAAAGTTACAGGTTTTCCTGGCTTTAGGTGGTCAAGACATGAGTTGAAAGACTGGATATAACTTTCCAAGGTTAGTAACTAATTTAGCACACTAGTCTCATTTTAAAACTAAATGGTCAGGTCTTGTGGCTTTCGAAACGTAGTGCGTATTTTACTGTTCACCCTGGTGCAATGTCTTGTACCCATAGACTTCCATTGTAAGTGAATTCCAGTACATTTTTTGCTTGTTTTTACAAATTGAGGAACAAGATGAAATTGCATTTCTGTAGTAATGGACATGCTGCCACAGATGCTTTTGATAAAGCTTGTATTGAACATGGAACATTGCTTTCCTCACACTTGAAAAGCACTTGGTAGTTTAACCAAGTTAACACACTAAAATTACAACAATTTCCAACAAAATATCTAACAAATATCAGAAAGACACATCTATTGGATCAGTTACCTGTACAGGTGTGTGATAAGGGGGAAGTTGTAGGTCAGCCCTTGGAGAAACTCTGAGCGTTCTCTGTAGTTTCGGTACTGAAGGATCTTAGCTGGCTGAAGGCTGCGGACAAACTGTTCCAATGCATCAGCAGTTAAAAGCCTCTGTACTATTCTCTCAAACTCCTTCTGTTCTCCATCCTCTACAGATGGCTGTAATGTTTCCCTGGTCAGCTTGAAGTCCACCTGCTCCACTCGAGTGTCCAATACTCGGACAGATTCCGACACCGAGGTGTAACTGAGGGTAGACCACAGTAAAGGGAGGAATCAGCAGGACAATTTTTATGTAAAGGGTTTTCGCCCATTTTAAGGATTATTTTGGAGCTCTAGTTAGACAGCATGTGTATACACTCACCAAGCACTTTATTAGGAACACCTGTACACCTATTCATTCATGCGATTATCAAATCAGCCAATCGTGTATCTGCAGTGTAATGCATAAAATCATGCAGATATGCATTAGCAGCTTTTAATATTCACACCAACCACCAGAATAGGGGAAAAAAAAAAGTGTGATCTCTGTGATTTCAACCATGGCATGATTGTTGGTGCCAGACGGGCTGGTTTGAGTATTTCTGTAACTGCTGATCTCCTGGGATTTTCATTTCAACAGTCTCTAGAGTTTACTCAGAATGGTGCCAAAAACAAAAAACATCCAGTGAGCGGCAGTTCTGCAGACAGGAATGCCTTGTTGATGAGAGAGGTCAACAGAGAATGGCCAGACTTATTTGAGCTGACAGGAAGGCTATGGTATCTCAGATAACCCCTCTGTACAATTTTAGTGAGCAGAATAGCATCTCAGAATGCACAACAAGTCTAAACTTGAGGCAAATGGGCTACAACAGCAGAAGACTATGTTGGGTACTTTATTGGGACCATAGCATTCCTGATAAACTGCTCATTGAGTGTACATTGTTTTGCTACTCTATTGCTCTTTGACTGTTTATAATAGAAGCGCAAGCTATGAAAAACAAATGTTGTGTTGTGTCTCACCCTGGAGCCGAGGCAGTGAGATGGTAAGAACCAGGAGCAAGAGGTCTCCAGTACTGGCCTGTACTGCTGGTGTGGACCTGGTGCCTGGAGCCTTCCACCACTACAGTGGCATTAGCAATTCCCTTGCCAGAATGACCATCAGTCACCATCCCCCTCACAAACAAATGAACCTGACATACAAGGGACATTTACACACACACATTTTTTTAAGGGCAGTTCATCCAAAATGAAAACAGTCTTTTATTCACTCTCATGTTCAAAACCCATATGACTTTCTTTCGTCAATGGAACATTAAGATTTTATGTGGATTGTCCAAGCTGCTCTTTTCCATACAATGCAAAATAGACAGTGACCAGGGACTATCAAGCTCCAAAAGGAACCAAAAAAGCAATATAATAGTAGTCCAAACATTCTGTATATTCCAAGCCTTTGAAGCCATTCAATAACTTTGTATGAAGAACAGACTGAAATTTAGGTCATTATAGGCTGAAAATATTCCCCATAGCTCTCAAATCTATGTTTTGTGTTCATTTTGGAGCTTGACAGATCCTGGTTTGTTTGTTTGTTTGGTGTTTATTGCCATATCAGCTACAATGGCTATTGCCACCTGTATTTGCCATGAAATCAAACAATTCATAAATACAACACACCTTGCAAAAACAATACATAGAAAAAAAATTAATAAAAAAAACTATTCAATGCAGTACAGTAAATCAATTCTATGAAAGATCCTTTAATTGCAATTTTGATAAAACTTCCACGAGCTTTCCTGGGTGACAGCTCCTGGTTACTGTATGTGTTTGTATTAAAAAGAGCAGCTTGTACATTCTTTAAAATAACTTGTTTCAAAGCAGAGAAATTACAGGTTTTGAATGACATGAGGGTAAGTAAATTGATGGGTGTCCTTTTAAGGACCCCCCCACCCCCACCCCACCACCACCTTACAGTGGCCTTGGTGCATTCACATAATGTCAGAATTACCATAATTACAACTTTCCACCATTCACATCTTCAATAATCTCTCCAATTTAACAGTCCCGATTTCATGTAAAAGGAACAAAAATGGCAGCAGCCTCAACAGTTAGTTGTTTTTCACACATTTTACACATAATCCAGAATGCCACAAACAGTCAGATTATCATACCATCTGTAAATGTAAACTTTAACAAATTTTGCATTAAGAAAACACAGCTTATTTACTCACTAAGGAGACAGAAGAACAACAAAGAACACCATTACCTGCTGTATGAACTGTAAGAGGGCTCTGTAATTCTTCTCCCAGTATTCTGAGAGGGACTTCACTGGTGGGAGAAGCTCACAGCTCATACCAATGTTAACAGCAAAAGTATCCGCGTTGCGATATGCCCAGGTCGGCAAATCAGTTCCTACCATTGTGACAAAGGCACATTTCATTTGGTAATTGAAGGCAAAGTTTCAGAAAAAAATTCAGGGATATCAGTTACTGAAGTAATTGCAGTCTTGCAATCTAGAGAACTAGATTTTAATTGGCTTTCTGTTAACTAGTTATTAAGCTTCA
Source organism: Myxocyprinus asiaticus (assembly GCF_019703515.2). Classification (NCBI taxonomy): domain Eukaryota; kingdom Metazoa; phylum Chordata; class Actinopteri; order Cypriniformes; family Catostomidae; genus Myxocyprinus; species Myxocyprinus asiaticus. The sequence continues at coordinate 14,701,104 of NC_059383.1, forward strand.
GTCTGACCTGTGGTCACTGGGCGATGGAGTTTTGAGACTTTTTTCTCTCTGGTTCTTGGTTCATCACAGTCCTGGGGCTCTTGTAATACCTCAGATTGCTGAAAACAATAACATTGCCAAAGTTTCAGAAAGCTGTCCCAACTTTGGATTTTAGTTTAACAGGTGATGTTCATAATTTATTTCTACTGTTAAAACGCTTTCTCCCCGAGTTGATTCCCTTAAAAGTGTACACACTGTTGTGCAATACCAAGATATGCCATTTTGGGAAAAGCATACACATTTTGCCTTATACATCAGAAATAGTAAGAGTATGGTAGTATGCTATTCCGAACGAGATTTAAGATAATCAGATTCTTTTCTGCTATTAATGCCAAAACATTAACAGGCATGGGCACAGCACTTGTGCACATTAGATAAAACTGTAAGAAGGCTAGTCAAGGTATTTACACGCAACACGAAATGAGCAATGGGCAAAAATCTGTGTGTGCCAATGTGTTTATGACCTTACTCCAAAAAAGGAAAGCCATTTAAACCAGTGTTTCCCCAACCATTTTTCTGGAAGTACCCCCACAGCACCATTAATAAGGCTTAAGTCCCCCTTTATTGGCACAAAACCAAAGATGTGTACTAAAGGCTAAATATCATTTAACTTTATCATTAATATTGTTATATCCCTGATGTACAAAATAAAAGTTGTGGGTTATGACGTTTATTCATCGGCAACACCAAAAACCAAACCAGGTCATAAGAGCTATGAATTTAGAGATTAGAACAGACTAATCCTGTTAATTATACAGGGGACTTTCTAATTTGGTCCATTGGGAAACAGTAGTTTTACTAAATTTATTAATTTCCTCATTTTGGAAGACATATGTAACACCAACATGTTTATTGGTTACATGCATAAATTGTACTATTTACAAGTATTTACACTGATATGTAGGGGGAATAAAACGGTACTGTCTCTTTAAGAAAACCAGCAGTTAAGCATTTTGTTGTGGTTGAGCACATTAACAAAAAGTTGAGCAGCACAGCTTCTTCATTAGAATTAAATGTTTCTTTTTTGTTGGGTTTTTTTTTTTTTAAACAACTGACTGCAAAGAACAGAAAGGGTATAAAAAAAAAAAAAGAAACATCAACCACAAATGGATTGCATGTATCTTGTCTTTGGACACACGTTACATGGAACGAGTGAAACCAAACTTTTCCTCTTAACACAGTGAAAGGATCTTGGTGCTTAACTTAAAACCACATATTAAAGATCGATCTTGGGATTTTAATAATCAATATCAAGATCATTCAAATAAAGAATCTAGTTATTTTTCTGTGACCCTTGGAACCTGCTAACGCACACCCTGGGGTATGTGAACACCGGGCTGGGAGTAACTCTGTTACACAACCTTACACGTTGTCACCTTAAGGATAATCAGTGTTAGATTGTGCATGTAAATGCATTCAGTGTTTTGTCAAGCATTCAAATGTATTTACCGTATGATAAGCTTCTGCAACTGATTTAAATATGTTCTCATCAATGGAGTCAAGGGAACTAGGATACACTACTCTCCTAAACCCTAAAAAAAAAAAAAAAAAAAAAAAAAAAAAAAAAACTGTTCAGTTTAATAATTTTACTGATTTAAATCATTTGAGATCAAAATAAACCAGAAAAACAACTTGCTTTACCTCCATGTATACTTGCAGACAGCACAAAGAAGTGGGCCTTGATCCAGTCCATCACTGCCTGAGTTTCTGCTTCAATAATATTCCTTGATCTTGACCGTTCAGGGAAATTTGTGCTCAAGTCAACACGGTGACTATTACGGCGTCCAATAATACTCAGGTTTCCTGACATCATAAACTGTTTCTGTTGAGCTAAGTGAAGAGAAATCAGGGTGAATACAGTAGACAACAATGAAACATAGTGCAAAATATCTTTGCTCATACCTTTCATTGCTAATTCATAACCATCTGGGTTCATGGAGGGCATGATGTGAATTCTTGTGCTGTTGACTAGTCGTGTAACTAAAGGATCTTTGCCATATTTGCGGCACAAGTATTCAACCAGGTTAAGGAGGATCTCACGACCGATAACCTCATTTCCATGAAGGTTACCCAAAAACATGACCTCTGGTTTGCCTGGTTGAAAAAAAAAAAAAAAAGTGGAAAGCAATGGAATAAGAGATATACACCAACACTATAATCACTAACAGTCTTTCCATTCCCTAAATGCATTGAAGTTACAACTACATGCAACACACAAAGCAGCTTGCGAATGGCATGTTTAGCTTTCTTCAAGATACAGGATGAATAACTGTTAGGTAGATAGTTAGTTACAGCTTGGGGTGACCATTTTTATTTTAAAACGTAGTTTTGGTGTGTTTTCCATTAACAACAACAGCATTTACATACACAAGAATACTACATAGGCATCATGTAAACGCATTCACCTGATTGCCAAAACCAGAATGAGCTAATATTAGTTAATAATATTAATCCTAATTTAGGATCATCCTATATGCATATGTCCAAATAAAAGGCAGTTATGGGTGACAATAGATTCAGAAAATTGTCAAGCTATTACAACATTAAACACTTTAAAAAAAAAAATTTTTTAAAAGGTAAAACATTTTACAAACATAAAATAATAATAATAATCATCATCATCAATTTTGCAATGGACCCCTTGATTATACATTAATTTATCAGCATAAATCTAGCAAAAAAATAAATAAATATATATATTTTCTAACACAATGACAGAGGAGTGACAGTACATTTTCTATCTTCTGACTGTTGTTATCCATGTCTCTCTATTTATTTATTTTCTCTTCTGGGAAGCTAAAAATCTTATTTCAGTTATTGTACCTAGCTGATCAACACCAGGATTGGTGGATATCTCCATCACATAAAGATTCTTGCCCTGCACTGATCTTCCAGCAGAGTACAGGTGAGTGACAGATGGATGGACAATACTGAACAACTGCAAGAACAGCTCCATTTCTGCATAACTATGATGGCGGAAGTCCAAGGCATGGATAGGAGACTTTGGGGTGAATGGCCATGGCCTGCTGAAAACTTTGCCCTTTACTATGGTTTGTTTAGTAGATATGGGCTCTAGCATTAAGATGTCCTCAAAAGGTTTCTCAAGAGTGAAGTTCAGCAGTGTAGCTTTGCCTTGGATCACTGGCACATTCTTCTCAGTATTTGAAAGGAACCTGTAATGCAACCCCCCAAAAAAATAAAAAAATAAATAAAAAAAAGAGAGAGAGAGACATTTTAAACTGTTTAGAATTTCACCCATTGCATCTCATGGGAATACTGTATTTATGTATAATCACCCAGGAGAACTAGCAGTGATGTTGTATGTTCCAGGCAGCAGCAAGCGGTAATAATCACCAAACTTCCAGGTTGTGATGTTGTGATCAATTCCAGAAACAGAGATTGTGGCGTCTGGAAGAGCATGACCTGACCTGGTCATGACAAAACCTCTCACACCAATATGAGACTTGAAATAAAACAAATAAAGGTCATCATTAATCAGGGTTGTGTGCCATTCAGAATTTTTGAGATTACTGTTTAAAGTGAAATTCAGTTCCTGAGTTCAAACTGAATTTGAATTGAGGCAGCAAACAGGATGAATTCTAATTTGAATATAATGTTGTAATCAATGCAACAGCTGTAAGTGTAGTTTTTAGTAATACATTTAACTTGTCAGTGTGAATTACCCATAAACATGCTATTGTACACACTTTATATGGGCTGTTTCCAGAAATACTGGATGGCATTTAGAATCAATGTTTAAAATGCCACCTATAGAAAGTTGGATATAATTTGTATATGTTTCATTATATTTAATATTTTAACTTTCATTTTATGGACCATGGTGGAAGAACACGTGTCCCAGAATGCTCTAATTTCTAAGTCTTCAAAGTGAAGCCAAACAAAATGAAGCAGACTTACAAAGTGGAAACTTTAAACAGAATACCAAATAAGTTATCCTTTCTTGCACATTTTCAAAAAAAAAAAAAAAAAAAAGTTGAATCTTTTTTTTTTATTGCACTTTATTCAGTTCCAATTAAATAACCTGTGGAGTATAGCAGATTTAATTCAAACTGCAACTCATGAATTAAAAGGGAACCAATTCTTCAACTGCTATCATTATTCCCATTCATTGGAATACTAAAACTTTTCAAATGTTCTTACCTTCTGCATGTAGGTGAGAAGGGCCTCCTTGTTGTTGATCCACTCTGTGTAAAGCTGAGAAGCTGGTGGATACTTGCAGCAGTTCAATTCAAAAGTGACTTCAAAACAGTTCCCTTTCAAATAGTTGTAATCCTGCATTCCCCCTGAGCATGGGACACCAAACCACAACTCAATGACATCCACTTGGGTTGAAGACAGACAAGTTTAACTTCAGTGTCAAACAGTTAGCTTACCCTGCAAATCATACCATTCCGCACCGTTTGTGATCCCATCTTTGAAGCGTCTGTTGGGATCATCAAGACAGTAGGGCCGGCCCATCCTCATAATGGGATGGTTCTCCGCGTATGTCCGTGCAAGATAGCGGAATAGAGCGTCATCTGGTGTTGAGCTGTAATAGCCTGAGGTTTCATGAGAACTGGAGTCAAAGGGGTAGCTGGCCACCACTGAGCCCCCATGAAGACTGCCAGACAAAACAAACCTGGAAAAGATGACAATGAGGTAAACTGTGAAATGACACATTTTGATTTGTTCAAATTATCTCTTAAAGTTCTGAACATCTCAAAGGGGGTTTTATACCATTACACCATTTAAAAAAAAGTATGCTTTTCCACAATTGTAGTGGCATTTCCATTTGAAATTTTTTAATGCAACAACCTAGTGTACTATTAGTCAGTTTTCTGTCTTCTCATAATGTAGAGTTTCCCATTGATTGGTATGCCATTCTGTCAATGGTGTTAACCCTAATTAAAAGGTAATAGGAACCACAAACACTACCAACAGTAAACTACTGACAAATTTCATGATCACGGCCAAGTTTGGAATAGCATGCTACACTTCACGTTAACTAATGTTGTTAACAAATGGAACATTATTGTAAAGTTATTGAAAAGTGATACCGAAAGAACTTAAGGGTCTTCCATAAAAGATCTTGTTTGTATATATATCTATATATAATTGTGGTAACACCTCCTACAATGAAATTTGTGACAACTGTTTTATGTATAAAATTGTTTAACAACTTTTTACTTATTTCAACATTAAAGATGCACCAAGTATTTTTTATTATTATTTGTTGTATTGGTTTTCACTCACCTAGAGGTAACAGTGTAAGTCCATTCAAATGCAATAGTTTTCAGTTACCAAATGCCATAGTAGAAATTCACTATTTACAGTCAGATCACGATTAATTTAATCCACGAGTGAAAGTCTCCAATAACAGGACGGTTACTGAGATTAGCCAGTAGTATTCGGCTGGTCATGTGATTCCAACATGGCCGCCCCCATGAGGAGACCCTCTCCATACAGAATAAAACTTGCTTTTATAAGGTTACTGATATGACTGGAGACTTCCTTTAATGTAAGTGGTCATGATTTCCTACGTATATTGCAAAATTACAATTCATGTCTTTAGGTGTTAAACTTTGTTAATGAGGAAAAAATAACTGAGTGCACGTTTAAGATACTATTTTCTATCTTTTACGTGTATTACTTTAACTGGAAAAGTGCATCTAAACAGTTGCACTGGCATGCATATTTTTAAATCCAAAATAGACTTTAAAAATTGAAAAAAATGATATCGACATTGATCATTTTTGATAATATTATTGAGGCATCACTTAACACCAACGACTTCATTACTCTGTGGGGCATGCAGTAGCATTATCTTCTAATAAAACGAATAACTATCAAACACTACGTACTTTTTTTTAATAATCCACCTCATGACAGCCGTGACCTCCGGCACATCATTTGAAGTTTCACTGGAAGGCTCAAACTGGTCAGGGAAACTTCTGTTGAGGTCTTTGTGTTTGGCGTTCTCACGGCCCTTGTCGCCGTCAGAGCAATCGCCCTCTACTGCCTTCTCAAAGCCGTCAGGATTCATACTGGGCAATATGTATATATCCGTCTGGTTGACCAGTTCTGTCACTCCTACATCAGTTCCATACTGAGTTAAGAGGTGCTCAATGAGATACACCAACACCTGCCGTGACAGTGCCTCATTTCCATGAATGTTGCCGACATATTTGAACCTCGGTTTCCCTGGCACGTCCGTCCTCGGACTCGTCGTCACTCGCATCACCCAAAGTTCCCTTCCTTCGACGGACTGCCCGATAGTTGAGAGGCTGCAAATTTGCGGGTATTTTTTAGAAAAACTCTTTAGGCGACCTGTCAAGTCGACATAGTTGTAGTACTTCGTGAAGGTTTCTTCATTCACTTCTTTTGTGTTAGTCAAACCAATCACTTGGCGTGGATATATTAAAACATGCGGCAAAATGAGCCACAGAATATGCATTGTGTAATTGATAGTCATGAAGTAGCTTACAAGTAGACTAGTAATAAAATTTTTAAACGTCTATATATTATTATTATTATTATTTTAATCGTTAGTTTTCTTTTTGTTGGGCCATTATCACCTCGTCCGAGTGCAGGTTAAATCGTCTGAGTAACAATTAGAGACACTAATAGTTTCCACTTGGCATAATCAGTATAAAATTGGTTTGCACTGGGTCAGGTTCAAACCAACATACAGGATTAAACCACTGCCATTTGTTGTTGGGTGGTTTCAAAATAACATGTCTAAGAACTTTTTTAGTTTTCAACACCAATTTCAGCATTATTTAGGCCTAGATTGAAATCTGGCTTTAAGGGAAAGTGTATATGTTAGGTGCCGTGATTGAAGAGTTTCACCATTTTATTCACCTTTTAGCTTTCGTTGCAATTTGCTGCTTTAGTTATGCTGTGTGACATATATATATATATATAAATTAAAAATATAAATGTAGTCTCTAAATGAACATTAAATCGGCATTTATAGCAATTATACAATAGCCTAATTAGAAAATATTAATATAATATATTATTATTATTCATAATATGTCACTGCATGAAATTTCATGTTGAACTGGATGCCACTGCATTTTAGATCTTATTAAATTAATCTGTTATCTGTTCCTTTCCTTAAAGACTAAAATAATTAAAACATTTGCACATTTCAATTTTATAATAAAATTCCATGAAATTGAATGAGTAATCTTTAATTTAAAAAAACAAAAACAACCTTTTATATAAAGTTTTGTTAATTTTGTTAAATATTACACTATTCAAGCTGACTGAATTTTGTTATGAAATTGAAATGCATAAATCTTAAAAATAGGCTAAAATCTTTTTATTATTATTATTATTATTATTTTGAGTGTAGTAACACTAAGTTAAAAGTAAAAATAGTTTAAACAATTTTCTTCAAAGCAGCAAAAAAGTTTTTTTTTTTAATGAAAACTCTTTTAAAATTGTTTCCACTATATATAAGTTTGAGTTCTTTTTGTTTGCTATTATAGTAATTTTCTATTTTTCGCTGGTACTCTTCACTTACAGTCACTTATGTTAATAAAGCAGCTTTGGAACTCATGAGGTGTCTGAAAGATAGTTAAATTAGTTACAATTTACATCCTTGTTTTTTTAATAAAAATACCTTGACATATTGTCTAATTGACACAATTACACTCACAGGCTCATCCATGTATTGATACAGTTGGTACTGAATGCTGCTGATTCATACTGGGTGTTCTCCCCATTACATTACATTAGTGTTAATGTAAACTTTGACACCTTTTAACTTTTTGCCAATCTTTCTGAAAAATCTTTGACTATGACTTCTGTGAACTTCCCTTTTCTTTTGGAGAGTTTGTGTTTGTTCAAACGTTCATTGCTGGAAAAATCCACACACCACAATCAGTTAATATCAATTATTCTGTTTTTTTGTTTCTTTGGTTTTATGCTCATTTTCTTTATTTCTTTAATCATCAAATATCGTACAGAAGTTGACCATGAAAACTGTAATGGCTACGATCATGATGATAGTCATGACGGAAGAAGAGCAACTTTGTGGTTTCTCACTGCACCACGTCCATTCGGCTGTAATTATACAGGACTTTTTCTTCTTTTTTCTCTCGCATCGTACCTGCTGTCAATAGTTTGTCTCTCTTTCCTCATGTTGTGGGTAAAAAAGTGCTGTGGACTTGTTACATTGGTGTAGCATCAGTAAACCAGCCAGCCATCCTGGTCAACAAACCATCTTGCATGGCTGGGAACAGAGGGATAGAGGAAGTGGAGGAAATAAGGGGTCAGAAGGAGGGGAAGGAAAGGAGGAAGGACACGGCTGGTTCCTCTCAATGCTGGATCCTGCGGATTGACTGGATCTGGGGGGTCTGAGCGTGGCAACCATACTCCCTGTAGTGCCTGTACTCGCCTCCGTGGCAGTCACACTCCATAATATACTGGTAACCACGGTAACCAGGATACTGGTAGCATACAAAACTAGTGAAATAGGAAGGCAGAGGTAGGGTGTTACCATGGAGGCTAAATGGAGTTTTTGATATTTCAAATATTTATGAATACTATGATGTTGGCCCATTTTTAAAATTAATTTCTTAACATTTTAAAGATTGTCGAGGCTCCATTTGGGGTTCCTCCGATGCCACACTGGTGGAACTGTATGAAGAACCACTAGACACTCTTTAAAAAAGCCTTAAATATCTTTTTTAAGGACTCCAGGAACTTCAGGGTATATTTAAAGAGCCTTGAAACCTTTCCTTTTTGATAGTGTTCCTGAAGGAACCATTGACAGTCTTTAGAATTCTTCCAGGAACCATGAGTGTCAAGAGGTTCTTCAGACGGTTCCTCCAGTGTAGCATCTGAGGAACCCCAAATGGTGTCGAACACATAGAAAGCCAATTCACCCTAACAACTACGAAAGCTTTTTTTACATTTTGAATTCGAAGGATGAGTCAGATGGTCACATTTGAGGCATTTCAAAACTCATACTTACGCGCCACTCATAACTTGGATGGAGCCGATCTCGTTGTTGCACCATCCCATAGCCTGCAGAGAGGGGTAGTCACCACACACCTCCCACTGTCTTCCAGACATGTTCTCACACTCAAAAAGAATCATGCGGGAATCCTTGTGCATCTGTTTCAGAATGAAGAAAAACAGGTTTACAACTTAAAGCATTGCCTTGCCAAATGGATGGTTACAATCAGTATCCAGAACTAAGAACTAACAGGGATAGTTCACCCGAAAATGAAAATTCTGACATAATTTACTCATCTTCTTGTTGTTCCAAACACAAAATGATATATTAGGAAGTATGTTAGTCTCAGAGAGGCTATCGTTCTGCCTCACATCTCCTTTTGTGTTCCACAGTAGAAACAACTTGAGTAAACAATAAACAGAATTTTCATTTTTGAGTGAACTATCCCTTTAACTGTGACAAACAAATGTAAAAGTGTTTAGAAAAGTACAGAAATGTTATTCAGATTGCTCACTGGTGGGTGTATTTTATGTCTCCTGGCAGATGGTATTACTCACAGCAGAACAGATGGGGCGGAAGGACATCAGCCTCTCGATGCGATAAGAATTGCTACCACTCCAGGCCTCCCAGCAAGGATAATCTCCCTTCTCCAGGATGAACTGCTGGCCATTGAAGGTAGTGTGCTCAAAACCCACCCAGCTAGAGTTAGAAGAAGTGATTAGGGGATGGAAAGAGAGATCTACTCAGGTAATTAAAAGATGCTTGTTTTACTTACGCGCCACACTCCACCTTCAGGGAGCGGACAGTCTCCATTCCGAACTCCATGATGTTCTGGCAGCAAGCAGTGAATTCGCAACGCCTGCCCTGGAAATGCTCCTGATCATAAACGGTAATCTGGAAAACAAAATGTTACATATGTAACTGTGTCACATGACTTGGTTTACAGATTTTATAACACGGGCTGTTTAAAGTGGATGTTGCTGCTTCAGAATTGTAGCACCAAAGATACTATAGGTCGGTCAATGGGCATCTAAAATATACACAAGTATCTTTATTCCAATATGTTGTTTGATGATTTAATTAAAAGTCAGAATGTGATAATTTAACCTGCTGAAAATAAAAACAGCTTAAACCAACCCAAGGTAATTTGTTGGTCTTAGCTGGCCACCAGGCTGGTCTTGTTTGATGGTTTTAGAGGGGTTTTGAGCAGATGACCGACCAGCTAAACACCTAGTATGAAATCGACATGTTGCTTCCAAAAGTTTATATAACCCGAAATCAACCCCATTTAGTTGAATTACTGGCAAGCGCCATCCCCATCAGACATTTTTACATTAATTCAAATATAAAATATTTTTGTCCAGCACTTCTGATAGCGCATTACGTGAGCAACCCCTAAGACATGGTTACATTTTTACTCCACTGATAGTTAGATTTAGGGTTGGGGTTAGGGCAAATATTTAATAAAATAGGCATTCCTGTGGACTGTATTACATCTTTTAACTCACTTTTGCCGCCAACCTGTGGACATTTCACCCGAAAACTGGATCTCCGCACTACCAGCTTTGTGCGTTCGAATTTCGGTAAGCAGAGACCAATTTCAGCAGCAAAACCTTCGAACTACTGTTGCTGAATTCACTGTGAGATCAGTATGGAAAACCAGCTTGGCCAGGCTATTAGACCAGCTAAACCAGTTAAGACCAGCAAACCATCTTAGGCTGGTTTAGGATGTTTTTTCCCAGCAGGGTAGTCTAGAAGAATTTCTACTGCACCTAAGCTGTCAATTGCTCTTTGATGCACAGAAAACTATATAAAATCGGTGCTTTTGGGTATGCCTAAACCTAAAATAAAATTAGATGAATATAGTTATAATCAACTGTACCTTCCATGGTCCCATGGGCATGGACATAGGGTTTGTCAGAGCCATTGTTTCAGATATCTCAGCGCTGACTGACCTGCATGAAAAAAATCAGACATCATGTCAGAAGAGTTCATACACACAGTTAACATATATTCTGCCATGTCTACAGACCAATAACATCTGTTGAGTATCTGTTGAAAACTTTACCCACAAGAATATGATTATAATCAAGCCTTTTAAAAATGGGTTCAAGAATTTCTACTCTTCCAGTCTGTTCCTACTTTGAGAAAAAACAGTAGAACTGCTTGGCAAAGATAATAACATGTAAAGCACTATTGCTGAACAATTAGAGTGACTGTTGCAGAATCCTGCCTAATGCATATTAGTTCTGCTATTTAAAACCATCTTGTTGGAATCCCATTGTTGAAACAAATGTCTTCCATTAATGAGCTTGTCATCATATAATAATTAGCATGTCTGATTGTATCAGTGGATCTGTGTTTGTTTTGTCATTTGTAATGTAATTCACTATGGTGTTTCCTTGCTTGTTTAATCATTATAAGTGTTAAATTTGGCAAAAGGCACAGGGTTCACCAGACTTACCCAACAGAATGAGCTGTGTGCGTTGAGGGGAATCCACTACGCGGTCTCCCGTTTAGGCATATGTGGGGCTATTTATACAGACGCCACATCAATGGGGCTCCCTAACTCGCAGACCCAGGCTGCTGTCAGCACTTTGCTTTGGGCGCCTTTTGTTTCTGACCTGAGCTGTAGTCCTTTCTTTCCTCGGTGCACTCTTCACAATGACGTGATCGCCACCAATGAGTAGCCAGGGAGGTGTGTGGCAACTGCACAGCCATGTTTCATGTCACACTACCTGATGATCAGTCCACTTTTAAATTATAGAGGTAGCAATGCATGCTAGGATCTGGTAAACTTCTTAGGTCATACTTATGTGAGTTAAACAAAAGGTAGTATTAAAACTAAAATGTATTTTATATTCACAATATAGAAGTGTTTGGAATTTCATGTAATCTATAAAGGGGGAAAAAAGGATATTCCTCACAGCATAACTCATATAAAATATCAAATAATACTATTTTTAATTAGTGTTTATTCCAAAAGAGATGAAGCTTATACTGCTGGATTTAAATCCAAATTAATTTTTACAGTACTTTAAATGTCTTAAATGTACTGAATTGTGTTGCAACATAAGTGAAAAGAACGAATGAGCATAAAAGTAATGGAGTTTTAAAAAGAATACATTTTTTACATTTTTTTTTTTTACATTGGAAGATATATATATATATATATATATATATATATATATATATATATATATATATAGACCTAAACAACATTTAGGCCTATGTGACATTAATTCTTTTAGTAACATTAGTATTTGAAAAGAAACATTTAGTAAAATGATTTCTGAAACTCAACTCACAACCTCAACCCAGTAATCTTCTCAAAACAATGGCTGTACACAGACTGTAGTCAGCACATTGTTTAGCCAACAAAATTTCGAGTGGAGTGTGTTTGTGTAAAATGTGTGTAACGTGTATCTCTTAAGCTCTGTGTGTGTTTGTTAAATCTAGCTCTGGTTGTGTGTAAAAATGTCTGCATGCGCGCACGTGTGTGTGTGTGTGTGTGTATGTGTGTGGATTTCTGCTGATGAGAGCAGCCACACCATGATGACAAAGAGATGAGCCAGCTCAGCAGGCCTGAGATGAGCATGCCTTCTTCTGAACACACATACACTCTCTGTCTTATTTTTTAATCAACTCACCTCCATATAAACATTGCTAACTTAATTGCTAATGACTGCTGCATGTTTGTACAGCGTCAAGGACCTAATACTAATTTTTGTGACTCAACCTATTCATTTATGAGAAAAAAAATAAATAAATCAATTTTTATATATATATATATATATATAAAAAAAAGAAAAAATGCAATAAATCAAGATGTGACTTCATGAATGCACCTCTTCTACAGTATGATGACGATGTTGTCAATTTCTGACTAAAAAATTAAGTACTAAAATATATTTAGATTTTTGGTCTCTGTGGACAGTGGTTATAAATTTCAATGCTGCAATTTTATACTGACATTACACACAAAAAAAAAAATAAAATAAACTCTTCGAAGAAAAAAAATCATACAGTAGCTTGTGTGTGTGGAGTATTAAGTAAAAAATGGTTGCGAAACTTTCCTGAGATTACAACAAAAAAAGTCACACTGAAAAGGTTGAATTTAAAAAAACAAATATTCTTATTATTTAAAAAAACAATTTGAATTTATACTTTTGAAAAGTATCTGAAAAATACTACAAATATCTAATCTACCAAATCAATTTCCTCAACACTTGAGGAAATCGACATGTGTTGTGTAGCCTGCAGGAAGCCATTTTCAAAATCCTCTTCCTGTTTGTCATCAACAAATAACCTTTGGACAAATGTTGCTTGTAATTACTGGATAAGAATTAAAGTAATAATTTTATAGAGATTGCACTCACAAAACCCAATATAACTTCTACCTAATTAAATATTTTTGAGCCAAGCATAGCTAAAAAAATCTAGTATTTCTAATAGAAATTTCAATAATTTTATTGAATTCCCATTCCAGTTTTTTAATCACTTTATTAATTTAAAATTTCCCTCTAATTTCGCAGATATTTCAAGGTTTTCCAAGGCTGTGGGAATGCTGTCATCAACAGGGGCGAGGCCACAAGGCCTAAATGGAAGATTTACCACCACAATTTCAACTCATGCTGGCAGAGTTTGTCATGGCATTACAACCATTGTCATGGCCAGGGGTGGAGAGTAATGGAATACATGTAAATGGGCCGATGACCAGGGGCGTGTCCAGGATATTGGCATGAGCAGAATAAGGGTTGGCAACACACCACTTAAGCATATGCAGGGTTGGGGAGTAACGGAATACATGTAACGGGATTATGTATTTAAAATACAAAATATAAGTAACTGTATTCCACTACAGTTACAATTTAAATCATTGGTAATTAGAATACAGTTACATTCAAAAAGTAATTTGATTACTGAAGAGATTACTTTGCATTTTATTGTCATTTGTTTCATTTAATATTCAGTACTTTCTGATGGAAAAATGTATACATATAAATTATGCGATCCAAAGTGCATTTGAACAGCGGTGAAACACTTTCTTATGATGTGTTACATTCATACGAGCAGACAGAGAAGTAAGTTTGAAGTAAGTTTGGAGCAGAAGAAATAGAAATAAACCTTGTGTAAATTTTCAGCTTTACGCTAAGCTAAAATGCTACACTATATTGCCAAAAGTATTCGCTCACCTGCCTTTAGACGCATATGAACTTAAGTGACATCCCATTCTTAATCCATAGGGTTTAATATGACGTTGGCCCACCCTTTGCAGCTATAACAGCTTCAACTCTTCTGGGAAGGCTTTCCACAAGGTTTAGGAGTGTGTTTATGGGAATTTTTGACCATTCTTCCAGAAGCGCATTTGTGAGGTCAGACACTGATGTTGGACGAGAAGGCCTGGCTCGCAGTCTTCGCTCTAATTCATCCCAAAGGTGCTCTATCGGGTTGAGGTCAGGACTCTGTGCAGGCCAGTCAAGTTCTTCCACACCAAACTCGCTCATCCATGTCTTTATGGACCTTGCTTTGTGCACTGGTGCGCAGTCATGTTGGAACAGGAAGGGGCCATCCCCAAACTGTTCCCACAAAGTTGGGAGCATGGAATTGTCCAAAATCTCTTGGTATGCTGAAGCATTCAGAGTTCCTTTCACTGGAACTAAGGGGCCAAGCCCAGCTCCTGAAAAACAACCCCACACCATAATCCCCCTCCACCAAACTTCACAATTGGCACAATGCAGTCAGACAAGTACCGTTCTCCTGGCAACCGCCAAACCCAGACTCGTCCATCAGATTGCCAGATGGAGAAGCGTGATTCGTCACTCCAGAGAATGCGTCTCCACTGCTCTAGAGTCCAGTGGCGGCGTGCTTTACACCACTGCATCCGACGCTTTGCATTGCACTTGGTGATGTATGGCTTGGATGCAGCTGCTCGGCCATGGAAACCCATTCCATGAAGCTCTCTACGCACTGTTCTTGAGCTAATCTGAAGGCCACATGAACTTTGGAGGTCTGTAGCGATTGACTCTGCAGAAAGTTGGCGACCTCTGCGCACTGTGCGCCTCAGCATCCGCTGACCCCGCTCTGTCATTTTACGTGGCCTACCACTTCGTGGCTGAGTTGCTGTCATTCCCAATCGCTTCCACTTTGTTATAATACCACTGACAGTTGACTGTGGAATATTTAGTAGCGAGGAAATTTCACGACTGTACTTGTTGCACAGGTGGCACCCTATCACAGTACCACGCTGGAATTCACTGAGCTCCTGAGAGCGGCCCATTCTTTCACAAATGTTTGTAGAAGCAGTCTGCATGCCTAGGTGCTTCATTTTATACACCTGTGGCCATGGAAGTGATTGGAACACCTGAATTCAATTATTTGAATGGGTGAGCGAATACTTTTAGCAATATAGTGTATTTCTAGCCATTTTACATGCACGTTACCAGGCACGATCATATTTTTTATCAAGAAAATTCACGTTGGATCATAATTTCTTTTGTTCTTGTAAGACCTTTGATATTAGGGCAAAAATCATATTCTTGATTATATTTTTTTGTATTGGTTTCCTGTAAAAATATCTAAAAATCCTTAAAACAAGATCAATTTGATTTATCTTGTTTTAGAAACAACACTGCATAAGATATTTAGGTTTTTCAGAGAATGTATTTTTAACGTGTATTTTGTCTATTGTAACAGAGTTTTTATAATCAAAACAAGTGAAAAAATCTACCAGTGCTAAAGAAGTAATCCAAAGTATTTAGAATACGTTACT
The DNA here is from genome assembly GCF_019703515.2 of Myxocyprinus asiaticus. NCBI lineage: Eukaryota > Metazoa > Chordata > Actinopteri > Cypriniformes > Catostomidae > Myxocyprinus > Myxocyprinus asiaticus. Next base: position 14,716,886 of record NC_059383.1, read on the forward strand.
GACCTTGAGTAATCTAACAAAATACGTTACAAATTACATTTCACAGCATGTATTCTGTAATCTGTAGTGGAATACATTTCAAATCACTGGGTTACTTCTTTTCACTTGTTTTGACTATAAAAACTCTGTTAAAATAGACAAAATACACGTTAAAAATACATTCTCTGAAAAACCTAAATATCTTATGCAGTGTTGTTTATAAAACAAGATAAATCTAATTGATCTTGTTTTTAGGATTTTTATTTATTTTTACAGGAAAACAATACAAAAATTATTATCAAGAATATGATTTTTGCCCTAATATCAAATGTCTTACAAGAAAAAAAGAAATTATGATCCAACGTGAATTTTCTTGATAAAAAAATATGATGGTGCCTGGTAACATGTGCATGTAAAATGGCTAGAAATAGCATTTTAGCTTAGCGTAAAGCTGACAATTTACACAAGGTTTATTTCTATTTCTTCTGCTCCAAACTTACTTCAAACTTACTTCTCTGTCTGCTTGTATGAATGTAACACTTCATAAGAAAGTGTTTCACCGCTGTTCAAATGCACTTTGGATCGCATCATTTATATGTATTAATGTTTTCCATCTGAAAGGACTAAATATTAAATGAAACAAATGACAATAAAATGCAAAGTAATCTCTTCAGTAATCAAATTACTTTTTGAATGTAACTGTATTCTAATTACCAATGATTTAAATTGTAACTGTAGTGGAATACAGTTACTTATAGTTTGTATTTTAAATACGTAATCCCGTTACATGTATTCCGTTACTCCCCAACCCTACATATGCTTAAGTGGTGTTTTGCCACCCCTTATTCTGCTCATGCCAATATCCTGGACACGCCCCTGGTCATCGGCCCATTTATTAATGTACACAGGGATGGATTAACCACCAGGCCGATTGGGCCATTGCCCAGCGGCCTCTAAACCCAAAGAGCCCCGAGCTCAAAAACAATCATTTATTTTGAGATACCTATTATAAATCCACGTAAATGTCAGCCTTATGTGAAATCCCATTTGTTCGGCCTAATGCGTGCAGGACAACAGCAGCGCGAGCACAGGCACTCCAGTGTGCGCTCAAGGAATCTGCATCTCACATGTGCAGCTCGTTTATTTGAAGGACTACAGAGAACAGCGTCTGCTTTACAAAACGCTTCCAAATACAGAGATAAGGAGCAGTTTACACTGGCTGTGTACAAAGCTGATGGTTTAAATTCATATAAGTGGTATAATTCATGCAACAGCAAATAGGACTTTAAAATGTTTAAGTCCTGCATGCATTTAATGTTTAATGATAAAGAGAATGGTGCCTTAATACCCTTGTGCACGGTAAACTTTTGTAATATTTGGTTTACCGCGAGAGTTCAAGAACGGATATTCTGTTATTTGTCAGGAGTCGGAACTCGGAAATAAAGAACGTTTAATGCCATGGATGCGTCAAACACAAACTCATATTAGCAGGGAATAAAGTGCATGCCTAACTGAGCCTAACTGGTGTACCGGCCATGGGCCTCTCAGTTCTAAATCCGTCCTTGAAAGTACATTAAAATTTGTCTTCCTGTCTCTGAGGATGTTGGATATTCAGAGATAGTAGGCACACAAATGAATTAGAAAATATTAGCACATAATGTAATAAAGAAAACCTTCGCTATATGGACTATTTCTGATCACACAGTTTGCATGCAAGTGTCTTCATAAAAAATTGACTGATCCAAGCAGGCAATGTGAACCAAAACAAATGGACATGCACTCATAGTTGTATGATGATCAAGTTGATCAGATATCTTTATAAACATATTCCAATGGCTCATTCCCTAGTATGAATGAAATGCTGTTTATAAAGTACCATGGGGACTATAAAGGCCAGAAGACTCCTCATCTATCATATGGCACAACTAAAGCCAACCTTTTCACTGCGGTCAACACTTTTTCTTTTCAACCTGTCGTGTGGCGTCATCTCGTGGACTGTCATAACTTTAACGCATATTTTTTTTCTCTGTACTTGTGATATTGGTTGTAAATGTCAATGCAGCACTTAATGACATTTAATTATTAGGTCTTGCGAAAACAACAACAGAAGAAAAAAAATATTTATTCTTAGAGTAGTCTATTATTTTTCTCATTATTTAAATAAAAAATGCTGGTAATGTTTAAAACGCTTGCACAAACTTCTGCTGGAGTTCATCCATTTGATTTGTTTTTATATGTGCACGTTTGCACAATTGACGAATCACAATGGGCCGTACCACAGTTCAAGCAGGGGAGAATACAAAACAGATATACAAAATAACCCTGGCACACACTGTTCGCTAGAATGGCCAATTCAATCCAAGCTCGACGACGTAATTAATCTTAATCAATTTCCTCCGAGGACAGCTGCCATTGTATATCAGAAAGAAGGGTGTCATCAAGTGGTGCCTGTTTTCGCAGCGCACCAGTGAACGGCAGGCAACCTCCCCTCTGACGTACAGTGGTTCATCCCTCAACTGGAGCGCGCGAGAGCGATTCAGAATCGAGTGTACACACCGACGCTGAGCGGAGAACAGGAGGATTAAAAAAAAAAAAAAAAACTCCTCTAAAGCGGGCGACCTGCTCAGCCTTTCGGGTGTGGGAGGGTGACTATTTTGTGTCTGCTAGACCGGGGGAGCAGGGGGGAGGAGGAGGAGGAACGGATAATGAGCTATTCTTGTACCAGCACAGGCAACAGCCAGGACCCAACGAGCGCTAAGAAATCCGGCGGCGTTAATCCCAGTAGTTGCAGCGGCGGAGACACCGGTAACGGCAACAACAGTTACAGCATCCGCGGCAGCCAAGCGAACTCGAAGCCCGATTTAACCGAGGCCATGAAAGTCAAGAAGGGTTGCAACACGACAGATGTCGGGGTCCCCGTCACCACAGAGGAGGAATTGCTCGCGAACAAAACGATCAGCCCCGAGGATGTGCTGGGATTGCAGAAGATCACTGAAAGTAAGTGGCCGAGTGGATCGGAACACACTCGGAAGGTTTCGGAAAATGTCGTGTAATGAGCGAGCCCGCGGCGATTATTGATAGCTATTGAATTGATTGCGTTTGTATCAACGTCACAGATCATCTTGTTTATGAACAATTGACCACTTTTGGTAAAACGAGCCATATAGTATATCTTAATAAGGAAGATAAAGAGAGATTCGTTGTCAAACAAATAAATAATGTAGAAAATGCTCAAGAAACAGATTCAGCCAGTGTGTTTCTCAAGCATCAGGCTTTGCCTACCATCAACATCTCAATCTTGCTGTTATCTCAATGCACTCATTTTGCTCGGTGTAACCTTATTAGGATTATAAATCCTTAATGATCATAGTGATGAAATTGAAGTTATCAGAGGTAGTTGGTAATTGAAATAAATATATGGCAGACACCGTGCCAGTTCCCAAGGATCAACTAAAATTAACCACCTCAGATTGTTCAGCCTTGCAGTCTTAAGTATGGTTGGGTAACAGGTGGCAAATAAGCCCTTCCATTACTGTTTGTAAAGGCCTGTGTAATGGCTTATACAACATCCACATCTCATGGATCCTTTTGAAGAGGCTACATATAAACCCTGCCACCGAATTGTTCATTTTTGGATCATTTAAAACTTTTGATTCATGCTCAATTATTGCGAGATTGAACTTGAGCTTCGTTGAGTGGTTCTCACAAAGCCACTCAAGCCAAAGTCCTGGTCCTATTTTTCTTCCAAATAAAAAGAAACAAAATGTAATATTTTGACTAGAGGAAATGAAACCTATTTTTAGGGCAATTTTTAAAATTGTATACATAGTGAAATTATTTTCGTGACAGTTCTCATTACAGCAATGTGAAAAAAGGTGGTCAACGATATTCTCATTACCACTACGTGTAAAAAATTGTTATTTCACTTTTGAATTTTTTTATACATCACAGTAGCACTCCCTAAAGTTGTTGCACAGCACCATCTTTTTTTTTTTCTTATTTTACTGTAATACAGTAATAAAATTATGTTTTGGTAAAGAGAATCATTAGAAAACAGAATAGTACAATTAAAACATCCTGATGTGTTACGGTAATAATATGTTAATTTTACCGGGCGGTAAAATGTGCTTAAGTGTCCTGAAAATGTCGCACTGCAAAAAAAAAAAAAAAAAATCCAAAATGGTCCTAAATGTTGCCATCTTTTTATTTATTTATTTTATTGATTTGAGGTTATATATGACAAGACATTTTCTTGGCAGATTTCTTGACAATATCCCTATTCACATTCCCAGCCAATTCTGGTTAATGGGAAATTGATCAGTCTGAACTTGCAGCCTCTAGCATTTAGAGAATTGATGCATCCTTAATGATGGAAGAATTAAATCGGTTTCCGGGTCATGGGCTCGAGGACGGAGGAGCAAGGAAACAAGGATGCACAATTTAAGAAATGAGAACCACCCATACATTTGCACTTCCTAGGCACTTATCCTTCTCTTGGCAGCCATCTTGCTTGGTTTATAGTTGGTATGCAAGAGTGTCATCTCTCTTTCCCATGTACAAAGGACCTTAAAATGATCTGCAGCATCTTGGCATGACTCCGTACCTATGAAGATCCTTGTTAACCACAACTTGTCTGGACGGTTCAATAGATCGCAACAGTGCCGGCCAACTTTTTCAGCCGTCTGGGTTCCGGAAGTATTTTCCCCATACATTTTTTTGCATTGGCTTTTCATGAAATTCTCCACAAAAGTGTTGTAAGCCGAGGTGAATCACAACATTAAAAACTTTGTTTTGAAGCAAAAAAGTATTTGAAAATCAGACAAAAAAACAAAGGTACAAGATTGTGTACTTACCGTCTTTCACAAGGGCATGAACTACAATCCAATAAAGCATTGCAAATGAAGTAATAAACTATGAGAATGTTGATTAAGTATAGAAACAATATTTACGTTTATTGTGAAATATTCCAATATGTACAAAAATAAAAGTAGTTTAAGGGTGAAGCGAGACCAACTCGTTTGCATCATTCACAGTATGTCATGGGAGTGGGCGGTCGCTCCTGGGCTAGTGTCACGCCGTGGGCTATTTTGGCTGTGGTTTTCTAATTGGTGAAGGCTTCTCTATTGGATCATGGGTAGTGTAGTTGTTCACCAGGAATTCCGCTATCAAACACTGTATTTAAACAATTAATTTGAAATAACGTGGACTGATGGCTTCAACGGAAGCATATACCATCGATAAAACAACCTCCGAGCGCATGGTAGTTCTGCTTTTAAAAGTTTATATATAAGTTATCGTTGAAAATCAGTTAGTCTTTGGAAAAAATTAATGGGATTTTTACTTCTGGAACCAGACTGTTGCTCTCTATACCTGCTTTAAAGACCCTGTGAATTCACTTGATGAGCAACTTTTTCTTTCCTGTGTTGACATATTACCTAACAGTAGTTTGGGTGCGACATATCGAGGGGCTTGTCCCCTTTGGAAAAAAATAAGACTGGCTATGAACCATGATTTGCTACTTGCTTGTCTGTTGCAAGGGGTATTAGGGGGAGGGACATGCTCATTCTAGAGAGTGTTTGATTGGACAAAAATCTGTGTAGTGCAGGCAGAGTCATCATTAGTTTTAGTCTATTTCCCTGGAAAAACTGTAAAAAAAAAAATAAAAAATAAAAATGTGTAAATCTGAAGTGAATTTTGTTTAAGAGAGTACTAGCATATGGATGACCTCAAAGCAAACACACAAAATGCCCCAAAACTTCAATAATATATATATATATTTTTTTCTCCCCTTTTCTCCCCAATTTGGAATGCCCAATTCCCAAATGCGCTCTAGGTCCTTGTGGTGGCGTAGTGACTCGCCTCAATCCGGGTGGCGGAGGACAAATCTCAGTTGCCTCCACGTCCGAGACAGTCAATCCACGCATCTTTCGTGTTACCGCGGAGACATAGCGCATGTGGAGGCTCACACTATTCTCTGCGGCATCCACGCATAACTCACCACGTGCCCCACCGAGAGTGAGAACCACATTATAGTGACCACGAGGAGGTTAACCCAACGTGACTCTACCCACCCTAGCAACCGGGCCAATTGGCTGCTTTAGGAATCCTGACTGGAGTCACTTAGCATGCCCTAGATTTGAACTTGTGACTCCAGGTGTGGTAGTCATCGTCTTTACTTGCTGAGCTACCCAGGCCCCCAAAACTTCAATCCTTAATGGCTATGCAACAGTTGTGTAGGCTTTAATAATTGTTAGGAAATTTATCTTTTTTATTTTGAACTCTTCATGAGTATTTACACTTTCAGCTAAATCAAAACAAAGATAAAGAAAATTAACTGAAAATGCCTAGATGTTAATTTTAAAAGGCCATTCATATTCAAAATAATTAAAAGAATAGACAAGTCCTGCACACTGGCATAGCTTGCAAATCTTTATTAATTATCAAAATTCCAAGACATTCTTCATGCATTTAAAAAATATAATAATAATTATGAATACTTACCATTATAAATATATAAAATGTCTTGCATTAAAAATGCACTGAGTCAAGTCTTCTCAAAATTTTGACATTTCAGCATGGTCTAATCTAGTCACTTTTTTAACTTTTAACCATCCATGACCACATGTTTTCATGCACACTTCATCTTTTTCATGTTCAAACATCTCTGTGTCTAACAACATGTCTGTGCTGTTGTTTATTGAAGATGAATTCAGCTCGTTTATCATTCAGCTTGATAAATCTTTATTCATTAGAGTATTATATAAATAATTGCCACACATTATCAATCCTGACATGCACGGGGGCCTGGGTAGCTCAACAAGTAAAGACGCTGATTACCACACCTGGGTAGGGTTGCACCAACTGTGCGTAAGGTCTCACGTAAATTGGGGCGTAAAGTTCACACTAAGGGCTTAGTAACTACTAGTTAGTTTGTAACTAAGTCAGTGCTTAATTTGGTTGCACCACCTGTTCTTAAGGCAAGAATTAACTAGTAGGTCGTAAGCTCTCTGTAAAGTAATGCGTAGTCGCATAATATGACGTTCACCTGTATTTATCCAATAAACAGCCTTCTAATTTATACACAGAAGTGTTAAAAAGAATTTCAATTTGATGTTGTAATGCTTGATGTTCAAACCTTGTTTGCTCACATAACTGTCAGCTGTAATAAATTATATCCCCATTAAAATATGATACGTAATAAAAGTAGATTTAATAAATAGTATATTTGCCCTGTCAGTATTATATAGGAAATTTATCTAAAATACATAAGGGGTGATAAATAATACTCCTGGTCGGAGTCTTCGGTAAATATTTAGTTTATATATAGGGTTACGTCCTACCTAATTTTAATGGTGCAACGCTCAAATATTTAGTAGTGCGTAAATTGTGACTTAGTGCCCATTTACGCCACAACTAAGCTAATTTTAATTTGCGTATAGCTGGTGCAGTTGGCCCCTGGAGTCGCAAGTTAGAATTCAGGGTGTGCAGAGTGACTCCAGTCAGGCTTCCTAAGCAACCAATTGGCCCGGTTGCTAGGGTGGGTAGAGTCACGTTGGGTTATTATAGCGTTGTCGCTATAATGTGGTTCTCTCTCTCAGTGGGGCGCGTGGCGAGTTGTGCGTGGATGCCACGGAGAATAGCGTGAAGACTCCACATGCGCTACGTCTCCGCGGTAACCCGCTCAACAAGTCACATGATAAAATGCGCGGATTGACGGTCTCAGACGCGGAGGCAACTGAGATTTGTCCTCCGCCACCCAGATTGAGGCGAGTCACTACGCCACCACGAGGACTTAAAGTGCATTGGGAATTGGGCATTCTAAATTGAGGAAGAAAGGGGAGAAAAATACAAATAAAAAATAAATCCTGATATGCAATGGGTGAGAGGGAAGAGGGCCTTGTTTCTTGCTGAGTGGAAAATTTCTAATGTGCCCTAACAAATGCAGTAATGTGCAGTTCATCTTGTTTCTAGCCCACTCAACCAGCATGTTCATAAGCAGTTATATAATTTTACCTGTTTGCTATGTTTTACTTCAAAAGCCTTCCTGTCAGGTGTCTGTGAACATCTGAAAAATCCTGCCCACACAGATTAACAAACCTGTGCATTTCGTTGGGTTGCTTTGAGTCATCAAGAGACTCTAACCTCAGCTCTGATGAATACTGTATAATTTTGTCAGTTTACATCTCAGTTCTTTTCTTCTTGTTCTGTCAATATTTGTAATACTTTTGCTGTTCTCTTCACTGTCATTCATCTTGCTTTGAAGACAAAACGAGACTTTGCTCTTTCTTTGTATTTAGAATGGCTAAATGGTGAGCTTTTCACATTTGATCATATAAAACAGCAATTGCTTACCTCACTCTTGTATGTAACCTCGCCCAGTTAATCTGACTTAACCTCATATTTTAATCCTTTACTTTTATTTGAGCAGAGCCATTATAACATTTTCTGTAGAGCATTTGAAAAAGGGTGCAAAAAATAGCTGTTGGCACCTGATTATCCTCAAAGGGACCAATATTAGCACTCTGAGCTAATGCATTGCTTGCCCATAATTGCCAAGGGCTTATGTTGAGATTTTACCATGGAAACTGTTTCTGCATGTTGGAGGTAGGACCCCTCGTCACCACCTTATTAGTGTCCAGGAGACCCGAAGCTTTAGAGAATGCTCTTCCCAGTAGACCTTTACCCTTCCATTATTGTTTTTAATGTGTTAAATTTAAAGTGGTAATTTAATGCACTCAAAAAAAATTAAGATTTGCAGATTTCAATTTCATAACAAAATTACATAGAATTGAGTAAGCTTTAAGAAAATGTGTGTGTGTATAATATATATATATATATATAAAATAAAGTTTAATGAATTTATTTTCCTACAAATTAAACAATTTGATTTGATTGGGGGGGGTGGGGGGGTGGCCTGGGTAGCTCAGCAAGTATTGACACTGACTACTACCCCTGGAGTCGTGAGTTCGAATCCAGGGCGTGCTGAGTGACTCCAGCTGGGTCTCCTATGCGATCAAATTAGCCCGGTTGCTAGGTAGGGTAGGGTCACATGGGGTAACCTCCTCATGGTCACGATTAGGGGTTCTCACTATCAGTGGGGTGCGTGGTAAATTGTGTGTGGATCACGGAGAGTAGCATGAGCCTCCCGTGCTGTGAGTCTCCGCAGTGTCATGCACAACGAGCCATGTGATTAGATGCGTGGATTGACTGTCTCAGAAGTGGAGGCAACTGAGACTTGTCCTCTGCCATCCAGATTGAGGTGAGTAACTGCGCCACTACGAGGACCTACTATGTAGTGGGAATTGGGCATTCCAAATGGGGAGAAAAAGGGGATTTTGATTTGAAAATTTTATTAAATTGAAATGCTTACAAAAAAGAAAAGAAAAAAAAAGATCACAAATAGGCTAAAATATTTTTTGAGTGTAGAATACTACTTCAGAATCTCTATGCTAAAGAAATAGTTCAGCCAAAATTTTAAATACGTTTTTAAATTTTAGCCTTCATGTCATTACAAGCCTGTGTGGTGTTTTTCAAAAAACACAACAGAAACAGAATCTCGATGAAGCTCTTTTCCATATAAGGGCAGTTCATTGTGACCACAGCTGTTAAGTTTTCTTTTTAATAATAGGCTTGATTTAATTGGATCTAATCAATCAGATGTCCTAAATATTAGAAAAATAAACAAAGTAATACATATTTCCTGAAAGTTCTAAACTTCCCTGGTTCAAACTTTGGATCATTCCACTACATGGCTTTCTATCAAAAATTGCTCTTATTATGACTTTGTCTAATGTTGAAATGACATCATCTCCAAGTATCAGTGTATCAAGTGACATTTCCTGTCAATGCAAAGGGCTTGACACATGAAAATTATGCACAGTCAGTACCAGGAAAAGGAAGTATAAGAAGGTCAGAGGATGTTCAGTGAGATGACTAGCAGCTCTCTGTGAGAATGTCAGTTTACAAAAATGTTAAATGGGACAATTTTTTTGTTCTCTCTCATTATTTACATATGGTTTGGGTTTCTTGCTTTGGTGACTGATTAGGATGTTCAAGGGCTTTCCCTATTTCTTTACTTTCTGAATATTGAACTTGGCCTTCTGGAAAAATGGAGGGAGTATGGTGCATTCAGGTAAACTGGGTCAAATGTTTTAAGTCACCTTCAAAAAAGTGATTTACCTGATTCACCCTGGCTCTTAGTCTTCTTGAACAGTCAGGTTTGCTTCATTCTTGTCTGTAATATGTTTGTTTTCATTAAGTATTTGACCCTAGTTGTAACCTTAGCCACCATAGCTGAAAGGCAACCCCTAACCACCAAATTTTAGCCATTAAAAAAAGGGTTTCTAATTCACTTACAATTTTGCATTGTTAACATGGCTCATATTTCAGTCCGTTGAAGCACAGTTCTTGTAATACTCAGAGTTTTGTACTAAATTAATCCAGTGATCCTAATGAATTCAAAGGTGGAAATGGAGATCTAAAAAGGCTTTATTACAAATAGGGAAGCTTAAATAATATATTTTTTGACTAAATTAGGCAATATTTGAGAAGGCCTTCATACAACTAAAATCAAGAAAATACCCTCCTATTTGTTTGCAGGGTAAATTAAATAATAAAATGCAGACAGTTTCATTTAAAATTTGAGCCTTGAAAATAATTTGTACACATTCTGAGCAGGAATCATCCACATATTGAATACTGACTTATCAGTCAGTAAAGCCATGTTTTAGATGTTAACTATCAAGATGTAGCTTTTTGTTGGCTCTTTCATCGACCAAGGACTCAAAATAGATGTAAATGGATTTACCATCCACATCTAATGAAAAATAAATTCAAATCAATGTGAATGTTACTTTGAATAGAGGAACCCAAACTCTTATATTGTATTGGAAAAATACATTTCCTCTCCATTATACATTTCTTATTTAAATCTAATATCCTGTTCCAAGACTATACACACAACAATCACAAAGCAATTTATACAAAGCTGTTCTACAACATACAAGCAAATCAGGAAAAAGCGAATTACTACTATCTATATTCATCAACTATATTGTTTTGTTCTTTATGACTGCATTCAGCATGCACAATGCGTAAAATCATACATCAGATGTTTTCTGCAAGGCAGCTCTTTTTACATTAGATGTCTATCATCAAATCCTTTCCATAATTTAGCATTGTTTATACCTCACTTGACTCAGGGTTAGACATGCATGCTTATGTATACATTAGTTTTTTATGTAATAGTGCAGTAGCAATTCTGTGCTTAATTTAAAGCATGACCCAGCTTCGGTGTTGATTTAATGAGATCGAATTGGCAGTGATTCAAAAGTGAGAGACTCTGTTACCTCGTCTTCTCCAGCAAAAATAAATACTCCTAAAAATACAAATATTTGATCTACTCGAGAATCCATCTCACCTCACAGTTTTACTCACTGTTACAGAAAGGTGCACTTTACAAGCTGAGCTTTTGTTTGGCTCAAGAAAAAAAGGGGAACATATATTGTTGACAAAGTAGGGTCATAGGAAAGTTGTTACTGTATAATGAATGATAATTGTTTGCAGGTCAAGCAGTGTTCCTTTTTTAATTACGGAAGCAATCTGCCTTTCAGATACTGAAATGTGTGCAGTGTCAATTTATAGTGTTGACAAGAATATCTAGACTTTTAAAAAAAACAAAAAAAAAACAGCCTGGTCTCATGAATGTTTCGTGACCATGGCAACATTTTGCAAAGACGAAATTATGTGCTACATTACACATCTGGCTGCAGTTTCCCAGTGAAATGTCCAGCAGGGGGCGCCTAAATCAAGTGAAATGGACAAGGTTTTAAGGTGAATAATTGCAAAAAAATACATGTTTATAAAGTCATAATCAGCCATTGTAGTCGTGATTTGTGTGAAAATAAATAAAACGCACAGTTGTTGCAGCGCCTCTTGTTAATTTCTCTAGGAAACTTCAGCGAAGCGTAGAACGCGGCATGTAAAAGTAATTTTGCTAAAATTTAGTTACAGTAACGTTCATTCTATGAGATTAGGTTGAAAAAACACTACAAATCGAAGTTAAGCTTATTGTGACCATCTATGTTTTATGACCCTTGTGTCAAAGTTTCCCATTTTTTAAAAACTTTGATTTAAATAAACGGATGAGATTCAGCAGCGTCTTTCTCACCTTCTGTAACTCTGTGCTCTCCGGTGACTACTCTGACTGTCATTTCCTGTGTCTTATTCCAGTGTCTATATCTGCACCTCTAAACTCCAGATGGCTAATCTGCAAAGCTTAATGTGCTAAAAATGGATACCACTCCTTTGCAACATAGTGTCCTTAGCATGGCTCGGCACCTTCTGTAAAGCATCAAAATCTAAGATGTGAACACCACTATGGATCAGTATAGACAGTATGGTTATCAAGTGATTTGACTCCATGTTATTAGAATTAGCCTGGAAATACACTTTAAGAAAGTATGCAAACGCTGGCATGGCAGGTTTTCAAACACATTGCAGTTGTGCTGTCCTGTTGTATACTCAACATGCTTTTATGCATTACTGTGGTGGTAACACATTTTAATAGAATTGAAACCTCAATAGGAATGGGGTGGGGGGGGGAGACAATAAAATTACCTTCAAATGTGTGTAGTGCACTTCTAAAAGCTAGTATTAGTGTTAGTTAATCATGATTAATCGCAGATTTTGAAAGTGCTGAAATGTGACTGTATATATACTTTTCCTGTCAAAATGCATTTATTTTCTTTTAAGGATAGAAAACAGCAATATGTAACTTGTTACTATTGTGTTGCTTTATTAACATAATTTTCCAAACAAAGCCTTCCACAGTATAAAGATAGAAATGCACTAAAATAGCACCAATTCAAGTTACATTAAACTTTTTCCAAAGTCTTAATGAGAGGTTTTATAATTGAAAGAACTAGTCCCCATAGGTTTGCGTATTCATTGCAAAGTGCATTGAATCTCTTAATCCCTCATCCTCCACAATATTAATCTCCTGACGGGCTATGGCTATCCACTTTTGAAGTGGAGTGCACATAATTTGTGTTAGGGCATCAAGTGCTGCTTTGAACTCCAAATGAAAAGTGTTACTGACAGCAGCTTTGTTTCCAGTGGCATGATACCCATACTACTCTTACTGCTTCTGACACATTTGTGTACAGCAGAAATAGTAAGAGTAGTATGCCATTCCAAACATGGCCAGTATCTTGTTCTGCTTTTAGTGCTGACACTGCCAAGTTGTCCAGGAGAAATGCAAGAAGCTAGCCTACCACAGGGGGTCCCTTTTAGATGATAGTTAAGACTTGATGTGAGACCACCTTACAAAGGCTGCTAAGTACTTGATTTTTGTCACAAGTCTCATCTGTGTTTTTGTAAGAAGTCCTTTCTCCATCACAGAATTGCTGTTGTGTGTTTGTGGGGTTTTTGAGTCGGTGTAATGTCCCTGGACACAGCACAAAGGTTCTGCCCTCTTCCAGCCAGTGTTCAGAAGCAGAACTCACACTGAGCTGAATAAAATGTCAATGTGAATTTTGTTTTTAATTTTTGCAAAAGAATGCAGACGTTCAAGAACCGTTAAAGATACTGAATGTCAGGAAAAAAGAAAGAAATTGAAGCTTGATTCCCAGTCCTATATATGGGATGCCTGATTTGAGCTTACACCTCCAAACAATCAAAGTTGTTTGACATTTTTACAGATTTTAATGACATATTTAAAGGGCCTCTTGTTTTATTGATGAGGCTGTTCTTTACAGCCTCAGTTTTAAGGCCTCCAAACATTTTATACCAGTAGAGGCCAGGTTTTCAAGATCAGTGTTTGTCCTGGACTGCTTACAGACAAAAGGTACACATACTAATGAGAGTTTGGAGACTGACAGTATTAATGCTAATTTGACCAGGTCTTTTGTAGAGTAGTTCACAGAAAAACAGATGGACTGAAACAAACTGGAGAAACTAATGAGACTTTGCACACGAGTCATTTACATACAATATATTTACCTATTTGTACACAGCCAAAGTCTGGGATCACAGAACATTTATTTAATCAGACAGATATGTTCAGTTTGGAGCAGTGAAAAGACACAGAGAGAGAGAGTGAGAGTGAGTACATACAACACACACTTATGCTCTGTTTACCCTTGCTGCGATTTTATCGCTGGAGGTTGTCAGGTCATGTATTTTAGGTTGCTAGTGAGCATTCCTACTGCTTGTTGCTTTAACGCTATGTTTCCAACAACGATTTTATATGCGCATTTTGGGATAGCGCATAAAAACTGCTGGATGGAAACACCAAAATGCGCATAAAAAATGTATAGGCTCGCTTGAGGTGGGTAAAAAAAATTTTATTCGATCAGAAGAAATGTGCACAAACTATGATGGAAACTCATTTACCGAATATAAACTCCTATTGAATTTGTTAGGAATAAAAGATGCGCATCAAAAAGGTCATGTGACTGAAAAACATTAATTACTGGACTAACCAGCGGGCCAATCATCGCATCCGAAATGTTGCTCTGGTCATCCTGAAATAACTGTGTCTAGAAAATCTAAAGCCACAAGGAGTTTGCAGAGCAAATAAGTCGAAAACAAAATTGAACTGTATAAAAAAGAAGGTTTATTGATAGTTATCTTATAGATCCGCACGGTATAGTCATAAGGATGGATGAACGCACACATGGCTTTCCCAGAAGTGTGTAATGCGCTGTCACTCCCAAACATGAGACAAAATTAATTTAGAGTGTTTTGTCTGCGTGCTCTAAACCACCAGTATTTTATAAAAAATTAAAAAAAATCACAGTGGCTACAATTTCTCCGGAAGTGACTATTTCATACTTTTGAACAACCTTGGATGGTAACGCGGCTTTATTCGCACATTGTTTTTGCGATTTAAAGGTTTTTTTTTTGTTTGTTTTTTTTTTTTAAATTTGCAACTTGGATGGAAACATAGCTAATTTGTTGGACTGCACAACTGGTCATAGCTTTTGAAAATCTGTTCTCAAATGATGTATTACAAATTAAAAATCTTTATTTTATTTTGACAAATGTCCTTGCTGCTAAAATGTTACATTTTGCTTGGGAAAGTGTTTGTTTTTTTGCACAACAATCAAAGGCATCCATCTAGCACGTTTAAAAAAAAAAAAAAAAAAAAAAAAACAGACCAGATGGATGCAAGCACTCATTCGGTGTGAACATCCCTTAGTATGTCCACTGGTTGACATGCATTCAAAAAGACTTCCTGTACTTTCCATGACATGAACATGAACCACTTACACTTATGTTTTCTATAAATCTTCTACTATTTTCTTTTAATTCATTAATAGGCTGTTGGGTTTGTCTCCATGGTGTGTTCACAGTGGCCTAGCTTCTCACCCCAGCATTTGGTACTGATGCAGAGCGATCCAGGGTCATGTGAAAACGGCTAAAGGCACGACGCTCATGACTGTACTGGCTGCGAAATGCATTTCTTAGCTGGGCATTTACTATGCTGCCACTAAATCCACCAAACGTGCTTGTGATTTTGTGACCTCTCAGGTTCTCTTTCTCTTTCTAATGTGCAATCGTGTTTGTGTGAGATAAGAACATCGAGTACCTTGAGGTTTTTTCCTCTGGTATCAACGTCCTGTTAATGATATTGTGCAATAAGTGTTGTAAAACATTGTAGAAGAGATCAAATCCTCTTATGCGTTCAAAATTACATTTTATGCTTTAATAATCACAACATTCTGTGTTTCTAAGTGTTACCTAGATGATATGTGTGATTATTTTAAATGAAGGGAAGTGATTGCTAGTAAGGGATTGTTTTTACACAGCATCTAGTTTGCACAGGTTTGGTTTTAGTGCATCTGGTTGCAGCATAACTACATTTCTTTGTAAGAAAATCACACTCTGGTTTGGGATTACATGTCTGCATTAATGATAATGGTTTTAGGCTGAATGGTTGTTCATTTATTTTAGGCTTATCAGGTCTCGTGGTTGGTGTTTGATTGATTAGCTAGCTGTTTTTCAGTACTTATGAGAGTGCAAATGTTTTGATGTAGCAAACATGTTGTGGTTGTTTATGTGGTTGTGCGAGTATGGTAATTAATATACCCAAAGCGCACATTAAACAGCATGTTACATTGTGCCTAAAGGTCAGAAAAGTACTTTTTTTTTTTTTTTTTTTTTTTTTAAATCAGTAATGTTTTGCACAAATCTGTAGTCTTACATCTCTATTTATTTTATGTGCCTATTTTAATAACATTTTAAATTTTCACAATCCCTTGATTTACCAGAACTGGAAAACTAATTGAGTTGGTTGGTTAGTTACTTGGATGAATAGTTGGTTAGTTATGGTTGAAGTCAGAAGTTTACAAACACCTTAGCCAAATACAAACTAATTTTTTCACAATTCCTGACATTTATTCGTCGAGAACGTTCCCTGTCTTAGGTCAGTTAGGATCACTACTTTATTTTAAGAACGTAAAATATCAGAATAATAGTAGAGAGAATGATTTATTTCAGATTTTATTTCTTCACATTCCCAGTGTGTCAGATGTTTACACACACTTTGTTAGTATTTGGCAGCATTGCCTTTAAATTGTTTAACTTGGGTCAAATGTTTTGGGTAGCCTTCCACAAGCTTTTCACAAGTTGCTGGAATTTTGGCCCATTCCTCCAGACAGAACTGGTGTAACTGATACAGGTTTGTAGACCTCCTTGCTCATACACACTTTTTCAGTTCTGCCCACACATTTTCTATCAGATTGAGGTCAGGGCTTTGTGATGGCCACTCCAGTAACTTGACTTTGTTGTCCTTAAGCCATTTTTCCACAACTTTGGAGGTATGCTTGGGGTCATTGTCCATATGGAAGACCCATCTGCGACCAAGCTTTAACTTCCTGGCTGATGTCTTGAGATGTTGCTTCAATATATCCACAATATTCCTTCCTCCATGATGCCATCTATTTTGTGAAGTGCAACAGTCCCTCCTGCAGCAAAGCACCCCCACAACATGATGCTGCCACCCCAATGCTTCACGGTTGGGATGGTGATCTTCGGCTTGCAAGCCTCACCTTTTATCCTCCAAACATAATGATGGTTATTATGGCCAAAAAAAATAAAATAATTCATCAGACCAGATGAAATTTCTCCAAAAAGTTACATCTTTGTCCCATGTGCTCTGGCAAACTGTAGTCTGGCTTTTTTTTATGGCAGTTTTGGAGTAGTGGCTTCTTCCTTGCTGAGCAGCCTTTCAGGTCATGTCGATATAGGACTTGTTTCTACTGTGAATATAGATACTTGTCTACCTGTTTCCTCCAGCATCTTCACAGGGTCCTTTGCTGTTGTTCTGGGATTGATTTGCACTTTTTGCACCAAACTACGTTCATCTCTAGGAGACAGAATGTGTCTCCTTCCTGAGCGGTATGATGGCTACGTGGTCCCATGGTGTTTATACTTGCGTACTATTGTTTATACAGATGAACGTGGTAGCTTCATGCGTTTGGAAATTGCTCCCAAGGACGAACCAGACTTGTGGAGGTCCACAATTTATTTTTTTTCCTGAGGGCTTTTGATTTTCCCATGATGTCAAGCAAAGAGGCACTGAGTTTGAAGGTTGGCCTTAAAATACATCCACAGGTACACCTCCAATTCAGTACACCACCTATCAGAATCTAATTGTCTAAAGGCTTGACATCATTTTCTGGAATTTTCCAAGCTGCTTAAAGGCACAGTTATCTTAGTGTATGTAAACTTCTGACCCACTGGAATTTGTGATAGTCAATTAAATTGAAACTATCTGTCTGTAAACAATTGTTTGTAATTTGGAAAAATTACTCATCATGCACAAAGTAGATGTCCCAAACGACTTGACAAAACTATAGTTTGCTAATATGAAATTTGTGGAGTGGTTAAAAAATGAGTTTTAATGACTTCAACCCAAGTGTATGTAAACTTCTGACTTCAGCTGTAGTTAGCTGATTAGTTTGCTTGATTATGTGTCGCTTGTTTATTTGGCTGGTTATTTAGTTGGTTAAATTATTATTTATTTGGTTGGTTGCTTGGTTGGTTCATTAGCATAAGGCATACATTTTTCATAGGATCTGTGTTATGGCAATAATAAATTGTTGGTTTTATTTACATATTTATAGCCCTTTTGTTCAGTCACTTATAAACAGTACAGTAAAGATAGGAGAGAGTGATTGTGATCGGGGGGACCAGAAGGAATTGTGAGATTCAAACTTGCATTGCTTGCATGAGCAACAATGTGCCAGACAACATGCACTAACCCCAAGGCCATGACCCTGACAAAATGTTGGCTACATTTGTAGAAAAGAAGACATTTGAAGTGTAGCTTACAGGAGCTGTTGAGTAGAACTCTTCCGGAACATTCTGTCTCTGCCATGCACCGTGTGACATGCTAGTGTGACACTGGCTCATTCCCAACTCATAGACACACACCTGCTACTCTGTGCATTACCTCACTGTTCTGGGCCATCTGCCCAAGAGCGGATTACACTCCACCCCTTATTAATATACTGCTTCTTAGGGGTGGGCGATATGACCAAAATCTTATTTCACAATGTGAGGAATTTTATATCACAATAACGATATATATTGTGATAGTAATTTTTTTTTCTTTCTGGAAAACCAATAAAAATCGGTTTACACAACCATATTTTCATGCCTATTTTTGGAAGATCTAGTCAGTGAAATAAATACTTTTTAAATAAAAACTACTTCCACTTATACAATTTTCTCCTCATTTAGAACTTGACAAACAGTCAAAGTTGAAATTAAAATAAACACTGGTTTTATATCAACCTTACCATATTACTCAATTTCACATTATGCCACATTTCGGTGTATGTTGTTGAACAATATTATTATAATCTTTCCTCAAGAAACTCAACATCTTTTCAAACCAAAGATTACATAATTTTAGTAAAAATAAAATACACAGCAAAAACAACACGTCTTGCAGAAAATAAATGTCTAAATATATTTAAACACTTCTTGCAAAACAAATGACAGTTAATGCGGACCGTATCTTTTTGCTCTCATAACGTTCTTTAACGTGCTTCATTTTGAGGTGGTAAAACAGATTGTTTTACCACAAGTGATTATCGTCGTGTGGCGCTGTTTGCAGATACATTTTTTCTAATCTGTGTCAGTTTGTGTGAACCTACACCACAGATGTCACACCTGTTTTAACAACAATCTCCCCTTAATTTTCTTGACTTCTATTGATCGTATCAGCAAAAATTCATCATGATGGAAGAGTACAGATGTGCAGTGTAGTCAAGTGCATCTCGGCATGTTAAAGAGATGATCCAGCTGTCTGGATCATAGTGACACTGTCCTGGCAGAGTGTGTCAAAACACGTTGGACTGCTGCATCCTCCGCTATAGAGCGCTCCGATTCTGCCCGCAAATTCAGAATTGCAAAGAATCAGTAACGAGTTTGTGGGCTTGTCTGCGCCATTGCCTGATCTTCATAATTCCTTTTAGTCAATCTGCCGTTAAACCAGCGCATTTTTCCGGCCGCAACTCATTCTCCGTTCAAGCCTGGTTTCAGTCTCGCGTGAAGAGTGCCCACTGATAGATACACTTGCGTTGTGCACATGGATATTTACATCACGATGTACACAATAAATCTCTGTTGATTGACACTTTATATGGCCGCCATGATATATGGCATCATATCGCCTGGCCCTACTGCTACACACTCACACAGACACTTTTCATCACTCTGTCTCTCTTGCACAAAAAGTTGGCGTAGTTGAATAGCCAGATGGAGTGACGGGGTGGAGAAATGATTTGTATGATGCTTTATTTGTGGTGAGTGAACAGCGGTTGATGTTCACAAATTAATTCATCGTGCTCCTCTAAAGGTGTCAGTTCTTTTGTAGCTGATACTGAGGAATTACATTGCAGCAATAATCCTTATTAGTATCGCTGTCATTCACAGCACAGATTATTTAATGGGTTTAAGGTGAGTCAGTTATTGTAAACCTCTCCCAGTGAATGAATATAAAACCCCAAGTGTTTGTTTGTCTGTGTGTTCACTATGTGCCTGTATGTTTGCTATGTCTATTTGCCATTCTTTTGAAAAGTGGGAAAATACAGACTTGGTATTATTACTATTGAGAGATTTTCTAACAATCTTGCCATAATAGCCTCTGACTTTTGTCCAATGTCATGTTTGACCTTTGACCTGCTTGCAAAAGGCTGTGTACGGTTGTAACAATCCATGAGTGACCAAAGGCTGTCAAGCTCCAAAATGGACAAGAAACGTACCATAACAGCTAAATAAAAGTAGTCCATATATCCACTATATTACAAGTCTTCTGAAGCCATATGATGTCTTTGTGTGAAGAACAGACAGAATTGACCCTTCACTAAGCCACGCCTTAAAACCATCTAACTGTCTTAGCAAACGCATGTCAGTGAAATGGCAGCCGGCAACAGTTGCTATTTTCCAATAAGAGCCTATGGGAGTAATTTGTGCGAGTAGTTTTAAGCAGAATTTTTCAAAATGATCAGAAATTTGAAATGCGTTGTTGCTGGGTCACTTGTAATAGTGACACGAGGTACCTAGAGAGGATACGCAGTGTTTTTGTTTTTTTTTAAATAAATCTTGAGAAGAGCATGCTATGGATTGAACGGTGTCATTTCTCATACCCAAGTGAGCATGTATAACATCGAGGACAGCTACATTTGCTCCAAGGTAAATTAAAGTTATAGTTCACCCAAAAATGAAAACTCTATCATAATTTTCTCACTTTCATACCATACCAGATGTGAATGACTTTCTTCAGCAGAACACAAATTAAGATACTTGGAAGAATAATTCAGCTCTGTAGATCCATACAATGCAAGTGAATGGGTGCCAAAATGTTGATGCTCCAAAAAGCACAAAGGCATCATAAAAGTAATCCATGACTCCAGTGTTTTAATCCCTATCTTCTGAAGCGATATAATAGGTGTGGGTGAGAAAGATCAATATTTAAGTCATTTTTTGCTTAATTCTTCTCCCTGCCCAGTAGGGGGTGTTATGCATTAAGAATGTGAATCGCCAAAAACAGAAGAAGAATGTGAATGATCTGTTTCTCACCCACACCAATCATCATATCGCTTCTGAAGATATTGATCACTGGAAATTGATGGATTACTTTTATGCTGATTTATATGATGTTTGGAGCTTCATTTTGGCACCCTTTCACTTGCATTGTCTGGACTAAAAGAGCTGAGAAATTCATCTAAAAGTCTTCATTTTTGCTCGGCAGATGAAAAAGTCATACACATCTGGGATGGAATAAGGGTGAGTAAATGATGAGAATTTTCATTTTTGGGTGAACTATCCCTTTGTTAATTTATTTATGTTTTGATTCAGGTCATAGTAAAGGTGATAGTAAATAGAGTTCACTGCATTATATTGTGTTATGAGACGTTATTAGCTGTTCTGTTCACTAATGCTGATGTTAACAGGTGTGTAATCGCCATCAAATGACTCTTTTCTCTTTTTATGTGACTGTGATCATTTGCCTCAATACTGATTCACAGTTTGCAATCAAATTACTGTGTAATTTAGCAATTTCTTGTACAAAAAAGAATATTCATTCTATTTATGAGAATATTTTGCCAAAAACAGTGCCGTTCACTGCAATTTCCCATTCATTCCTATGGCGATTTCTGCAGAGCTTGTCGGAGTGTGCAACCATAACCAAGGGGGGAGCTTAGCGAAGGGTCAATTAAGACATTATTCATTTAAAATGAGGCATAGCTCTCAAATAATATTATGAATAGAGTGCTAGCTCTCCAATAACCAACATACTGTATTTAGCTAGAGAGCCGTCTTATGCATTCTGGATTAGCCAGATTGTTTTTCAGAGTCATAACCTGCTTTCGTGTGCCGTGTGAGAGTGATGCCGTAACAAAACCAGCTATGGGTGGGAAAGGTCTAATTGCAGGCTGTGCTTGGTCAAAGTTGCAGTTACATCACAGAGAGAGAGGTACCCGGAAGCTTTCTTTACTCTAAATCCACTGCTCGCCTACCAATCCACCACTGCAATGCTGAGATGCCTTAAACCGCTTAGGATCTAATCTGGAGCCTGGGATCCAAGAGGAGCACATGTACCGGGAGTCCAAAAACGAGGGGCTAAATTGTGGCATGTGACTATGGGAATGGTCCATCCCTCCGACTATTTCCAGAGACATAAGGATGAGATGGGTTACTCGTATACACATGAATGGGAGAAATTTCAATTGAGCTAATTAACTACAATTATTTGATTTTATTGTTGATTGGAAATGTTATTTGATCATAATCTTGCTGTTTTGGAGTTCAAGACTGGTTTCCTTCAGCTATGATTCTTTTAAAGGTGAAGTGTGTAATTTCTGTTACGTTTCAATAGACAGTTGTATGCTAAAATGGTGTTGCACTGCTGCCACAGTATCCTACCCCAGACTCAAGCTTCATAATAACAGTAATACCACAGTGTTTTTCATTCATTACAGTTGTATGTGCAGTATCAGTATTCCCAGATAGTAGTGGTTTTCACATTGGTGGAAATGGGGGACCCTAGCTGGGGAGTAAGTGGGCATTTAAAGATTAGGTTAGAGAAAACTGCAGGATGTTTTGGACAACTACCTCAGTTTAGTTCTTTAAAAATCAAGAATTGTTATACTGGGTGAAATGTCCACAGAAGGGTGACAAAAGCGAGTTTTAAAGCATGTTGTTTTAGGTTGTCGATGTAGTACAATGATGTGATGCTGCTGAACCAGCACACATTAAGTTGCACCACAGGAAAAGGTAAATGTACTTGAACTGATGCAGAAATTTCTGATGGGAGATGCCACTTGTCAGTAACTCTGTAGAATGGGGTAGATGTCAGGGTACTGGAAAATTTGGTATCAACATGTCGACATCCAGTGTGATCATGTTGGTCTGAATTGGAACTGCATCTCCAGCAATCCCCGCACACACACCCCTAATGTAACATCCTTATTAACTACATCATTGATGGTTCAGTAAACAATTATTAGGCTATCAATTGTATTTAATACAGAAAGGTGTTTTTCGTGCAATGATGTGTGATCGCAATGTGAGACACAAAATTAGAATTGTAGCTTAAAACCTGTTGATGCTCATTGACCCCACCCATAGGTTTGACTTTACTTTGCTTAAATGAGTTCACATTTACTATATAGTGTGCTGTTCAAAATTGTTCATAATGTTGACAAATTATACATCTTTATAATGTGTCAAAATAATTAAATTCTTTTTTTTTTTTTTTTTTTTTGACTAGACTATATAGTATATGTGAACTAATTTAAGCAAAGTGACATCAGTTCTGGGAGGGGGGGCATGCACATCAACGGGCTTTATTTTGAATCTGAAATAACATTGTTCAACCCTAATGTCACAGATCGTTCCCCAGTGTGTGCTCTGGAAATCAGATGATAAAACAACTCTGAATATTAAGTGCCAACGACTGCATCTCAAAGAGCTCATTTGCAATTGAAATGAATTTCATGTGATGTTTTCATTCACTGGTATTGTTTGTCCTTGTATTTTACTGCTAAGCTAAATGCTGTATGTTTAAATATGTTTGGTCCCTCTCAGACATTATTTTATATCGGTCCAGACCAGTTCAGCTGGTGTTTATTTAGAGGTGGATTAATATAGAATTTGTCAGGAGACGGTGTTGATTACTGTATTCAAGATGGAGCTGAATACAGCTTTAAATACACTCAAGTTTGTTTGAACTGCCAACTATGAATCACAGTTCTTGCTCTAAAATACTAATTGATTACTGTTGCTCTGTGTATAACAAAAGGCGGGATGTGATGACGGAATCATGGAATTAAATGGCTAATGTTTAATAGCATCTGTTTGCATCGAATTCTTTAAGCAGGATGTAATTTTATTTGTCAAATAACAACCCACAGAAACAGTCACGCTGAACTGCTAATGAACTGCCTCAGAATGAGTCAGAATTCCGATCTGTACAATTTATGGGTACATCTCACAAAATATACCCACAGTGACTGCCTAGAGAGCAGCAAACACTAATTGGCACTGTCACTTCTGGTTGCAGGATTACCGAAGCAAAAATAGTGTGCACTGTAAGTCCATGTTTGTTTATAGTGTATGCTTAGGTCCCTACTGAAAGAGACACATCCTGACCTTAGAATGACATTTTTAGCAGATGTTAATGCTGCGGATGAGAATTATACCTCAAATGCTGCTTAAGGAGAGATGCGCTATTGTGTTTTTCCTAAGCGATCAGACTTGCAGTTTTCGCTTGACGTACGATAAAACAGTTTATTTCAAAATACCATAGACTGATATATGGCTCGGGTCCCTCCAATGTAAATGTCAAAATATCATAGAGACTTTAGGGTGGGCCCTTTTAACTTTGGCCAACATCTAGCAATCACCCAGAACACCCAAGTAACCACCTACAACAATGGAACAATAACAATGGAATTAGAACACTACTGCGCAAGTCTGGTCCTGAAGCATTTCCGGTAGCAGAATTATCATAACCCTGAACTGTCAAATTAAAATGACTCTTGCATACTTTCAGAGTCTAGCTAAAACAGAACAAAAAAGATATGTGCAAAAACTGAAAATAAACTGGGGAAAACATTACTGGATCATTTAAATGAGACTTTGAGTCAACACATTTTCTCAAAGAACATCAAATGTTTACCTGAAGTGATTTATCAAGTTGTTGATACTGAATGTTAGGGCTGGGCGATAGGACAATGTTATCGGATATCGACAAAATCTTACAAAGATCCCTATGCCGATTGCGACACTCAGTTGAAAGATGATGATCAACAATATCTGGAAATGGAAAAACCATGGATCTGGGAAGTCGGCAAATATATTAAACAGTGTCCAGGGTGTGAAACTAGCACCTGCCACCCGGCCAATGTGACGAGGCCGAATCCAGTTTGCAAGCTCCTCGTCCAAATGTATTTCATGCACGAGTAATTTTTCTCATCTACCCGCAATAGGGTAACGCATACATACGTGCTTGAAGAAACACATTTTATTATATTTTTAAGAATCGACAAAATAAAAGCCATCAATTCTTGTGTCTGATTTGTTGTTTGTTCAGAGGCGTACAGCATGAATCTGTCTCGTGGAACAAGTGCATGTAAACAGTTTTCACACACTTTTTTTTTTTTTAAACTGTTTGCAAGAATAAGGTCATCTATGAAAATTCTGCAAATAATCTCTGATCATCTCAGGAGGTGCTGTGAGTTTAGTTCGCTTTATCTCCACGGACCAGTTCGTGGTTAACATGCACTGTGAATGCAACTCTGCAGGTTCAGTCCACGCAGCCATCACACCGCTCAGGAAGGAGACTAATTTTTGTCTCCTAGAGATGAACGTAGTTTGGTGCGAAAGGTGCAAATAAATCCCAGAACAACAGCAAAGGACCTTGTGAAGATGCTGCTGGAAAGGGGTAGACAAGTATCTATATCCACAGTAAAACAAGTCCTTTATCGACATAACCGGAAAGGCTGCTCAGCTAGGAAGAAGCCACTGCTCAAACTGCCATAAAATCCCAGACTACAGTTTGTCCACACATGGGGACAAAGATCTTACTTTCTGGAGAAATGTCCTCTGGTCTGATGAAACAAATCTTGAACTGTTTGGCCATAATGACCATCATTATGTTTGGAGGAAAAAGGGTCAGGCTTGCAAGCCGAAGAACACCATCCCAACCGTGAAGCATGGGGGTGGCAGCATGATGTTGTGTGGGTGCTTTGCTGCAGGAGGGACTGGTGCACTTCACAAAATAGATGGCATCATGAGGAAGGAAAATTATGTGGATATATTGAAGCAACATCTCAAGACATCACCAAGGAAGTTAAAGCTCCATTGCAAATGGACAATGACCCCCAGCATACCTCCAAAGTTGTGGCAAAATGGCTTAAAGACAACACAGTCAAGGTATTGGAGTGGCCCTCACAAAGCCCTGACCTCAATCCGATAGAAAATTTGTGGGCAGAACTGAAAATGCAAGGAGGCCTACAAACCTGACTCAGTTATACCAGTTCTGTCTGGAGGAATGGGCCAAAATTCCAGCAACTTATTGTGAGAAGCTTGTGGAAGGCTACCCAAAACATTTGACCCAAGTTAAACAATTTAAAGGCAATGCTACCAAATACTAACAAAGTGTATGTAAACTTCTGACCCACTGGGAATGTGATGAAAGAAATAAAATCTGAAATAAATCATTCTCTCTACTATTATTCTGACATTTTACATTCTTAAAATAATGTAGTGATCCTAACTGACCTAAGACAGGGAATGTTTTCTACGATTAAATGTCAGGAATTGTGATAAACTGTGTTTAAATGTATTTGGCTAAGGTGTATGTAAACTTCTGACTTCAAGTTTGTGTGTGTGTGTGTGTGTGTGTGTGTGTGTGTGTGTGTGTGTGTGTGTGTGTGTATATATACACATACACACACACACACACACTCTCTACCTGTCAAATGTTTTGAAACACTTGAATGAAATGTTTCTCATGATCTTAAAAATCTTTTGATCTGAAGGCGTATGCTTAAATGTTTGAAATTAGTTTTGTAGACAAAAATATAATTGTGCCACCATATTAATTTATTTCATTATAAAACTAAGATTTAATAAATAAAAATTAATGACTTGGACCAAATAATAAAGAAAAGCATAATAAGTCTGGTAAATGACTTATGCAGCTTCATTCTATTTTATAGGGGTGATCTATAGTCACTTTTAGAGCCCTTAAAGAAATACTCTGAAAATACTCTCTGAAAAAGAAATACTTAGTACGTATCCAGCCGTCTCACTTCATTGCAGCGGTTCATGCATCCATTTGTTTTTTCACAGAGCTAAACACTTAAATGTCCGATAGTTCCAGGCATCCAGGGAGCATCCAGCCACTGAACAATATGGTCCAAATTTGAATGACATTCCATTACTTTTGTATTAACGTTGGTAACGTTAAAGTCACTATGAATGAATTGCCTCCTGCTGTTGTTTTGAATGAATTTGACAACTACTTATAATTGTTCAAGGGACAAAGACTTCACTTCCTTAAACTTATGAATAACCTTTGAAATCGTCTATAAACATCTCGGAACACCTTAGCAACCACATAGCAATGCTCTGGCAACCACCTGGCAAGCTGTGCACAGGCAAGCACATGTTTTTCTTAATGTAATGTTAAGATCTTAATTTTTAGTATCTTAAGGAGGGTCACTGGTTGATGGAAGTAGTAATGGACTTTTATTAAATCAAATATTTGGTTGTAGATTCAGCTGCTGCTAAAAGGAAAGGATTGCTTTGGTGTTTGGTAACAGTGCTGTGAATGCTTATTTAGAATCATGTACTGTCACGTCTAAGGCAAGGTTGGTAACAATCACTAAAATAAAGTCATCACCATTGTAAACGAGCATTGAATGAGAGGTTTCACAAGTAGTATGTTTACCCAGAGGCTAAATGGAAGGATTTTATGGAAAACAAAAACAGCTTTGATCTGTTATGAAATTCTGTTTGGGTCTTAATGGTAAGAACTAAGGTGAAAGTTAATATGTAAGGACATATGTAATCACCTGGCTAAGTCTTGTGTAATCTGCTAGAATTTTCTCTGACTTTACGTTAAGCCTGCACATTTAATCATGATTGAATTGAAATCGCAATATGTCCTTGCACATTTTCTACATTTTTACTACATTTAAACTAAATTTAATTCAGTAAGTTTAGAGTCTACATACTGTGCTGATGGACTAAATTAGCGTCACATGCACTACGTGCGAGACGTAATGGAATTTGACTCTTTATTGCCACTTATACTTTGTCATATATACTTTGGCCTTTATTTTGAGCCAAGTGTGCACAAAAATAGTCCTTCTAATGGTGGTATCGTGCTAGTTTGTAGTATTTTGCATGCCTTATTGAAAATGTGAAATGCTGTTACAATTTTACTTTTTACCCTTTTGTGCTTTTAGCACTGATGTCCAAGCAGCAGCAAAATTAAATCTTAAATGTTTATTGTATCCAGTGAGGTCTATAATGCATGTGAAAACAACTATAATATAATTTTGGACCTATTTGTGAAGTCCTGCTTGCTTGCATGCGTGCTGTTTACATTATACTAAACGGATGGGTGATTCTCATGAAACCTGTCAAGGAAATGTCCTGGTCATAGACCTTATGTACAGCAGCGCCATCTTTGATTTTTGAGGAGAATTACAATGAGGCTGTGAGAGAGAGATGTGAGCCCCTTCACTGGGTTGTCCAGTTGTTTAAAGTGTTTTTGGACCATTCTGTTGATTAAAATATTGAAATTTCTTTCCAAGAAATTTCAGTGGACAAAAAAAAAACTCCAGACAACACGAGTTGTGGAAAATTAGATGTGATTTAGCAGCTTAAAGCAGCTTTTTACAGTGCATTTCATTGAAGAGACTGTAAATCTATCCCTCATAGCCTTTGTTTTTATTCCTGTCAAAAATCAAAGATGCTGAAAAGGTCTATGTTATTAACCCCAAATTAATAATAATAAAAAAAGATGAAATTGTATTTTGCATAAAATGTTTTTTTGCTACATTTAAAACCATTAAGATTTTCTGCATTGTGACATTATTTACAGTACAGTTAAGCACATTTTACCCCTCAGTTCTTATACAGCGCAACCGTGCTGGCCCACTTTTTAAACCACCTGGGTTCCGGAAGTAATTTTTCATTAATTTCTTCCATAGACTTTTCATGAAATCATTCTTTTAATTTTGGTGTAAAATAGGACCAGGACATTTTCTTGAAAGGTTTTGTGAGAATCATCTGGATAAGCAAACCACAGATGATTAATCATCACGTAAGTTATGGTAAAAAAAAAAAAACTACATTTCTTAATGTAGCTAAATTTGTTTCTTTTTTTTTTTTCCACAGACTACCTATGCGGTCCAGAAGACAATGTGTACAATATTGACTTCACGAGGTTCAAGATCAGGGACATGGAGACAGGGACAGTGCTGTTTGAGATCACCAAACCTCCAGCCACAGGTGAGTGTGAACACTGGTTATTATGACCCTGTTACACAGCTCTTCCTCCTCCACTTCCAACAAGTGCTGTGGTTATTGCTTACAGTCATTTGCGATGTGTGCACAATCAAACATTTTAAAGTTTAGAAAGCATACTCATAAGCTTAGTACCACTAGAAACGTGTCCAAACTTCACCCTACAAAGAAAAACAATCCATGTTTGAGTGTGTGGTCACAAATATGATGAATTAGTAATGTGGTATTGAAGTGGTATGTGATATGCTATGATATCAAATGTCTTTTTTCCGTACAAAGGCGTCTGTTGCCTTGAGGTTTATATTATAGGCAGTGCTCGCCCTCATGTTTCTGGCAAAAGATTTTGGCATTTGACTTAAAAAAATGTTTCAGGCTAACTTCCCTTTTAGATACAGTGGTCATAATTTGTAAGCATTTGTTCTTCCCTATAATTTATTTGTTTTTACATGATGAAACGCATGAAAATGTCCTCTTTAAATGTGATATTAATTCTGATCAGGCACATACACCTCAATGATGTAATCAGTATAATTCTTGTGATGTTTACCTTTTTTAGATAAAGGTGGGGATAAAAGAGATGTTGATCCAAATGCTGGGCGATTTGTACGATATCAGTTCACGCCGGCTTTCTTACGGCTACGTCAAGTAGGAGCCACGTAAGTACAATCTTAAATCAGTGAGGGAATGTGTTGCCTTTAATGCATCTATACAGCCATTTCATTTTGATTTGTCTTTAATTTAAATTGTTTAAAATTTCTAACAGTAGAGTGAAGTTGCTAAAATGAGTCCTTGTGGAATATGAATATTGCACAAAGTGTTACCACTGTTGTCAAGTCATATCATGTTGTTCTTTATCGCAAAGAGATTAGAAATAGTAGCGAATATAAGGACAGACAGCTGATACTCATTAGTTGAGCAGTATTATTTTCCAGTAGAATAGTCTTTTGCTTATTGAGGCGAGAAAAAATAATCTAAATAATTTTTTTTAAACTAAAGCTATTGAGTGAATCTAATCATCATGCTAAAGGGCAGAATATAGAGATATATGCAATAAGCTTCTCATTATACATCATGATTGCAGTTCACATGATACTTGGCAGAATTAAATGCTAAATAGTTATGCTAAAAAAAAAGTTCACTTAGAAATGAAAAATCGTGTGCTCACCCTCCTGTTGTTTTAAACCCAAATGACTTGCGTTCTGGAACACAAAAGGAGAATCTTTTGAAAAATATCCTAGCTGCTCTTTTCCATATTATGACAGCAAATAGGAACTGGGTCTGCCAAGCCTCAAAATTACAAAGAAAAGGCACCATTAAAGTTGTACATATAACTTGTGTGCTATATTCAAAGTCTTCTGAAGCCATATGACAGCTTTGTGTGATGCCATTTAACAGCATTGACTGGGGTAGGTAAAAATATTTTTATTTTTCCGATGCATTGTGATCTTCATTTGAACTTTCTAGATCTTGATTCGTAAATCCCAAACTCAATATTTTACTCTGTGCAGCCCACTACTACAATGAGAGAAAATCACTCGTGCTACACGACTAAAAATTTATATTTTTGGCTACTGGAGGGTAAATGTTCATATTTCACTGACCAGTAATTGTACAGTATAGTGGTGGAGTATTCAGCAGTGAGATCCTTTCACTGCATGTTGAGAGTAAACGTTGTTCTGTGTAATGTGTGTCCAAAGACAAGATCCACACAACCCATTTGTCATTGAACAATGTCTCTTAATACATTTTCTGTTCTTTTATAGTCAGTTGTTGATCAAAAACAACAAAGAAACATTTAATTCTAATCACGCAAAGCATTTTTGGCATTATGTAATTCCATTCGTGTCTCTCTCGTTTATATGCGCTCATTTACAGATGCTCTTTACAGAAATGCCGGTTTTCTTAAAGAGACAGTACTGGTTTTAGCAGGTGTTCAACAAATCAATGTAAATACTTGCAAATAGTACAAAAAATAAAATTAAACACATGTAAAAAATATATACACGTGATATAGTAGCATATTAATTGATTGAATACATGGATTTGTTAAAAAGCTAAAATGTGACCAAATTGATAAACTAATAAAATATAACTAGCAAAATTAATATTTTCTTAATTTACCTAAAGTGTATTCAGAAACATTTTATGTTGCGGCTTTATGCTCAAATGTTTTAAATTATTATTTTTTTCACATCAATCTTCACTCCATACCCCATAATGACCAGGCAAAAAAACAGATTTTTGCTAACGTTGATAACTTAAATATCACATTGACAAGTATTCAGACCCTTTGCTATAACACTTGAGATTTAGCTCTGGATCATTTCTCTGAATCATCTTTGAGATGTATCTACAGTTTGTTTGGAGTCCACCTGTGGCAAATTCCATTGATTGGACATGATTTGGAAAGGCACACACCTGTTTATGTAAGATCTCACAGCTGAAAATGCATATCAGACAAAAACCAAGCCATGAGGTCAAAGGAACTGCCTGTAGAGCTCAGAGACAGGATTGTGTCAAGGTACAGATCTGAGCAAAGGCTACAATATTTTATTTTATTTTATTTTTTATTTTTTTTGGCTGCATTAAAAGTTCCCAAGAGCACAGTGGCCTCCATAATTCTTAAATGGAAGAAGTCCAGGACTCTTCCTAGAGCTGGCCGCCCTGTCACCTAGAACCTGATGGTCACTCTGGTTGAGCTCAAGAGATCATGTATGGAGATGGGAGAAACTTACAGAAGGACAACCATCACTGCAACACTCCACCGATCTGGGCTTTATGGCAGAGTGGCCAGACGGAAGCCTCCCCTCATTGCAAGACATGTGAAAGTCCGTTTGGAATTTGCAAAAAGCACCTAAAGGACTCTCAGACTGTGAGAAACATGATTCTCTTGTCTGATGAAACGAAGATTGAACTTTTTGGCCTAAATTCCAAGCATCATGTCTGGAGGAAACCAGGCACCGCTCATCACCTGCGCAATACCATCCCAACGGTGAAGCATGGTGGTGGTAACATCATGCTGTGGGGATGTTTTTCAGCTGCAGGAACTGGGGGACTTGTCAGGGTTGAAGGAAAGCTGAACGCAGCAAAATACAGAGATATCCTTAATGAAAACCTGGTCCAGAGCACTCAG
This sequence comes from Myxocyprinus asiaticus, assembly GCF_019703515.2. Taxonomy (NCBI): domain Eukaryota; kingdom Metazoa; phylum Chordata; class Actinopteri; order Cypriniformes; family Catostomidae; genus Myxocyprinus; species Myxocyprinus asiaticus. The sequence continues at coordinate 14,749,062 of NC_059383.1, forward strand.
GACCTCAGACTGGGCCTAAGGTTCACCTTCCAACAGGACAATGACCCTAAGCACACAGCCAAGACAATGTAAGAGTAGCTCTGTGAATGTCCTTTATTGGCCCAGCCAGAGCCCAGACTTGAACCCAATCAAACATCTCTGGAGAGACCTGAAAATGTCTGTCCACTGACGGTCCCCATCCAACCGGACAGGGCTTGAGAGGATCTGCCGAGAAGAATGGCAGAAAATCCCCCAAATCCAGGTGTGCAAAGCTTGTCGCATCAAACCCAAATAGACTTGAGGCCGTAATCGCTGCCAAAAGTGCTTCAACTAAGTACTGAGTTAAGGATCTGAATTCTTTTGTCAATGTGATATTTCAGATTTTCTTTTTAATAAATTTGCAAAGTTATCAAAAATCAGTTTTTTCCGTTGTCATTATGGGGTATGGAGTGTAGATTGATGTGGGAAAAAAATATTTAAACTATTTTAGCATAAGGCTGCACATAACAGAATACTGAATACTTTCTGAATGCACTGTAGTTAGAATGTCCCTTGTATAATTAACAGCATTAGCTGGGAGAGAATTTCTTTCATATGTAAAAGGGACGTTATGACTGAAATATGCCCATATGAATCGATATTGAATCACTTGTGAATATGAATCTAAACGAATTGGAAATCTGTACTAACACTCAGCCCTAGCATTGACCCTGAATCTTGTGACCAAACATCTTTGATCTCAATGCCACCATATTTGATTTAAGAGATACAGCTGAGGCAAAATTTTTTAGTGAATAATGACTAACCTTTGTGTAAGGAACAGACAGAAGACTTAATGGCGCAATAGTCTTTTAGACTTTTAATGATCATTTTATGATGCCATTCACTTAAATTATATGGTAAAGAGCAACCAGGATTTTCTTAAATTCACCTTTCATGTTCCACAGAAGAGAAAAGGATGGGTTTAGATGACATGTTGGCAAGAAAATAGTGATGGCGTTTCCATTTTTGTGTAAACTACACCTTTAGTTTAAGCTTTGGTAGAAATGGCTGCCAAACAGTTATCTAAACTGCCCAAGAGAAAGGACTATGGAAAAAAATATACTGTGTGTATATGCTTCCATGAAAACACACATTTGAATTTGGAAGAGCCTTCCAATCTTCTCTTCCTTGTTTTTCCGTCTGTAGCGTTGAATTCACAGTGGGGGACATTCCTATCAATAACTTCCGGATGATTGAGAGGCACTACTTCCGTGAACAGCTGCTGAAGAGCTTTGACTTTGAGTTTGGCTTCTGCATTCCCAGCAGCAAGAACACCTGCGAGCACATCTACGAGTTCCCTCCACTCTCTGAGGATCTCAGTAAGTGTCATTAGCTTTATTGGGCTGGGAATTTCCAACAATAAACCCTGAAATTGTAAGCGGTGTCAGGTGTAGCCCCTTTTTGAGAGGTTGTAATCATCTAAAGCGTGTTTCTATGAAGAGTATTGCAGATGTTGTTTGTCAGCTCATTTGCTATTCCCATTTATTTCCAGGAGAATAATATGTAGAGGAAATTAAATCTAGACATCTTTGAAAACACTTTTTGCACACATCTTAAAATATGTAGTTAAAATTAAGGGTTTATTTTGGAGCTGTAGTGCAGCAGTCAGGGCATGAGCTCTTGGCACATCAAAGCCATCATGCTCAAAAGGTAGATAAGGGTCACAATGGTTGATTAGTGAGGTTGAAGTTAGAGGGGTTGTTTAGTTTTTAATTTGTTAGTTGTTTGGGTTTTGTTAGTTTTTGTTTGGGTTTTGTTTGCTTTTTGAATTGTGCTTTGTTGTTGTGTTTTGTGTTTTGTTTGTTTTCATTTATTAATTTGTATTTATTTATAGTTCTGTTATTTTATCAATGGTGCTTTAACATGTTGACAGTGTGCTGTGCTTAGCTGTTATACAGTTTGCATGGTACTAGGGTTGCACAATTTACCGGTACTTAAAAAGCATCACAATACCAAAAAAAATGTAAACGGTACAATATCATCATGTTTCTAATTTCGGTACCATATTACAGTATGCTGTAATTAGCTAAATTAAATGAGATGTGACAGTTTTGAGATGAAATCAATGACAATTTAAAAAATAAATAAATAAATAATTCTGAATATGGCCAACTGTGATCAATAAACAGTAGAAGGATGTAATTTAATTAAATATTGTACAGTCACATGTGCTGCACGCTACAGAATGAACAAGAGGTGCCCCTCTGCTCTGTCATCTGCTTCACACACACAAACAGTCGCGCGCGCACACAGTCACAAACGCAACACATACTACTGGTGCTTAATTTTCATGCAGTGCGTTTAGAGTATAAACGGCTGTTATCCCAGCATTAATGGGAAGCTTGATGTAACTAACCTGTCAAAAATAGGAAGAACTCAAAGGTCTGTCAAAATAAAAGTCTCTTAAAAGAAAGCTCTTCAACTGGATGCATGAAATTGAAGACAGAAAAATATAACTACTGTATAAAAATTGAATATTCAAAAAGTAGCAATAATACTCAAAATAACAATTCTATCATATTAAATGGTTGTTTAAATATTATTATTATCATTATTGTTATCTATAAACAATATTACAAATACAGTGTTGGGTGTAATGCATTACTAAGTAATTCATTACTGTAATTATATAAAATAATTATTTTAAATAATATAAAATAAGTAAAGGGATTACTCCTAATTTTTCAGTAATTTAATTACAGTTACTTCTGATATAATTGCATTAAATATTTTATAGTCTATAGAACAATTCTATATAAAACAATAGTGAATTTAAAATCTAAATTTAACATCTAATGTTAAAATATATGTTTTCTAATTTAATGCAGCCCCCTTAAATTCTTTGGCCAGTTCATGAATAATTTATTTGATTTTATGTGATATATTTGAAAGAATTAAAAGAACAGTTTTGTGTCTATCCTTGTATTTTTCATCTGGTGGAGGTTGATCAGGGTTTTAGAAAGTAATTCGTAATAAGTAATGCAATTACATTTCAGACAGAGTAATTAGTACAGTAATCGAATTACACTGTAGAAGATGTAATTAGTAGTTAGTAATTACTTTTTAGAGTAACTTACCCAAAACTGCACAAATGCAAGTTATTTATCAGCATGTTGTGATTCAGCCATAGCAGCCTTGTGCCACAGGTAATCAGATTTTTTTTTTTTTTTATTATTATGATTTTTTTTATTTTTATTAATGTTTTCATTAATACTGTGAAGCAAGCTCTGTTGTGTAGCATTTTAATTTACCAAAAATAAAATTGCAATTTTATGTAAATTAAAATGCTACACAAAAGAGCTAGCTTTTTTTTATTATTATTATTAAAGCTGTATGTATCAATTTGATCAAACAATTTGATAATAACATTTAATTAAAACATTTAACATGGAACCCCGAAAAATTCAAATGGAAAATGCATAATTTGTATCTGTGATACTTCATGCAATTCTTGCAATTCAAGTAATTTTCTGTGTAATTTCATCAAAAATCTGAGGCTTTTTATTTGTTGATTTATAGTATCGAGTTAGTATCGATACCGAGGTACCGGGGCTGGTACCGAAGTCAGAATGTTGGTATCAGAGCAACCCTATATGGTACAACCCTCTCGGATAAGTTGCGTCATTAATTTCATCACCTCTAAAGTACAGCAGCTACAGCCATGCGCATGTATTAGTGAGGCTGAGTATTTTTTGTTTTTATTTTATTAATTTGTTCGGCATTGTGTATGTTTTGTTTTGTTTGTTTTTTTTGTTTGGGTGGGGGGAGATGTTGTTTGGTTTTTAATTTGTTAGTTGCATTTTTTTAGTTTGTTTGCTTTTTGAATTGTGCGCTTTTTGTTGTTGGGTTTTGTGTTTTGTTTGTTTTTTGTTTTATTTAAGGCGGTCGCACACAGGACGCATCTGGCGGACAACATGGTGCGTTCTAAAATTCGAAACAATTGTTTTCAATAAAGGTACGCACACCTCTGCCGCCGCTCAGCATCTATCGGCGGCGCCGAGCTACGACTCCGGAGGCTGCTCAAATTTCTGCCGCACCATGGAGCGCAACTCTCATAGTTTTCCATTAAATTAAACGCAAATTATCAAAGGACAAAGATTATTTACTCACTGGATGATATATTGTGTATGTATCTTTCATATAGCCTACGTAATGTATTTTCAGTAACAAGTATGTCTTTGTGCGGTTTGACAGCTTGAATGAAATTAAACCCATTCAATGCTACAGATATAGAAATTCCATAACTTTGCCATTTCTAATCGTTCAGTTTGCGCAGTTACACCAGTTTCATACACTAACTGCAAACTAACTCATCAACATCTCTTTGTTCATTCTTGAAGTTCAAAAACATTTGTAACTTTTGTGTGTATCTGCACTGCACCTGCCACCTGCACCGCATCGGGTGGCAGACAGTACACACAAAAGTTACCAAGGTTTTTCCCTGCTTCAAGAATGAATAATGCTAGAGTAAATAACCTATGTCCTTTGATAATGAGGATTTGGGTCGAATTTAATGGAAAATATGTGAGTAGTGCTCCGTGGCGCAGCAAAAATTTGAGCAACCTCCGGAGTTGTAGCTGGGTGCCACTGGCAGATGCCGGGCAGCGCTGGAGATGATGCAGAAACAACTTCATCACATATACTTTTTATCTTACATGTAAGATAATAATAATCATATTAACAACAATAATAGCACTTGTTATTCTTATGGTGTGTGTGTGTGTGTGTGTATATACAATAAATCTTCATTCTGTTTGTCAGGTTTAATATACATTTTCATAATGATTAAAATAATACTGCTAAAAACTGCCAACAAGAATAAAAACATTTGTACAAGCGTACATTATTGTGTAATATATATATATATATTTGTATTTTTTTTTTTTTTAGCATCTTGACACTCTCCCATCCAAACTCAGCAGCATTCTGAGCAGCGATAAGAGAGGGCATGTGCGCATAGCACCTTCATGTGACTGTAATACATTAAAGTTATTAACAACATCCATTGATTGTTAGACGAATACGTACATGTGATAACTGAAAATCTAAATAATTTGCACCATGTGCAGTCATCATAATGAATAATTGAAGAAATAAATCACTTGGCATTAATGGCAAAACAAAAAATAGAACCGTTTCAAATATATTCTATATAAATCATAAGTTGTTCAATTTATCTGTATTATTTTAGATCGCTATATTTTATATTATTTTTTTTTTTTTATCAAGTATTATGTCAAAAAGTAAAACACTATGGCCAGCTTGAAATAAAACATTGCTGGCACTGAGGAAGCTGTAAACTGGCATCTCTCGCACTCCTTGTCTCTCTCGCTACCCCCTTGCGCTCTCTCTCCCTGCATGTCAGTCCTCCCCGTTATGGATTGTGGGCAAAATAGTGTCGGCGAGTGTACATTGGCTGCACACTCTAATTCAGAGTGCATTGTGGGTAAGAATGAATGGACAGATGTAAAGAATGAATTTGGACACCAATACAAAATGGCTGACACCCAAAATAGTGCACTATATAGTGGATAGGGAGCGGTTTTTGACACCGCTTATATCCAAATACAAAAGGTCCAAAAGGTCCCATAATAAAAAGAACATTGTGAGAAGAAAACTAATTTAAATAGTTTTATTTTGTTTAATAGTTTAGTTTGGAATCATGTTGATAATTAAATTAGTTTTTAGAAGACATGTAAAATTTAGAACTTGGTTGTTGGGAAAACATACAAATTTGATGCTGGGACCTGTAAAAGACTTTAATCTTTAATTAGTCTTCATTATTTTGTATAACACAGCAAAAAAACTTTATCTCTTGGTCAGTTACAAAAAAACATTAAAGGGATAGTTCACCCAAAAACTTTTTGTGATCATTCATTCACCCTTTTCTATTATTTTCAGTACGTGAGATGATCCTACATCCTTACGAGACTCAGTCTGACAGTTTCTACTTTGTGGACAACAAGCTGGTCATGCACAACAAAGCAGATTACTCTTACAGCGGAGGCCCTTAAGACACCAGGGGATGGAGCCAGAAACAGAGTTTGACTAACAGACCTATGAACCAATCAAACGTCTTTCTCCACCAGTCATGCCCTCCTTGATACGATGTCATAAACCACCGCCTACAGTGCTCATTGCCTGTTTTCATAAGATCTAGAGTCATACTATCACAAGGTCTTGTCTGATACATACATATCCTATTCTGATTTCCACACTGCCATTGTTCACAGTACATCAGCAAATAAAGCTATTTAAATGTCTGTTTTTACGCCCTCAAGTGAGCAAATTAAAATAAGGTTACATGTTTTGTATGGGCAAAGCACTGTGATGTGAATGGTTCTTGAGTGTATGTGGATTTTGATTTCAGTAATTTTGTGTGCTTGTTTGTGGACAGTGCTCACAATTTAAGACTGATAAAAATCATTATGTATTGCTGATGTAAAATAATTATTTCCCCATCAGAATAAGCTACATACCTTTATATCATATTTCATACTTGTGAACTTTTCAACCTAAATAGAACATTATTTTATGGTAAAACACAATAATTGATAGATTTGTGTTGCATTAGATATATTTTGATACGTGAACAAAGTTGAAACTTGCTTAATTTTGAGATGTTGATATTTGTGTGTATTAAAATAAAAAAACAGCAAAAAAAATAAAAAATTTGAAACAGTTGAAGATCAGTTAAAGGTGCACAACTGACATGGATCTACAGTGGTGTGCAGTTTGGTCAACGGGATTCGCTTGGTAACGTAATAAAAACCTTTGCTTTCAAAGGTCTGCATAAAGTTCTTGACACGTGGAAATATGCTGTGAAAGATGTTCTGTGTAGATCAATTGTTTGTGAAAAACATCCAACAGTACAGAAATGGGAATATAGCACATGTTACAAGCCTTGACCTTTCAAAGGTCTAGTCTGTGTGGTTTCTCTTGTATATGTGTGTGTGTGTGTGTGTGTGTGTGTGTGTGTGTGTATATGTATATATATATATATATATATACACACACACACACACACACACACACAAGGAAAGAAATATGTTTTCAGCTTTCTGAAGTACATCAGTGATCAAGGGATGGCTTCTCTCATCTGTACATCTAGTGTTCTCTTTCTCACACATTCCAATGAGTTGGGCCCCTCATGGATGTTTAGTACATATAGTAGAGGTTAGATTTAATGTTTCATCCAAGGATGTGTCTGATTTTTTTTTTTTTTTATTCATAGTGCAAAAAGTGCATTTAGGATAATGATGACAGAAAATGCTGTCAGTCTTTGGTTAAAGAGACACTTTCAGGACTCGACTCAAAGTGTGGATGAACTGGAAAAATGTTTCTAGTCAAAGATGTAACAGCTTTATTTATGACTGTAATTTATTGTAAATTATTTTGAGGGAAAAAAGAAAAGAAAAAAATGTTTTGGACAATTCAAATTCCAGTCTGGAATAAAACAGAAATAAATGTATGTTGAACTTTTGGAAATTATTGAAGTTGTCTTTCCTCCTCCACCCCTCCCTCCAGCTGGTTACTTTTTGTAAAAGTTTTGTTTTTTGTCTCACTTTTGTGTGTTTGGCTTTAACAAAGATAGACAGGGTTTTCCATTAGTCTTTTTTAAAGGTGCACTCAGTAACATTTTGTTTGTCATCTTGCACTTAGGGGCATGGATTCAGCATCATTCAAACACAATAGTTTTCAGTTACTGATGCAATTGAAGAAGTTCACTATTCACAGTCAGCCATGATTTATTAAATGCACGAGTGTAAGTGTCCAATAACAGGGTGGTTACTGAGATAAAGTGTGTACCCAGCTGGTCATGTGTTATAACATGGCTGCCCCTATGGGGACCCTCTCCATGTAGGAAAAAAAAAATATTTTTTAAGGTTACTCATATGACTGGAGTGCTCATGATTTTTTTCATGTTTCAAAATTACTATTAATTTCTTTAGGAGTAAGTTTTAATGAGGAAAAAATTACTGAGTGCACCTTTAAAATAATTTTAAAAAGTTATTTCCGGTAATCTCAACAGCTTTGTTAAAGGCCCAAGTATATTTCCAGTTTCTGTGTACCGGTACATCTTGTGCACAGTATATTTTATAATATACACGGTGCGTGTTGTCTGCGAATGCGCCTGCTGTTGCCTGTATCCGTGTCCACCAAAGCATTTTTTGCTAGCTGAAAATGCCTAGCTGGGAGCGCTTTGGTTGCAATGATACAGAATATCCGTGGAAGGCATTATTTTTCAATTATTCAGTGGGCTGCTGTCAATTATTCCTTACATATCCCACATCCGATTTTAATGGAACAGCATACGCGTCTATAGTGTGCATGCGTCAAACGCGTCCGTATGCGCTCGTGGTCAATACTATGAAAGGCTGAGCATGCGCGAGATGGAACAGCAAGCGAATTGTTTTTTAAAAAGTAGACGCGAGCCATGAATACCATAATCAGTTGTTCTGATTTTCTGAAAAAGTGACTCTTGAAGAGTATCTGTAAAACTCCCATTCTTACACATTAAGAACTTAATGCAAAGTTTCTCCATTGTTTTTCTTTTCCTTCAGTAAAACAACTGGCATTTTCAAGATGTTTTTATTTCAGAAAAATTAATTCCCGTTTATCAACATCTGTTGTTGCAGGTTCTGTAAAATTAAATGCAATTTGTTTATTTCAGAAAAGGCACTCATTGAGAAAAGTTTACATTTAAAATTAAAATGTTAACTTAAATTTTAAATGTCATGTTAATCATGTTAATTGACAGATATTAAACGGTGTTTTAAAAAGTAAATACAGACTGAATGATCTGAAAAGTGATCTAATATAAAACGTCTGAACAAGATCCTATAAATTAAATACATTTTCATGAACCAGCACAAATGGAAGACCAGAAAAGCTACTTGTAAAAACTAAAGCCACAATGTAGAAAAAAAAGCTCTTTATGTACAGTCCCTCTCTGATGAACGTATAGTTCTGCTTCTACCACTTCAGGGCGGCATGCACTCACATTAACAAACTCCTCATACTTGCCCTGTGCTGTTGAAAGTGATGTTTTAAAGATTTAAACAAAAGTTCAGAGGCCATCAAATCTTACTGACCTCTTCAGACAATGACCAAGCGTTCTTGAGAAGATACAGTGAAAAGCAGATGTATGAGACAAAACTGAGCATTTGCTCCAGAGGGCATTGATGAGGGGAGAAGTGCTGCATGCTACAACTGCTGTGACCCTTTTTTGCTTTTCATTGTACTTTTTTGAATCGTCTTCCCCTCTCTGTGACTTCAGTACACTCACTAAACCAAAGGGTTGGTTGGAAAGTTATTCATGGTGTTCCATGTGTGACATTGGTCCATGTAGGAAAAGTGTCTAGTTTGAACATGGCCCATCCCCACGTGTTGATGCCGAGGTTGATGCACAGAATGCCGATGATGTTGAGCATGAATCCTGCCCTTGCCTTCAGAGAGAGCACAAAGAAAATTGTTATGACTTACATTATCTTCTAGTGGCTCAGTGGTTCTCAAATAGTTTTGCTTCAAGACCAAGATTTAGAGTTAGAATTAGGCAGTTAACAAATTTGACTAGCTTCTACTAAGCGATGGATGAATTTTCAGCAAAATTCCACTGAATTGCATTTGATTTCAACATCATCCAAAGATAAAAGATTTCTAGAAATGTAAGAGAAAGGCACCCATTTAAATTGGGATCAACCATACCATGTCTAGTACTTTGAGGTTTCCATAGGAGAAGGCAATGGCATTTGGTGGAGTGGCTACAGGAAGCATGAATGCTAGCGATGCGCTGATTGTGCAGGGCAGCATGACATAGAGAGGATGGAGCTCGATAGTTGTTGCCTGAAGATGGAGACAACACATACAGTATGTGACATGTTGTGCAATACCGTCGAGACATTCTATATGGTGTAGTATTTTGTTATATTTAAACTGTGTTTAGCAGCTAATTGCATAGGTTAATTCAGGCAACGCTAGTTTTGTTTGTTGTTTAGCTGCCAAGTACTTACCATAGAGGCAAGAATAGGCAGGAATAGAGTGGTGGTGGCTGTGTTGCTGGAGCATTCTGTGAAAGTTCCCACCAACAGACAGAGGATCAGGGAGATGGCAAAGGGTGGGATATTCTTCAGAGGGGCCAGACTTTTACCCAACCAAAGGGACAATCCTGATGCCTTTTCACAAAGATTAAGAAGCAGCTATAATGACTGATTGCAATCATAAACAATATGAATTCCACTTGGCCTGGTCTTAGAATGACTGCATCACCTAAATGGCTCGATTATTAAGAAAACAATGAAATGCTTACAACTTGGTGCTGTTACACCACTGGAGTATCCCATGCCGGCCAAATGGTAATCAGTTATAGAATGGGCCACCAAGAACCATCTCAGGCAATGGGGTGCCTGAGCCTCATTAACATACAGGCCATACAGTATCTTTTAGGGTTCTTAATTTACATGAAGAGCACAACTTTATTTACATTGTGGGTGGCAACTCTCACACAATTGATTTTATTATTTTCACCAGGCAAACAATGAAAAGGGGCAACAAAACCCATAGACTTACATTGAACCAAGCCATATCAGAATATTGTAGAAACTTGAGCCAGTAAGCAAAACCCTAGCAATGCCCTAGCAATAACCCTTTGTAAAACAATGTTCATAATTTTAATGGAAAAAGAATGTAAAAATGCTACAGTAAAAAAATCTGTTATTTGGTTAACAATGCACAGTGAAAAGTTATAATTTTTTTCGTAAAATACAAGTAATTTTACAGTAAAATAAATAAAAAATAGTTTTTTTAGAAATAAGAAGTATGATTTACTTTAAAATTTCTATTATGTATATATAACAAGACTATACAAGTACTTTTATTGTAAACTATTGTTAAAATGTTGGTGGAAAAGGATAATTGGGCATTCCCAGATGTCCTTGTATCATCACATTTTATTATGATTTTTCATCTTTTTTTAATATCAGTTATATACATTGGGATGTTTAAGTTATATTGTTTAAATTTTATATTGTTTAGTTCATGTTTATGGCATTATTTTAATGGAACGTGTGACATTGTGACACTGTACAGTGTCTTTACATATTTATATGCTCCTGGAAGGGCCACTTTTAATGAAATTTAAGTCATTATGTGGCCTTTTCTTTTACCACCTGTGTTACTATGGTGGTTAACAGTAAAAAAATTTAAGCAGATTTTTGAAGTTCCAGTGGGTTGGTATATTAATATTTTATCATAAACGGTAGTTAACTGTAAAATATACAGGTAACAAAATGTCATACTGTATTGCCTAAAACATGGTCACTGCATTTTTAATGGTGAATTGCTGGCAACAACAGCTGCCTGGTATTTACTGTAAATTTAATAGGATTTTTGAAGAGGGCCTTGTAATGCCCTAGCAACAACCCAGAACATCATAGCAGCCACATAGCAACACGTTTAAAACCATCCACACCATCTAGGTGCAGTGTTTTGCAAGGGCAAGCACCACTCACAATTTTTTCACAAAATGTAAAAACTAGTATCAAAAATAATTCCATTTCAATCCTGAAGTTCAAGACTAATGAATGTGCATCATGTACATTCACTATGACTGTTATGTGTTTTTGAGTCATCCTACCTCACTGCCACTTGCCAAGGCAAATCCTCCCCCCAGCAGCAGAACTATGTTCCAGGGCATGCGTTCATGCACCACCTTCCAGTTTAGAAGAGTTGGAGGAGCCTCGAGCTTCTTCTTGCATTCTTTCTTCTCCTGTTTGTCTTCTTTATCTTGTGTTTCTCCTGTTTTACAAAACATGACCTCTGGTTTGCAATCCAGTTTTTAACTGATTGCGGAGTATTCTCTCCAACACAAATATGAATGTAAAATGCTCTTACCTTCCTGCTCTACTCCTTCACCTTCATAAATGTTCTCTTTGGATGAAGAGCAACACTCTACACGAGATGGAATAATGAAAAACAGGGTTGACATTAAAATGGCCACGGTGCCATCTGTGACATACCTTTGAAGAGACAAAGAGCAAATAAGAGGAAATAATTCACATACAAAGTTTGTCGAGTGACTTGTTGACACTCATTGATTTTAAAAGTGGATAAAAGGAATCATGAAGTGATTTCTGGTGAAGCAGACTCACTGTCCATTTTTGTTGAAAAGCTCGCTGGCCCAGCCTGGCATGAAACCCGGTTCTCGTGTGAACCACAGAATCACCAGCAAGACAAAGATGGCCAGCACGGCGCCCTCAGCAAAAGATATCCGGCCCAACTTCTTATATTCATTCTTCATCACTCTGTAAGCGTTTTTGTCTCCCTCGTTATTCGTACCACAGCCAAAAGATTTTTTAAAGCTGTTCAAAAAGATAATACCACAGATGAAGTGTATGTTAAAATAATTTCTGTTTACATTAATAACCAAGTAATCCAAATATCTTAATGTAACTTCAAATGGCCTCCCTTGAGATAAAATTTCAGGACCAGCCATCAAATCTAACTATCTAATAACTCTTGCTGCCTTTAGTCACACTGTATTTAGTGTAAAGAGGGAAAGCCACTTACTTAAAACCCAAATACATGCACTGCAACCAGAGCCAAGAGAGCACCAGCATCAGCACCATGTTAGGGAAGGCAAAACCAAACCAGCTGGCAAAGTTGATCACGTCAGCGTTATCTGGAAAAATCCTGTAAAAAAATAAAATAAATAAATAAATAAAAAAGTGCAACATGAGATGAAGACCAGATCAGCATTTTATAATTTGGCCCCAATTCTGTTATGCACATTTTTATGCTGTAGGCCTATGCAAAATATTTGGTCACCTTTTGCCTTAACACAACACAATAAAAATAAATTTCAGTTTAAAGAGACAAATATATTTGGGTTATTTTAGGTTGCAAGTGTTGCAAACCACGTCCAAGCAATTCCACATTCCATATGTAAAAAAAGATTATACATGAATAAAAATTATTTCAATACTCCCTTTAAGAGCAGACATTAGAAATAATAATAATAAAAATAATAGTTTTTCAATATACTAAAGCTTTTCTTCTTCTTCTTTTTTTTTTTTAAGTCATTTGACAATTTAACCACATAAATTGTAATTTTAGATAAAAAAAATTAAAATAATAATTTAATGCAGAAAAACACTGAAAGTAATTCTTATAATATATAAATATATAATTCAATAATAATTATCTATTAAATTATAATATATATATATATATATATATATATATATATATATATATATATATATATATATAATATTAAATACCCAAATTAAATATTTTTATATTTTTACATATTTCTTACAATATGTCAGAAGAGTAAATGTCTGTGGTGTTACCCAATAGATCATGAATATTACACAATACATTATGTCTTGCTTAAATTCTTTAAGTTTTAATTAATTTTTTTACATTTCAAAAGGTGTGGTGAGAGACATAACAGGATATATGACAAACTTACTCATCCATCTGGCCCTTGAGAATGAGATTTGGTGTTGTGCCCGTTAGGGTGGCAGTGCCTCCAATGCTGGCGGAGTAACACACAGAAAGACTCATCCCTTTAGAAAGACGAAGATACTTCGCCTCACGCTCCTTCCTCCTACGTTCAGACAGTGGATTGATTCCTGCCTCTGGATCTGAGCTGACTGTGAAGATATAAATGTAATAAGCTATAAGACAAGAAGGATGTTTATTGAACAGCATGTAGAACTTTTTTTCTTTATTAGACCTTGTACACACATACTGACCTGTACTGTCTACAAATTTCTTAATCAGTATTTAAGTCTTATTTTCCAGTATATATATATATATATACACACACACAGTTGAAGTCAGAAGTTTACATACACCTTGGCCAAATACATTTATTTTCGTTTTTTCACAAGTCCTGACATTTAATCGTAGAAAACTTTCCCTGTCTTAGGTCAGTTAGGATCACTACTTTATTTTAAGAACGTAAAATATCAGAATAATAGTAGAGAGAATGATTTATTTCAGATTTTATTTCTTTCATCACATTCCCAGTGGGTCCGAAGTTTACATACACTTTGTTAGTATTTGGTAGCATTGCCTTTAAATTGTTTAACTTGGGTCAAATGTTTTGGGTAGCCTTCCACAAGCTTCTCACAGAAAGTAGCTGGAATTTTGGCCCATTCATCCTGAAAGAACTGGTAAAACTAAGTCAGGTTTGTAGGCCTCCTTGCTCGCACATGCTTTTTCAGTTTTGCCCACAAATTTTCTATTGGACTGAGGTCAGGGCTTTGTGATGGCCACTCCAATACCTTGACTTTGTTGTCCTTAAGCCATTTTGCCACAACTTTGGAGGTATGCTTGGGGTCATTGTCCATTTGGAGGACCCATTTGCTACTGAGCTTTAACTTCCTGGCTGATGTCTTGAGATGTTGATTCAATATATCCATATAATTTTCTTTCCTCATGATGCCATCTATTTTGTGAAGTGCACCAGTCCCTCCTGCAGCAAAGCACCCCCACAACATGATGCTGCCACCCCCATGCTTCACGGTTGGGATGGTGTTCTTCGGCTTGCAAGCCTCACCCTTTTTCCTCCAAACATAACGATGGTCATTATGGCCAAAAAGTTCAATTTTTGTTTCATCAGACCAGAGGACATTTCTCTAAAAAGTTAGCTCTTTGTCCCCATATGCATGTGCAAACTGTAGTCTGGCTTTTTTATGATGGTTTTGGAGCAGTGGCTTCTTCCTTGCTGAGCATCTTTTCAGGTTATGTCGATATAGGACTCATTTTACTGTGGATATAGATACTTGTCTACCTGTTTCCTTCAGCATCTTCACAAGGACCTTTGCTGTTGTTCTGGGATTGATTTGCACTTTCACACCAAACTACGTTCATCTCTAGGAGACAGAATACATCTCCTTCCTGAGCGGTATGATGGCTGCATGGTCCCAAGGTGTTTATACTTGCGTACTATTGTTTGTATAGATTAACTTGGTACCTTCAGGCATTTGGAAATTGCTCCCAAGGATGAACCAGACTTGTGGAGGTCCACAATTTTTGTTTCTGAGGTCTTGGCTGATTTCTTTTGATTTTCCCATGATGTCACACGAAGAAGCACTGAGTTTGAAGGTAACCCTTAAAAATACATCCACAAGGTACACCTCCAATTGACTCCAATTAGCCAAGTAGCCTATCAGAAGCTAATTGGCTAATTGTCTAAAGGCTTGTCATCATTTTCTGGAATTTTCCAAGCTGCTTAAAAGCACAGTTAGTGTATGTAAACTTCTGATCCACTGGAATTGTGATATAGTCAGTTAAAAGTGAAACAATCTGTGTGTAAACAATTGTTGGAACAATTACTCGTGTCATGCACAAAGTAGATGTCCTAAATTACTTGCCAAATCTATAGTTTGCTAATATGAAATCTGTGTAGTGGTTAAAAAATTAGTTTTAATGATTTCAGCCTAAGTGTATGTAAACTTCTGACTTCAACTGTATATAATTTATATATATATATATATATATATATATCCTTAAAAGTAGATCCATTTATTTGGGATTTTAATATTTTATGTTTTCAAAGAATATCTTGAAGTAAATGTATTTTTCTTAAACACATTGGCAATTTTTTTTTTCTTGTTTTAAGTGGGGGTTTAATTTGGTTTCCAACTAAATTAAAGTAATAAACCATGAGAGGCCATGCTTTACAGTGATTTTATGTGAAGTGCCTAGAACTCCCTTACCCATGCTAAAATCACTGTAACACACGGATTCAAGTGGCTTATTGCATTTATAAAATGACGGCAACAGCAATATGATGAAAGACATCCATTTTTAATAAGCAGTTCAATGTATTTTATTTTTAGCAATAATAATTTTATAATAAGTTTATAATAATATTGTGGTTGCTAGGCAACACCTGCCGCATTATTAGGGAATGTTATAAACATTTTAAAACGGCTTCAAACACGGCTTATCCAATCAGACTTCAGTGTCAGAACTATCCATTTTATAAACATATTTTAAAGATGTTTAGATATATTTTAAATCAGAAAACAAGACAAAAATACTGATTAAACAAAATGACATTTTTTTGCAGTGTAAACAACAATGTTTAGATGTTAGACATACTACTTAGTTTGTCTCCAGTGACATAGTCATCCAAAGGAGGTTTGGTGTCAGAGACCTCGGCCAGCTCAAAAGCTTGGTTATCCTGCCCTTCCCTGAGCTCTTTCTCATCAGCCTCAGCCTCTGTGACACTGAGCTGCTCGAGAACAGCCTGAGAAATGGGCAGCATCATGGCTGTGGTGGCTGTATTGCTGATCCACATGGAGAGGAAGGCTGTCACAATCATGAAGCCCAGCATCAGCCTGCAGAAAATGCATAATTTAAAGGGATAATTCACCAAAAATGATAATTATTTCATAATTTACTCACCCATATGATGTTCCAAACCCATATGACCTTCTTTCTTCCATGGAACACAAAAGAAGTTAAGCAGAATGTTAGTATCAGTCACCATTCACTTTCACTGCATCTTTTTCTACACAATGAAAGTGAATGGTGACTGAGGCTATCAGTCCATAACATTCTGCCTAAAATCTCCTTTTGTGTTCCATTGAAGAAAGAAGGTCATACAGGTTTGTAATGACACAAGGGTGAGTAAATGAGGACAGAATTGTTCAACTATCCCTTTAAATACTATGTCAGTTGAAGAGATGAGAAAGAGAAGTGTGATTGTGGTCTTACAAAGCAGGTCGAACTCCCACTATTAGGAGAACCCGTAGGGCGATGCGCTTATGGAGATTCCAGTGTTCAACAGCTATAGCCACCAGCAACCCCCCAATGAACAGCATATTGGTGTCCTTTAAATACTGCACACATACCTGAGATACAAATAAACACATTCAATCCCATGTTTAACTGTGGGCACTGTTACTGACATACCACTGACAAATAAAAAGCTCAACCCATCCTCTCCCAGCCAATCAACAGGCGGACAATTTCAGACATTTTTCTTCCATATTGATGACATTCTTCAGTTCACAAGTTTACAACCACTGGGGTTATCAACTGCACAGACCCATTAAAATGAGTGTCTTTTATAGCAATAAGTTACTCGTGTCTGTGCATTAAAGAGATTTTACCACAGGAAAGGGATGTTTTCTTCAACTTTAGACCGAAAATGTTCTTGTGCTAAAAAAGCTAGCCACGCAAAAACAGCAACACGTGACGCAACAGTCAAGAACGTCTGGCTAGTGCATGTTTACAAAGAAAAACAACCAAAAAACAGTATAGTTACATCACTTGCTTTCATAAATTGTATATAGTTATAATACATACTATAAACCGTAAACAATAAAAAAAAAAACACTACTGTTAAATAAATAGTTACATTTATTTAATATTTACATTTACAATGTAGAAACTTCATGAATCACCATAATATACAGTCTGTGTTTAGGTCATAGTATGTTTATCAGCACAATGGCATCAGACGCTGCTCATCCAATTAGATTTTAGAGGACTTATGCTGATATAGGTGGGCTCTGTGGGCATGTGATGAAGTCCTTCATCAGTCGTCACTTTTAAATAGTTTCATGACCATAGACCCTCTCACATGACTCAAACTACAGTATCATAAAGCCAACTGTAGGGGTGCAGAATTTTAACAATACCTGTCCAGACTGCATGATGCCCATCATAGGGAAGAGGACAACAGGCAGCAGGGCAGTGATGGCCAGTGGCATGCACTCTGTGCACCAATACAGTGCCATCAGAATGATGGCAAAGCCACATTTTGCTTCCTGAAAAGCAAAATAGTAATTGTCACATTTCAAACAGGTGTTTGAGTAATAGAAGCATTTCTAATGGAGAGAATTGCTGGACATGAATAAGATATCACAGAGAATATTGTAAGATAATGTGATCTCATGTCTGTGGGGATTCTCTCATCTCATGTTGTCAAAGGTGAGGAAAGGGCAGGATTCAATGTGGTTATTTATTCGTGTCTTTCTATTATGTCTCTCTGCACAGTGAAGATACCTGGGGATAATATCTTATGTTCTCTAATCTCATCAAGACTATTGAGACACATCTATCGCTCTCAGAACACTGATAAAAGCAACCTTGACCATAAATGACCATAAACTACATTTTTTTAATGCATGGAGGCACTATTTTGTTTTATGACTAGAGGAAAGCCATCACAGTCTTTTTAAACTTTCCAAAGTATTGTTGTTTGTAATTACCATTTTAATTAGCAAATATTTCAACATATGTATGTTTTCACTTTTGTAAGGGAATAAAAAATAAAAAAGTGAAGAAAACAATGATGATTATAGTAATAATTGAATTTACGTATATAATAATATGCTTCTTGTAAACTCACACATCTAAAGGATCTTAAACTTCTAATTACTCCTCTTTTTTCAGCTGAATTGGGGTTCTCAGGAGTAACTAGAGGCCACATTGCTTTACTTTCTTTGTTTTGAACTTCAACTGTTTCTGGCAGACCTCTGCAAGCTGTGTCAATATGGTCCCCGGGGTTCCACTTATAAGTACAGTTTGTTTTTCGCTATTATTGCTGCATATTCAGCTGTTCATGAGGCTTATTTTTTTTTTTAAATCAAGTTTACCTGCGTTATGGGAATATTATATTAATCAGAAATCGGAACTATACCACTATGTTCACATTCTCTCTTTGACACTTTTGTAATCATTGGCAACAAAAAAGAGTTTTTGGTTCTGGTTAACATTTTGGTAAACATGCAATTAAAGGGACAGTTCACCCAAAAATGAAAATTCTGTCATAATTTCAACTAAACCTCATGTTGTTCCTAACAGATTAGCAGAATGACAGCCCCAGTCACCATTTACTTTTATTGTTTTAAAAACAGATGTAATGAAAGTGAATGGTGACTGAGGCTTTCAATCTGCCGGACATCTTTTGTGTTCCATTGAAAAAAGAAAGACAAAAGATCTGGAACAACATGAGGTGCGTAACTCATTTTTGGGTGTTCCTTTAAGTGCTCTGTGGATCATTTTCTCAAAATACTTCAACACAAATAAAACACACTTTTACTCACCGGAGTTGGGATAACCAGAGGTAGGGGCAGTATCAGAAAGGGGGTGATGAAGATGATCAGGTAGTTTCTGTGAATCCACAGCCATCGAAGAACTCCTGCCATGTCTTCTGGCCCTAAGCTTCAGATGTCAGGTGTGATGTGGATGGAAAACAAATCAAAGTGCTGATGATGTGAGTAGAGCAAAGGAGGCTGAGCATGATCAATGTGTTTATAGACTTCGTCACATAAGAGAAATTAAAAATTAACTGTGTGAACTTGGGGAGGGTAAACAGGGGCATGAAAGGGGAGGGCAAAAAAAAGACGGCAAACAAAAAGGCCACAAACTCATTCTGTGTTGTTACTAATGGAATTATTAAAAGCATATGTGGACTTTTCACACCATTGATGTCATCATGGAAGAGCAAGTGTCACTGATAAGTGTCTTTATTTTCCACTGGTGTTGTTATCTATGGAATGTTTCCTATAGCTGTTCTCTACTGGGTAAATACTATGTAAGAAATATGTAACAGTGACAGTTAAAAGCAGGAAAGAGATCAGTGAAGACAAATGGCAAAATACATTTCAAGACACCTTATTCCAGTTCTTGAGAAAAAACTCTTTGCATTCAGAAGTATAGTCCCTATTCAGTTTGAAGAAGTGGACAAACACTGTTATCTTCTGTTGCACAACCACCAAATGAAAAAAGAGAGCTGTTAAGAAATGAAAAGTGTTTAATGAAATATGAGTGAGTTTATTAGAACAGACTGCCAGGTGATTATAATAGAAAATCAGACACACTGAATGAATAATTTTATAACTTTTCACCTGTTCATTATAGTGAACTGATTATGCTGCTGCAATAGATTTCAGCTAAAGACAAATCGGCACACACATGCCGAATTTTATGTGAGATCAGTCTGTATGGTTAGTCACAAACCAGATGTGAATTAACAAGTTGGTTTCCACAAGAGGCAAATGAAGTTCTCAAGACTATTTATATTTATAAAACTATTTATTTTTCTTTCTTTCTTTCAGCCAAGAAAATGCTTGGTGCCTTTGCAGTTAAACTTATACAGTTCCATTACTTCTCTTTAAAAAAATCATAGTTTTATGTAAACTTGTGTATGAGGAATGTGGTTATTATTTTACATTTCACAAAACTAAGATAGGGGATAATGAATGTCTAATAAAATCATAAAATTCTGACTTTTTTATAATACCCAATTCATGTATAACAATGATGTGCTAAGCTTGAATACTGTAATAAAATTCAGAGTAGTGATGAACAGATCAACAATATTTGATACACCTGATAATCTTCCGTTATACTTTCAATTGTATCAGCATTACTTACTAATCTCCAGAGACATTGAACTCTTCATTTGTAACCATTAAAACAGATTTAATTTGGAAAACAAAAATTATCTTCCTTGTTTAAACCAATGTAAACCTCTATTTTTAGTTAATCATGGGAGCTAAGTCAAAGTACCATCAGTCAGGGACGACAGAAATAGGTTATGTCTATTATTATAGTGTTGACAGGCAGCATGTGACTGCACTTGAGTCTCTTTTTTGCACTATTTGAGTTCGGCACATTAAGAAGGAGCATTGTGTCATTTTTTAAGCCCCTTGTCCATTGCAATGAAAATTTCCATCTCCAACATTTTCCTACAGTCATAATGCTTCTCTTTCAACTATGGCCGTAACTGCCCTAATATGTGTAAAAGGTCCAACATATATATCATTTCTCCAAAGCTTTGTTCTTCCTTAACCACTCCATAGATTCTGTTATTGCACATTGCATAATCCCACCAAACAACCTTTGGAGTGTTGC
This sequence comes from Myxocyprinus asiaticus, assembly GCF_019703515.2. Taxonomy (NCBI): domain Eukaryota; kingdom Metazoa; phylum Chordata; class Actinopteri; order Cypriniformes; family Catostomidae; genus Myxocyprinus; species Myxocyprinus asiaticus. The sequence goes on from NC_059383.1 coordinate 14,769,972, forward strand.
GGTATGTACAGAAAGGACAGGTTTCATTAAAACACTTACTGTAACTTTGGCTTAAACTTTCACAGTACCTCCTTCACAAAGATCTTGTGCTAATCTGGGGGAATAATGTAATTCCCATTTGTGTTACTCTGTCAAGTTCTATTGCCGGCAAAATTATTTCCTTGCCTTGGGGAAGAAATCCATATTGCACTTTACAAGATCATAATGGCAGTAGCTTTATGGAGCTATTCACTCATAGACAGTGTGAGCTGTAAGCATTATTATAGATGCTGTTTTATTAGGTAATATACTGAGCATTGCTGATAGACCTTTGTTGCGGCACTGGACTATTGGATTAATCATCTTTATGGCTGTCTAACAGGCACAAGACAACCTAATTTTACACTATATGTACTGCACAATGTTTGGCTGTTGTCCCAACACAATCGATTGGGAAATAATCCCAAGGTCACACGCTATTGTTTCTGAACACTTAATGGGATAGTTTGCCACAAATTAAAATTCTGTAAACATTTACTCACCCTCATGTTGTTCCAAACCCATATGACTTTCCTCCGTGGTACATTCACTTTTATTACATTTGTTTTTCTCCATAAAATAAAATTCATACAGGTTTGGAACAACATGAGGGTAAAGAAATGATGACATAAATGTCCTTTTTGGGTAAAATATACTTTTCAACCATCCATCCATCAGTTTCTATAGCCACTTATCTTTGTAGGGTTGCAAGGAGTGCTGATGCCTATCCTGGCTGTCTTGGGCTGAAGCAGTGAAAACAGTCTGGACAAGTGGCCAGGCCATCACAGGCAAACAATTTTACACTCTTACTCACACCTAGTGTCTCCAGTTCACTTGACCTGAATGTTTTTGGACTGTAGGGGACAACAGAGCACCTGGAGGATACCTGTGCACACACTGGGAGAACATGCAAACTCTACACAGAAAAGTCCAGGTTGAGCCAGTACTTGAACCATGACCTTCTTAATGTAAAGCGGCAATGCTACCCGCTAAGCCACCGTGCTGCTCCCTTTAAACAACCATGACTTCCTGAAAATAAAAAAATAAATTATGTGAAACTTGTGATATTTATTACTTACTGAAATACTCTATAGGTGAAAGCCAAAAGTTTTACTCTAGTTAGGGCTGTTGTGCCTTTCTTTCAAGAAAGATAATATTTCTGGGTTGTAATTCTGCCACAGTCAGACCTTCCTTGTTCTTGAATTAGGACTTTAATCTTTTTCTCAATGATTTGGCTTTTGACCTCAATAAAAGACAAAGTCCATTAATTCTGCATATGATCATCTGATTTACATATAGCAATTCATGCAATTTCTGAATAATAGCATCTGGCAGGACATCAAGTTTCTGGCTTAAAGGAAATATCATGGCACAAAAATGATTTGAGAGTTATCTAAATACACAGGTCACTGTGAAAACGTTTCCTTTTACATATCACTTTCTAACAAAAATAATTAGTAACCTATTCCAAATTTCACAAAATTAAAGTTGATATTATTAATAAGAAAACAACTTTAGTCAAGTGATGCTTGACATCTGTTTCTCTCAGCCATTTCTGTTTCTCTTAGTCATTATTTTTGTTCAAATAGTTCCGTTTTAGAAAAGAAAGAAAGAAAGACAGTGTAGCCGGTGGGTTGAAAATAATCACCACAGGAAACAAAAATATATTTTGGGGTTTTTATTCTGACTGCTGTCTCAGAAAAAGGACAGTGATCGATGGGGCCGTATTGTATTTAAAAAAAGAAGAAGAAAGAAAATACAAAAACTGTATCATTGTGCTTATGAAATCATGAAAAATTTGATTACAATCCAGGATTTTTCTGACTAAATGTGACTCAAAAATAACAATGTCCCAAATGAGAGCAAAAATGATTCAGTTAATTTCAGCACAATGAAACTCAGTAGAAAAAAAATATGGTACAATGAAATACGGTAGAGGCCAATGCCAAACGAAAACACAAACAGTTCACTAGCCCACCCATGCTTCAGCGCACATCACCCCAGTACATGCTCAAATCCAGTAGTGGTTCTAGCTTGTATGGCGCCCTGGGCGAAACTCCCTTCAGCCCCCATGAGATGGCTGGTGGACTTCAGGGTGCCTCATGCCGCCCATGCCTTAATCCGCCCCCGCTCACACCATTCACAGTTCTCCATAGATTAATGCACTTCCTCAAATCACCCAAAGCATCCTATGCATTCAACACATGCCCAAACACTCACAGTACTTCACGCATTCAACACATGCCCAAATCACCCAAAGCACTTTATACACTTCTAACCAGGCCTTAAGGACATGCACAACAGTTCAAACAATAGAACTCCCCTATTTTCACATATAACATGTATTATACTCATTAGGAAAACATTCTGGGCTATAAATCATCAAATGAGACATGACCAATACCAAATTTACATATCCAGTCCTGCATGTGCAAAAACGTGGTCAAACTCACACATGCAATCCACACGCATCCCCCAAAAATGATCCTCAACAAACTATCAACTCCAGCATACAACTTTTCTGAACACACATTCAATGCAACCCATAAGCATTTTGTACAAAATTTGGCATCCACCCAAAGAATTATCAACCGATGAACAAAACCGGGAGCTCTCCCGCATAACACATGTTCCCATGCCTCCGGCTCCCAAAGGGGCCACATCCAATTCATGACCAGAGTTAAATTATATGAAATTTCTCCACTTGGCTACAAAATAAATGAAGAAAGAAAGAAAGAAGACATTTCTATCTTTTTTTATTCACAACAGGCATATTTAACATACAAGGCTCAATACAAACAGAATACACATTTAAAAAAATCAATATTCAGGGGTATTAAAAGAAAGAAAAAAGAAAAGAAAAAAGTTATGCATCTGTTAAATTATACAAATAGAACATATTAACAATTCTCAACGATTTACTGTTTTTATTTAATTTTACCATGCTACCGGAATTTTGCAATTCTGTGAGAAATAATTTTTAAAAAGTTTTGTTTTCTGACCATTTCACTTTAATGGATAATGGTATTTGTTGGCAAATCTATGGCTGTGTGTTATATTGCTAATGACTTCAATTATTTCAGCACCTTGGCCAGCACACTTGTCATTGGAATCTGAATAGGCATCAGTCAACTCCTTTTGATGCAAATACCTCTCACAGATACTAAAATGGTGTAGTGAAAGTTTAGTGTAGCAATAATTACTAATCTCACTTTTTGCTCTCTGTTTGCTCATTTGTTGTGGATGACCCATTTAAGTCAGTTATTTAAAGATTGACCATCAACTATTTTAATATAAACTAAGTGCAAGGATCGAGTTACTCAGACAGTAAGGTCATTGGTAGCCAGCTGTTATGTGCTTTAGCTCACAGTTCAATACTTTATTCAGGTCACTGATATAGTCGCCCTCATTAAACCTAATTAATTTCAGACCTATTTGGTTAAATCTGTGTTAAGCCCTCTTACATTAGAATCAACTCGGATGCTTTTATCACAGTAGAGACAAGTAACAGAACAACTTTTTGGTGATCATTGATTATTTCAGAGCAAAACAAACAAGCAAGGGTGACTTTTGGAACCATCGATCCCCAGAGCTGTCCTCCATAACTGCATCACACTGTTGTTGGAGAGACATTTAGTTTAGGCACTCGTTGCCGACAGTTGTGCCATTAAAAATGAGAAATGTGATTTTATCATTTCTTGTAATAGCAACGTCTTTCGCTGCAGAGGGTAAGTACACCATGAACCACTTTGTTGGTAATATTTTGCTGATATATTTTCATTGGGGTTTTTTTGTTTGTTTTTATATGCACATTTTGGTTGTATTTCATGCAGAAACATGTTTGGGACGATGTCAAAGTGGCTTTGATCCTACAAAGAAATGCCAGTGTGATACCATGTGCAAGTACTATGGAAGCTGCTGTGAGGATTTTGACACCACTTGTCGAAAGAAAAGTAGGAACAGATCAACTTTTCCAATGTTTTTGGTGACTCCTGAGTCTTTATGTTTAATTGAGAAATTAAAAACAAATATCAGTTAATGTACATTCAGATGTGCCATTAAACTTTGATTCATGAATTTTCGTATACAGTGGGGTCCAAACGTTAGACATCAAGTGAAAATTATTCTATTTTGCTAATACAAATTCCACATCGTCATTTATCACAAAATGTCATTTCATATTATATTATCAGCATAACAATTTGAGTGAAAAGTTGAATTAAACTGATCAATTTCAAAATTTCTTAGCATCCTTAATGACCCACTTCTGCTTTAATGACATAATACATTTGAGCTGGCATGGCAAAACCTGATGATCCATGTTATTCAAGCATGATTTGAAAATGCTCCAAAGAACACCATGTGCGCTTTAATTGAAGCAAGAAAAACAGACCTTTGGTATAAAGTATGTACTGTAGTTAGTCATGTGCTTATTTGATTACTGACCTATTAATAGTGCATAATCTTACAATATTTCTTTTTCACTTTGCATAATAACTTAACATTTTGTTAGTTTCCATGTTTCCTAGGGGGGAAAAAAATCCCAGATTTGCAATGTGGTCTCAGACTTTTGGACTCCCCGATATATTCATATTTGAATTTACATAAACTCCTGATGTGTTTTGAATTATATAATATTTGTCATTATTTACTCACCCTCTTGTGTTCCAAACCAGGGACTAAAAACACAATATTTTTCATTTCTGTTCGTTCTGAGCAAAAACTGTATTTTTTCATTCTGGTTCAGAAGATCCGCAGCCTCCTATCCAAATGGTAACCAGTTAGAACAAAATAAAAGAACGGTTAATAGCATTCTTTTTAAAATGACAGTACTCTGTGCTAGGGATGGGTGAAATACCAGTTGCAGTATTCTCTCAAGATCTCACAAGAGAAACAAGAGACCTGGTCTGGAAAAACAAGCCCAAAATAAGCCACTTGCCTCACAAAAATAAGTGAAAATAAGCACACAAAAAAATTCCTGTGTGGTGGATATATTAGCATAGAAATCATAACAAGCATACAGTTAATTAACAGTTAAGTATAATTGTATTTACAGATCTGCTTCTCAGTCAAAACCCAGCAGCATCAAATCTTTATAAAGCATCATATCTTACAGTAATTCAGTGAAGACTTGGAAACATCTGAGAAATGCACTTTTTACCTTTAATGATGTTTTCCTTGTAGCTGGATTAGCCATGCATGTATATGTAGTAATTATACCTAGTTGTTAAAAATGCCTTCATTCACAGAATGCGACATCCACAACGTGCAATTACGCAAAGAAATGTGTGATGCAGCAGTTTCCTTCTGGATCAAAGCATATGTTTCATTTTTTCGGGCAACATGAATTGGTGTCATTCCAAAACTTTACAGAGATAACCCCTTTGGCCTTTGGTTTCATGAAAGAATTATCGGAACAAAATTTGCCGGTTATAACCGGTTACCAGCATTTAAAAATAATGTTTTCACTCTGGAACAATTGAAAAACACTTTGTTCCGGTTAAATTCTGAATTTGTTTTTTTACGTTTTCAGTTTTCGTTCGTTGAACTGTTTTTAGTCCCATTTCCAAACCCCAATGACTTTTATGTGAAACACAAGGGATGTATTTTACAGAATGTTGTGTATGCAATGCTATAATATTTCCATACTATAGCAGTTGACTAGTGGCTCCCTTTAAAGATTAAAAAGCACCCAAAAGTGTCATGAAAGTAGTCCATGCAATTTGTGTGTCATATTTCAAGTCTTTTGAAGGCACACGAACACTTTAATAACTTACAAGTAAAAGTTATTATCACCGGTTACCAAGTGTTGTGGAAATGCTACTGTACTGTTTTCATGTATTAAAGGAATATTGTGGGTTCAATACAAGTTAAGCTTAATCAACAGCATTTGCAGCATACTGTAATGTTGATTATCACAAAACAATCTTTCGACTCGTCCTGCCATTTTATTTAAATAAGCAAAATCGAGGTTACAGTGAGGCACTTACAATGGATGTGAATGGGGCCCATCTTTGGAAGATTTAAAGGCAGAAATGTCAAGCTTATTATTTTATAAAAGCACTTGCATTAATTCTTCTGTTAAAACTCATGCATTATTTTAGCTGTAAAGTTGTTTAAATTGTTGTTTTTATGGTCGTTTAAGAGTTCACAGCGTCACGTCATCATGGCAACAAAGTTGTAAAATCGAAGCTATAACTTTACACAGAAAAGGTTAGCAAGTGATTTTATCACATTAAAATCATGTTAACACACATATTGTTTACGTCTTGTGGCTATACTTTTGAACAGTGAGAATTTTAATGTTCACGAATTGGACCCAATCACTTCCAAGTGCCACAATGTAACCAAGATTTTAGCCTGTTTTTTTTTTTAAGAAGAGGGAAAACTTGAATAATTTTTTGTAGTAATCAACATTATGCCATAAATGCTGTCAACTGAGCTCAACTTTTATTAAACCCGCAATATTCCTTTAACTTCATCCACAGTTGCCCGTGGTGACACATTTGAAGAGCCTGAGAAGGATCTGACCTTAACAACGACAGAAGAATCAGTGGTGGCAACCACCACCGTTCTGCCCCAAACCACAGCAGTTTCCACACCTACACTTCCTCCCGATCCAAAAGCTGTCACTTGTAGTGGCCGCACCTTTGATGCCTTCATGCAATTAAAGAACGGTTCAATCTATGCTTTCAGAGGTGAGTATAAAATTGAACGCAACCATTTTGCCTTTCTCTTGGTTACTATAAGCAGAATTTCACTCAAACAGCCTGACTTCACAGCCCCCACTTGCAACTTGTGTTCCAGGGGATTATTTCTTTGAGTTGGATGACCAATCTGTCATGCCTGGTTATCCCAAACTCATTAAGGATGTGTGGGGTATCTCTGGTCCCATTGATGCTGCATTCACTCGCATCAACTGCCAGGGAAAGACTTACATATTCAAGGTTTGTTAATGCATGGATAAGAATAAACTAAGTTGCCATAAACCTTTGTAAAGTTTTGAGAAAGAAAATGTTCTCACTGTACCTTTACACTTGGAAATTCCACCGGCGAAGAAGATGTGGGCGGATGTTGAGTGTGTGTGAAACCAGCAAAAAACTAATTGTCAAGCAGCCTATTTTTAATGCTGACATTTATACTCTGGGAGAGTCAAGTTTAAAAGAAACTTGCCGCTAAAATGATATCCTTGTCCACTGTAAATATTTAGTGTAGCTGTGTACAAAGCACCGCCGACATGGAGGTCACTGCCAAACCAAGTAACTTCTTATTGGTTATTGCGTCGAATTCAGCTGTCAAAGTTCACTAAACTTGAACTCAAGACCAATCCGACAGGAAAAATTCATTGCCACCGGAAGTCCATCATGCAAAATTAACAATTGGGCAGATTCCCATTGAGATGACTGTATTTTGTTCTCAGTATTTCGCCCTTGGAATTTTGTCATGCAAAGGTAAATGTGACCACGACTTTAGGTGTAAAACTGTAGTCAGACTGACAAATCAGACAGATCACACTGTGAATTTGGTGACAGTAGGTCAAATTTTGCTACTGAAATTGGTCTGTGCATACTGAAATTTGAAACCGTGGCCCCCAGTGGCCTAAGTTGGAAGTGTTGTTGAGGTTACATGTCCAAAGAGGGGCACCAAAAGCGAGTTCTATTTTCAACTGTAAATTATGTAATACAGTCTACAGGAATTAGTAATTTATTAACTCTTCCCCCAAACCCAAACCATAAATCTAACTGTCAGTAGAGTAAAAATGCAATTTTAGAGCAAAAATGCAATCACTAAATCGCACTTACCATTGTTTATGTGAATGCTCTTTCTTCCTGGTTTCAATGGGAGATTGCTCTCTCAAAGTGCTTACAAGGAAAAACTATCACATTTGAATTAATACGAAAATGTCTGTTGGGGGATTTATTAATGGAGTAATTCGGGAAATGGGGGGTGGCACTTGTCAGTAGTTTTGCAGAATGAGGTAGATTTCAGGATACATGAACATGTCGATTTCCCATGTAATCATGTTGGACATGTCATTAATACCACATTCAGGACTAGGGGTCCAGGCAACTCTAAGCATTTTCCTCTGCTGTGCGAAGCAAAAAAACACAGTATCAAATTTTTTTTTTTTATTGAGTTATGGCTTTAATTGGTCCTCTTAGGTTATGATCTGTCTATTGACTGATGGGTTTAGCTCAACTGCTCAACTATACTCAGATTCAGAGAAAATGGAGTATAAAAATTACAGTAACTAAATCTACACTTCTTTTTTTTTTTTTTTTTTTTTTTTTCAGTTTCAGCGTTCCAGTAGTCACTGTGTTTTGTCTCTGTATGGCAATAATGCCAAGCCATATTGTGCCTTTTTTCTTGGCAAAAATATTTAGAGTAGAAGGTTTTTCTCTTTATTTCCCTCTTTATGTGCTTAATCTCAGGGCAACAAGTACTGGCGTTTTGATGGTGATGTCTTGGATGAAGATTACCCAAGAGACATTTCCGTGGGATTTGAGAAGATTCCAGATTATATTGATGCTGCATTTGCAATTCCTGCTCCAGGCCATCATGGGAAGGAAAAAGTGTATTTCTTTAAAAGTGTGTGAAAGTAAACTGAAGACTCAGAAGTTCAGAAATATGGTTATGCACCATAACAGACACAATACATAGAAATATATATTATTTATTTAGTTTTGAATTTAATTTGCATGGAGAAAAGTGCAAAGTGCAAGTGAACTGAAACCCAGACTAACAAGAGCAGACATTTCAGCACATCGCTTTTTTCAGGACTCAAGGACTTTTCCTGTGGGAATTTCCAATGGGTTTTTAGAATAGCAGTTTTTGATTTGCATATAAAATAAGGTCTGTGGTTAACATGCTAATTCTCTTTGGGGTTTTAGGACAACAAACTGAACAGCTCTATTAGATGCAAAAAAAACAAACAAACAAACAAAGAAAACTCTGTTTGTTCCCACAGGTGACCAGTACTACCAATATGAGTTCAAACACCAGCCTTCTCATGAAGAATGTGACCGCATGACCAAGTCTTCACCCTCTGTTGCCTTCACACATTATACAGATCTGTACTGTGACTTAGATAACATGTTAACCTTACTCTTTCAAGGCTGTAAGTCTGTGCAATGACTTCTATAAATGTTCATTTTGCAGCAGTCATACCAATCTTGCTAAACCTGCTATTGTATAACTGTTTAACTGTCATCGTTACCTCCTCACCAAGTTCAAGGACATCACAAAGGGCCACGCTTCATCTCCAAAGACTGGATTGGGATCAAACCTCCTGTGGATGCTGCAATGCTGGGAAGACTGTACGTAAGCCCCGTGTCCTCACCTTCTCCAGCAACTAGCTCAAGCAGAGGAAGAACCAGACAGAGAAAGAAAAACAAGGGCCGAGGATCCAGAGATAGCCACTCACTGTTCTGGGACGACTTTGGCTTGGACTATGAGGAAAGGTCTGAAGGCACAAATTCTTATAGAGATGGATAATTACAGGTGCTGTAAGCATTTTTTAGAATACCTTGCATAAAATGTTACTACTACCTGAAAGATATAGCTGAAACAGGTGTCCTGAAAAATCACTCTGGAGGGGAGTGGCCCACGCTTTTCTAGCCAATCAGAAAACAAGCCAATTAGAAATGAGTCTGGTCTCGGCAGTTAAAATCCCATAAATGTTTTTTTCATTGGGAAATGTATTTTTATAAAACTTTACAGACAGACCTACCATGAGCTCCGAAGTTGTTAATCGATGGTATACTTCTTTTAAAACCATAAGTCTGCCTTATTTCAACACTATTTTGAAAACATTTGTGTTTAATAGTTGAATTTGTGGTTAATAACTACACTATCCATGATCCTGCAGAGAAATATCCACCAATCAGAGATTTGCACCAAGCAAAGCACAAAGACAAAAGAGCTATACAGCAACCATCCAGCCCCATGATGCGCTGCAAATGATGTAATCGAGTCGCTCTTCCTACACTCTAAAACTACTTACAGTATATATTTGTATGTATCTGAATATTTTGTAATATATATTGCTTCTAAATTTTGTCAACAACTTTAAATCAATCTTTTTTATTAGATTGTATCATTCACAATGCTTTATGGGAATGTATTTCATTCGGTAAGTAGTCTTGTACCTATGTCTTTTTGTCAAATTTTCAAATACTTCAAATCAAAATGTGTAATGTTCTGATGCACCTCGCAGCTGGTTGGTTTGATTCATGGCTTAGAATTCATTTATGAAGGAATTTAATGAAATCCCTATGGAAAAATGAATGGGGAAAATGCTTGCGGCCCAAATATGGCTGAAAAGTGGGCGGGCACTGTTGCGCTCTTTTGCGGTCAGCTGACATGGGGTCAGCTGACATGTCTTTGGAAGGGTGTGTGGTTGAAGTTGGCAAAATGGCTGAATTTAGCAAAACAGCTAAAATTGCTTACTGCGTATTTAAAAACATATACTGTAGATAAATAGAGAAATAGAAGACATTTGCATTGATGTGTCTAAATGTGCTTATGGGTTATGTAGGTATCATGGAGCAGAGAAGCATGGTAAAAATCATAAAAAGGGTCGTGGAAGACGTCCATCTTTTTCTTTCTTTGACATGAGCTACGACCCAGAGGACTACACAGATGTGGTAGTTGTCCAAGAGAAGGCCATGCCTGTGCAAAATGTTTACTTCTTTAAGAAAGGTACAACAGGCCAAACTAGTGTCATTCTTTCTGACTAATTTAAGCTTTATAGACATTTATTGAGATGTTGTTTTGATGTTAAAATACAACATTATGATATCATTTTTAACTAGTTGTAACAATGTGTTAAAGATGCATTACGTGGTATCTGTGGTATATCTCCTCTAGATAAATACTATAGAGTGGACCTGCAGACCAAACGGATCGACTATGTAAACCCTCCATACCCAAGATCCATTGCTAAGTATTGGTTGGGGTGTAAAGAAAAGGACTTGTCAGAGAAAAAATAAGAAACAATGTTTCTACATTTGAGTTGAAAAAAAAAGAAAAAAGATTTTCATGTTCTTGCTAAATTAGAAGCTTATTATAATAATAATTACTGTTATTGTATGTTTATTGTCCATCCTTTGTCTTGTGTTTGATTATGGGTTTTGTAGTTCTTTTCCTTGTCTTTGTTCATTGGTTCTTGTGTTCATTAGTGTCAGGTGTCCCTGGTTTGCTTATTAGTCTCTGTGTATTTAATCCCTGTGTTTTCCTCTGTTCATTGTCAGTTCTTGTCCTTTGTGGATGTAGTGTAGTGTTAATCTTCAATTAAAGCTGCATTTAGATCTTGAACTTATGCCTCATCCCTATCAGACATTACAGAAGAACTGACCATTTCATATGGATCAAGCAGCTTTAGAGCTTCTGTCTCTCTGGCATGGTACAGACTCTATAGAAGAGTACACAAAGATTTTCTGTGCCTTGGTAAACTGTGTTAATTGGGGAGACATTCCGCTGAAGGTCATTTTTAGATTTGGACTCCGTGAGCCTGTGCAATCCTGTCTGCCAGGAGGCAGATGTGAACTTTCCTTGGTCAAATTCATTGACCATGCTTGAGGCTCACATTCTCCTCCTACACTGTGGGGTATGGCAGCAACCCCACTATGGCACCCAGCTCTCTTTCATCAGAGGTCATTCCCCTGCCGCTGCCAGCGCTCACGCCTGCCATGGTCAAAGAGCCAGTGCCTGAAGCCTCGTCCGTCCCAGAGCCAGCGCCTGAAGCCTCGGCCATTCCAGTGCCAGCGTCCTCGGCCACGGAGGCTGTTCCCGCAGCAGTGCTTCTGGCCATCCAGACGTAGAGGAGGAGAAGGGTCCCTGCTCTCCAGTCGCTGCCAGTGCTCCCAGCCATGGAGGCCATTCCCCAGTCGCTGCCTGTCCAGTTCCCTGAGGCTGTCGACGACCCTGTCCAGTTCCCTGAGACCATCAACGAGCCTGTCCAGTCCCGAGCAGCCGTCAATCAGTCCAGTAATCAGCATCTGTCAGACACCAACTATCAGTCTGTTGCTCCACCCAGTAACCAGCACCCATCAGTCACCAACCACCAGTCTGTTGCTCAACCCAGTAGCCAGGAACCATCAGACACCAGCCACTAGTCTGTTGCTCAGCCCGGAAACCAGCACCCATCAGACACTTGCTACCAGTCTATCCAGCTCTGTGAGGCCCCTGCCCATTCTGATCAGCTCTCCGAGTCCCCTGAGTCTCCACCTCCTGCGGCCCTCTCGCCCCCCTGAGTCTCCACCTCCTGCGGCCCTCTCGCCCCCCTGAGTCTCCACCTCCTGCGGCCCTCTCGCCCCCCTGAGTCTCCACCTCCTGCGGCCCTCTCGCCCCCCTGAGTCTCCACCTCCTGCGGCCCTCTCGCCCCCCTGAGTCTCCACCTCCTGCGGCCCTCTCGCCCCCTGAGTCTCCACCTCCTGCGGGCCTCTGCCCCTCGAGTGTCCCATGGCTCCGCCCCTCGAGTGTCCCATGGCTCCGTGCCTTAAATATTCAGCAGCAGCAATAACCTCTGAGCCCTCTGTGTTCCCAGCTGCCTTGCTCCCTAGTGCCTTGCTCTCTGAGTCCCTTAGTGCTTTTGAGTCCCCGTGTGCCTTGCCCTCTTTCCAGCTGCTCTGACCTCTGAGCCCTCTGAATCCCCTATTGTCATGACCTCTGAGTACCCTGTCACCCTGACAGCTAAGTTTCCTGTTGTCCGGACTTCTGAGCCCTTTGAATCCTCCGTTGCCCTGGCCTCTAAGACCTCTGATTTTCCAGTTGCCCTGACCTCTGACTCCCCATCATGGCCTCCATGCTGGCCACAGTCCATGAGATGCCATGGCTGAAGCCTCCAAGGCCTCCATACCAGGCACAAGCCATCTCACCAGGCCATTCTCCACGCCCTGTCTCGCCTGGTCCACGTCTGTCTCTTGGTCCTAAGCTGGTTCCGCCCTGACCTCCTGGTCCATGACAGTCTCTGGGTCTGGCTCCACCCTGGTCTCCTAGTTCACGTCTGTCTCTGGACCCTCCGCCCACTCTGCCTTGGCTGACTGGTCCATCTTGCCCTTCAGTGGTCTCTCCTGATTCACCCATGGCCTTCATCTCCTCTTGTGCCCCTGCAGTGCTCTCCTGGACTGCCAGCCCCCACATAGTCTTCAGCTCTGCTTATGAACTTTTTTTTTTTTTCACCATGTATGTTTATTGTCCTTCTCTAGTCTTGTTTGATTTATGGGTTTTGTAGTTCTTTTCCTTGTCTTTGTTCATTGGTTCTTATTTTCATTAGTGTCAGGTGTCCCTTGTTTGCTTATTAGTCTGTGTATTTAATCCCTGTGTTTTTGCTCTTCATTGTCAGTTCTTGTCCTTTTGTAGATGTAGTGTTTGATATATTTTTTTTTCTTCTGTGTTTCCTGTGCCTATATTCAATTAAAGCTGCATTTAGATCCTGAACTTACCCCTCATCCCTATCAGACATTACAATTATTCATCTAGTTCTGTTTCTGATGAGTTTCATTAAGATATTCAGTAATATCTTAGGTTTTGCTTGTATTAGAATAAAAAGCTTCTGACAACCATATTAGTACAATAGTCTATTCTGGTACTAATTGTCTTATCCCTGTAAAACACTTTGCATCTTTATTGATGATTTGATTTCCAGAATAAAATGTTCTTGTTATAAGTATCAAAATGCTTAAGTTAATAAAATGAGTATTCAGTGTGATAAGTAATGCCTGTTAATTTGTTTGTGTTTCATCATTGTTCGGTTAAGGATTGGTTCAAAGTCTTAAGTACACAAACATACACACAACCACTCCAAAAACAGCTGACACTGAAATTGAAAACATACCTTTTAGAATTATGGTTTTGTATTCCTTCAGATATTGCCACAACTGGCATGTATAAATCTGATTATAACACTCACTATTATCTAGGCCTATAGTCTTTGATTAATCATCATATTCCTCTCTTGTAAGTCGCTTTGGATAAAAGTGTCTGCCAAATGAATAAATGTAAATAAACGTCAAGAATGGAAACTACTGAGCATCATAAAAACAAGATTTACTGATAAGAGCAAATCATGTAGTGGAAATTCTGAAATAAAAATACTCCGAAGCAGAGGACTGTCTTTTTGTAAGTTTAATTTCTTGCAATTGTTTCAGTCACCATTTGGAATGCCAAAGCTTCCTCTTGGCTAGTGATCCCTGAGCCTTCCAATTTCATGGTTATTTATCAGTATCTGTGGAGTGCATCCCCCACCTTCGCAAACTCCACCACACAGCTGTTCCTGCTTTCATATCTGAGATTTGGCTGTTAATTGTCTGAAGTTGATAACCTTGCCCTGTTATCTTAACACCCATACTAGAGTTGGAAATGCATCTTTTTCAACACACACACAGAACATTAGTTCAATTAGAGGACAGCATTAAAAGCAATGAGTAACACAGAAGAATAAACTGTAAAATTATAAGACACTGTATGTGGAATTAGCATAAATTCCCATAACAATTACAACCAGTGTTAAAAAAGATCATGTAAAGTCTGTAAGATCTATAATTCATTTTATTAATATAATCATTTAATTCAAACACTGAAAGGCAACATGACATCAAAATTGACCCTGTTATTATTTTTCTTAGTACACATTTCTGGTCTTGTTGTTAACAAAGAAAAAAAAAAAAACCAATCATAATAATCTTTCATCAAATTGTAATAACTTGTTCCGACGCTTAAGAAATGTACTTTTTTTGGCTGAGGTCACATTAATTAATGTTACAAATAACAAAATAGCCACTTTTTTTGTGGCTACTGTTGTAGGTAGTTCAACCTTTCTAAAACCTTATCAATCGTAAATTCAGTAATTAAATGTCTGTTAATATGAATGTAAGAAAGTTTACAGAAATAATAGCAAATGTAAATTTAATAGAGAAATGTTACCACTGGACTGGTCCTGTATACATTGAGATGCAAGGGTGAACTTGGCCTTGGTTCACAGCCTCAGAAATCATGTAATCTATATTGTTTTAAACTGCTGGCTTGATCCACTCTCTTCTATTTATGCATTAAGGCTCAGTAAGCCTTTTGAAGAATGGATGGATTCCCAGCATGATTGTTGGGTCACAGCCCAGGATCTTCATAACACTTGAAAAAAACTTAGTGAAGCCCTTATCATTTAAAACCCTTTAAGGTATTTTGCAACTTTGGGAACCTGGTAACACTGTATATTAAAATGTGTCTAACAAAACAGCATTGTGTTACCAGAAGTAATAAGATAAAATAGATGAGGTCAAAGTGACTTTTTGGAAAAAAATAATAAAATCTCAACACATTAGTCAAATTAAATATACTACTAGATTTTATAGAGAGGTATACTGTGAACTGTTACAGAAAGAATAATAAGCATGTCTACATTTTCCACACATTTTATTATTCCCTATTTGTACCCTCCCCAATTTAACTGTATGGGGGCCCTAAAAAAGGGTCAGTGCCATCTTTATTTTGCAATATCCCTTCTCCCAACATGCAGAAAACAAGTTCTGCACACAGAACGCACACACACACACATCCACAAAACCAGCAAATACACATGGACACAAAATAAATACAACAATAACAATAATAGTAAAAATACCAGTGATGGGGTAGTTGATGAGGTAA
The DNA here is from genome assembly GCF_019703515.2 of Myxocyprinus asiaticus. Taxonomy (NCBI): domain Eukaryota; kingdom Metazoa; phylum Chordata; class Actinopteri; order Cypriniformes; family Catostomidae; genus Myxocyprinus; species Myxocyprinus asiaticus. The sequence goes on from NC_059383.1 coordinate 14,785,635, forward strand.
GATGAGGTAGTGCCTCATCTTAGCCAATCATAAGATGCTTAAAATTATGCTGTGAACAAATAACCAAGTTTTTATTGATTTTTATTTTTTTATTCTGCTATTGCCATTTCAGATCATTCTTCACAAACTCATTAGACATGTCTAATCATGTGCAACATTAAATTCAACTCAGTTTTATTTCTATAGTGCTTTCCTCAATATATATTGCTTCATATCAGCTTACCAAACTACAGTAATTTGTGACAATAATTGTAAACAATGTAATCTGAGTCTTGGAGAGTACATTTGTGATAGGGGAGAGGCCCTTTTCTCGGGTTTTATTCCTGTGCTCGCCCGTGGTGCAGTATTATCCTTGAAAACAGCATAATTCACAGATGCATTCTGTGTGTTCCTGCAGGATTTTTGGATAGAATGCACTATGCAGATATAGACCTCTGGTTGGATGAGCCATACCATGACTTGTCTTAGATTTTAGATAAGAGAAGTTGTGCCACACCACATAAGCTGGATAACTTACTGAAATATACTGTAAATATAAAATATAAGAAGAAAACAGAGATGTAATAAAAATAAAACAAAAATCAAGTAAAACCTTTGTGTTTGACATCAAAGCATAAAAATATATTTGGGTGACTTGAAAACTGTGCCACTCATAGTGTACATTCAAAGACCTCATATTGTTTGTGTAATATTCACATAATAGGATCTTACAAGAAAGCAAAAAATATGCAGCTTTTAATGTTTAATCCACAATAAATTAATAATAAGTTTTTTATGTAAAGTAGGGAAAGCCTTTGAAGATGCATCAGATGATGTAACCTATAAAACATGTTTATGTCAATAAACATACCTAACTACTAATGAGGAAATTTGCTCACATTTGCTAAAGGGACAGAAATTGCTTCTCCGTCCGAAAAGTATTTTACGTTTTATCAATCTCATTAAATTTAACACTACACAATTTAATTTGATGTTTTTTGTTATGAAATTTAAATGCGTAAATTTTAAAAATAGGCTTAAATATGTTAGGAGTGAATGAAAATGGGGAAATACTGTAAGGAGAAATAAATAAAACAAACATGAAGTGAAGAACATGGTTTTTCACTTACAGGATACAATCTGATGTATGTATCCATACATATGTGGAAATTCCTAGAAACATATGTGTGATTATATGTGTGAATTTATATGTTACATCTAATTACATGGCCATTTGTGTAGTATTTTGAAATACATATTTTGCATTTACTGTGTGAGCATGTGACATTTTTATTAGTGGAAACCATACATAAACATACATAAAGTATACTGTGCTTACATGTATTGCCATTTCAGATCATTCTTCACAAACTCATTAGACATGTCTAATCATGTGCAACATTAAATTCAACTCAGTTTTATTTCTATAGTGCTTTCCTCAATATATATTGCTTCATATCAGCTTACCAGTACCTCAGTGAGCAAGTACAAAAAAGTAATATATATTTTAAAAGTAGATTACTGTATAAATTAAATTTGAGTCTGTGGCCAATTGATGATATTGCGAGATCTTGAGGAAAAATTCAAGCTCAAGGAATGTAAATGTGCACTTTCTTGTAAGTCTTGTAAGTATTACAGTAAGTACTGATTTGTCTTAAGATCATAAGCCTATAAACCTACTGAGGTTTTTGCACGACTGTGCTTTTTGCACATTCTGTGGGTCTTATAGGACATTCAGTGTGTTTTATGACTATTGCTGCTGCTGTTGTAGACTATTGCAGGTACTGTTTTCTTTTTGGCAGATTTAATTTGCACCCCAGCCCTAGTGCAAATAGTGTCAGATTCTATCTGCACCCATATTTAAATACAAATATACAGTACTGGTATCACTGTAGTGTGTTTATTGTGTTTATTTAGAACTTTTGTTTGGTTTGTCCTATATTTCTGTGGTTCCACCAGACTATTGGGGTGCAAAGAGCTGCCCTGTGTGGCAGATGCTATTTACACCGGGGTGCAAATATACTAACTATATAACTATATACATTAAACATAGGGAGTGGCTGTGGCTCAGGCTCAGGTGGTAGAGCAGGTTGGTCACTAATTGCAGGGTTGGTGGTTCAATTCCTGGCCCACATGACTCATGACACATACCAAAGTGTCCTTGGGCAAGACACTGAACCCAAAGTTGCCCCCAATGGCAGGCTAGCACCTTGCATGGCAGCTCTGCCATCATTGGTGAGTGTGTGCATATATGGGTGAATGAGTCACAGTGTAAAGCACTTTGGAACCACTATGGTTAAAAAAGCACTATATAAGTGCAGACCATTTATAGCTATTTTTCTGTGGCTGTTTTTAACTTCACTGTGAACCCTGCATTTTACTGCATGCATCTATATCTATGTATCTATTTTTAAGACTGTACTGTCAATTAAATTTTTGTTAATTTGTTTTTCCATTCTATTCAATTATATTCTATTATGCAATTTATTATTCTATGTTTATTCTTTATTTATTCCATAATCTTTCTATCAAGTTAAGGATATTAAGAGGCCAAGAAATGGGAAAGAGGAAATGCTTGTACAGAGTCTAACTGTGAACTGAAGTTCTTCTGATTTCATTTCCTTCAGAGGCTTCTATCCTGATGGCAATTGCATCCTCTAGTGGAACAAATGAGTTTGGCACTGACACAGACACTGATTCTGATTATAGGAATGGCAACAAGGTGACTGAGTAAGATGCTTTGACTGATCACAACTCCAACAGCAAAATAAAAATTCTATGCACTCCTGTGCAAGTTGATACTTGGACCGCTGTTGCAACATCTTAGGAATGTAATAACGGGAGGTGCTGGAATGTCTCTAAAAGTTTTTACAGTGTAATTATGCTTTTACACTAAAAAACTGGAAAACTCAGGTTGTCCTATTTATTAAATCATATTATTTGTGATCTACACAGCAAAATTATATTTCTTTTACTAACTTGTTTTTATTTGCTTTTAATTGATGTAATTCTCTAAAATCTGCACTCTACTCGACTACATTATGTAGGGTGAATGTGAACCAATCAAGTATGTTCAACAACATGGGCAAGGGGATTTAGGCAGGGGTATTGTAGTTTCCAGGGTTGATTTGCATGGGACACGATGCAAAGAGTAAAAATGTTAAAATTAAGTGTTGTTTATGCATTTTTGAGCAAGATAAGAAAAGGGGGAGACTTAATAGTGTTTTATATGTCGATGTAACTTAATCGATTCATATGAAACTGATGTACATGATTAAATCATGTAAATTAAAAAAAAATAAAAATTATAAATGTGATGCTTGAAAATCCATGGGGGGCGGTGGAAGCCTTGTTGGCTAGCTTGCCTTGAATTGTCATTATCACCATTATACTCTCATGTACTTAAAGTGGCCAGTGAACGCTAATTTCCTTTAGCAAGCCCTATTCCTGGATTCCTCTCTTTCACATTATATTTGGCTTTTATTCCTAACTAAGTCCACTGTGGAACACTGTATCCAACCGTGTTTCAAATACTCAACACTCCAGATTCTTCATCTGATTCAATTATTTATAATATTATAATGAATAAAGTCATAAAAACTAGTGTGACTATTGCATCCTTACGTTGATACTAAAAGGTTGACAGTAGTTAATTTCAATTGTAAGCATGAACTGTAAGCTTATGCTTCAAGCGGCTTCCATATGGCCTAATAACAGTAAGGAATGATGACCAAAAGTTATTTTTGTTGGTGTCTGTGTATGAGTGAATGTGAGTGAGTGAATGCGTGATATGTGTGTACTTGTGTGTGTGTTTGCATTCATAGAGAATCTTTGCAATGTATCCTCTGTCTTTTCCCATTCCTAGGGCACAGTACTATCACAAAGGTGCTAATGACGTGTCATTGCAGTTGTGTTTCTCCTCCTTCACAGTCAGCAAACACCTGAAGCCGTCTCTTTGTTTGATGTGAAAACCTCCAAAGTTTATCCTGTTAGTTTGGAAAAGAATTTCAAAGAGCTCAGACAGTTTTCATCTTTTGGAGGTACACTGCTACAGAGAGGAATTATTGATATGAAGACAAAATTGTGCCACAGAGATCCACCTGAAAGAGATCAAGCGGTTATAATAGATTATGCACAAATCCTTGTCCATAAGGAACTTTTCTTTGTCAGGGCTGGTGAAGAGCTGGAAAAAATTGACCATTTTAATAACATTTTATTATGGTAAACTCTACAAACCTAATACAGGTAAATACACACAAAGTCCATAATTTACTTGGTAATTTAAAGGTATTTGCATCTTGGATCCTGTATGCCAGTACAAGCAACGTTCTCTTGGCTTAACTATGAGCGCATTTTAACGTTCTCTCAAATTTGTAGTTGTATGTGACTCACATTTTTTAAATTAATTAGTTTATTTTTGCTTTCTAAATAATTAACAACTTTCACTGCATCAGAAAAAAGTAAAAAGAGAACATTTACTATTAGATATTAGATATTAACTTTTATTGGATAATATTTGTATTTTTATTCTGCTTTCAAGACTGGACGGAAATCATGAGATTAATCATGATTATTTTATTCTTTTGACTGCCAATTTTTAACAATAAGAATATCGAAAACAAATTTGCAAATAGTTTGTGAGTAAAAAAAAAAAAAAAAAACGTATTTATTAATTGATCATCTCTACTTGAAATATACTGTTGAAAATGTTTTTATTTATCTTTCTGAAATTCTCGCCATTTATGCTTTTATGGTTATAAAGTTTTTAGCTTGCTCACTGGGGATTGTGAGGCAGTATTCTCTGTAAATCTACTTTGGAATAATATTTATTGTGAAAGAGCTATACAAATGAATTTTAATTGAATTGAAAATGTTTCTCTCATGTTTATAGCCTCGAACATTACTCTAACAGCAGGTACGCTGTCAACTTAATACAAAGTAAATATATTCCAGTTAATATTTTCATAATTTCTTTTGACTTCTTATAGTATTCTCTTTCTATACTCTTCAGTAGGCCTATCATACAATAGTATACATTTTGTTTGTTTGTTTGTTTGTTTGTTTTTAATGCAAGTAGGGTACAACGAGGCTAAAGGCACACCTTAAGGAAATTTGGCTTTTTTCTGGTCACAAAATTATTAAGGTAAAAAAAAAAAAATGATTTATTATTATTGAATATTGATAGAGCAACATAATTTGTGTGAAAAGAAATCACAATAGAAGGTTGTTTCAATAAAAATTCAGGTTTTTTGTTTGTTTGTTTTTTAAAAGGTGGTGAGGGAGACTTTTATCCCACACTTGAGGTTAAAGGCTCCCTCACTTGGTGTAAAAGGCCCCTAGGGGATTTAAAGTGATGTTGTGTAGATACCGGGGCAATAGTTACAGGGCACAATTTGTCAACTAATGCAAATAATTTTGAGACAGCAAGATGCTTTTTTGAGTAACAAATTAAGATGATGCCTACTCAGAAGAACTACTTAAGAAATATTCAACCATTTCCTGTTAATTTCAAACACATTTGACATTTTATTATGTCTCAAGTATTCTATAAAAGCTAAACTTTATTATATTTAGATGAGTCAAAGTGAACCCACTTTGAACATTTTTCATTACAAATCTATTCGCCCCACTTTAAAAAAGACAATATTTGTTTAATAGGGGCCTTTAGCCCCTGCAACAGGGGGGCTTTTTACCCCAAATACTATCCTTTCACTTATTGGACAGTTATTGTAAAATGTTCATTTAATGACCTTAAACAAAACTAAAAATGATAAATAAGTATTTTGTCTCAAAAGAAATTTGTTAATTTCAGGGATTTTCATTAGTTACATAAATTTGCAACATTTTAAAAAAATATTAAAAATTTTATCAAATTCCCTCAAAATCAACCTTTAGACACCACACGCAAAGATCTCATGGAACAGGAAAAGTTTCCAGTGTATAGTGACAAACGTGTTTAGGAAAGTACTGTTATAGTTTTGTTGCTATTTAGTTTTTTGGGAGAAAATAAAATCAATGGAGCCTTTTACTCTATGGGGCCTTTAGCCCTGCTGTAACCTGCTTATGTAAAAAAACAAAACAAAAACAAAAACAAAAATAATACATATATATATATATATATATATATATATATATATATATATATATATATATAGTATATGTATATATAGCTGTATTTGTATTTTATATCCATATAGCCATGGCCTATTTATGCATTTTAGCACTTCTGTTAAGTGAAACGGTAACACTTTACAATAAGGTTCCATTTGTTAATATTAGTTAATGCATTAGATGTCGTGATGCACTAACAATAAACATTTTTTACAGAATTTAATGTATTTACAGCATTATCATTGTTAGTTAACTGAAATACAATTGTTCTTTGTTAGTTCATAGTGCATGTTAACAAATACAATTTTTCAGTTTTTTAAATGTATTAAATTAACATTAGCCAAGATTAATAAATGCTGTATAAGTATTGTTCATTGTTAGTTCATTTTAACTAATGTTGTTAACAAATGAAACCTTATTGTAAAGTGTTTCCAATTAAATAATGTGGTATTGTGATGAATACACTGCCTCAGGCTAGAAGTGCAGTATTGTGGCCACGCCTCCATTTACGAGACTCCGCCCTTACGCTTGCGTGCTCTACTGTTAACGGAACAGTGGTGTTTTTAATGTTTATCATTGCTGGATCATATCTCTCAGTTTGACTGAACTATCTGAGATCAAGGCTGCAGTCGAAGACCATATAATATATTCATATACATCGACAGAAGTGTACAGAGTGTGAAATAACCCAGGTAATGTATTGACTTGTAAGGCTTTTTGTTGTAATTCTCGACTGCGTATTTATCGATTCCTTAGTATTAGTATAGGACTGGGGCAGCGGCTGACAGTACAGAAATCTACTCGAAACTGTTCCCCTTTCACCCAATTTCTTCGCTTCCAGCCTGTACACGTTATAAACGTGTAATTACTATTGCGTAAGGCAATTATTCAATTATATTTGGTAGATATAAATAAGACTTATTGTTATAAGCCATGTGGACGGCGTTATAAATATGCTTATATTATTTAATTCGTTCTTGCACACGTATGACTGTCTCATTGGCCGCTATTTGTTGCATAAATTTCAGCCTACTCTACTACATTATACACTTTATATATATATATATATATATATATATATATATATATATATATATATATATATATATATATATATATATAATTTTTTATGTATTTTATAATACATAAATATTTGTTATAAGTTTTATAATATTTTATGTATGTATTTTTTATTTTATTTGTGAAAGTGATACTTTTTAGCAGTTTTGGAAAGATTGGTTCATTTAAAATTAATCAGAAATCTTGCAAATTAATATACTTTTGTTGTTCTACCCTTATTGCACTGCACTCAAAAAAAATAATGCTAATTTTATATACAGTATAATACGCAATAGTAAATATATATATATTATTATTATTATTTATTTATTTTATTTATTTATTTATTTATTTATTTATTTTAATTCTCTTTAAAAGAATAGTTCACTCATCATTTAAAAGAATAGTTCACTCATGAAAATTCTCTCATCATTTACTCACCCTCATGTCATGCCAGATGTTTATGACACAAATGAAGATTTTTAGAGGAATATCTCGGCTCTGTAGGTCCATTCAGTGCAAGTGAATGGTGACCAAAACGTTGAAGTTCAGAAAAGCACATAAAGGCAGCATAAAAGTAATCAATATGACTCCAGTGTTTGAATTCATGTCTTCAGACATGATATAATAGGTGTGGGTGAAAAACAGATCAATATTTAAGTCCTTTTTTTACTATAAATTCTCCTCCCTTCCCAGTAGGTGGCAATATGCATGAAGAATGCAAATGGATCAAAAACAAAAGAAGAAGAATATGGAAGTGAAAGTGAAAGAGGACATTTATAGTAAAAAGGACTTAAATATTGAACTGTTTCTCACCCACACCTATCATATAGCTTCTGAAGACATGGATTTAACCACTGAAGTCGTATGGATTATTTTATACTGCCTTTATGTGCTTTTCTGAGCTTCAAAGTTCTGGCACCCATTCACTAGCATTGTGAGGACTAACAGAGCTGAAATATGTTTCTAAAAATCTTCATTTGTGTTCTGCAGAAGAAAAAAGTCAAAACATCTGTGATGATATGAGGGTGAGTAAATGATGAGAGAATTTCCATTTTTGGGAGAACTATCAGTTTAATTCTTGAGTTTCAATATTCACTCTCTAAGGGCTTAGATATCAATCCACTATAAATCTCCCTACTTGACTCTCATTCATAATGTATGGGTAAAATTTACGTAAATGTGACAAAAGTGTAACCCGAGTGAAATGAATGACTTCCCCTTTCACAGTATGTCTCGAGAGCAGAAAGCAGTGGAGCATGTCAGGAAGGCCTTCCTCACAGGTCGGACCAAATCACTCGAGTACAGAATTACCCAGCTGAAGAACCTGCTGCGTTTTGTCAAAGAAAGACAGAAGGCAATCGCTGAAGGTCTCAAAAAGGATCTCAGTAAGGTTGGTGACCCGTCCACTTATGCATTGTCCTGTTTTAATCCCTATTTTATTAGGTGTAGTTCTACAGTATATGCACGTTACATGTGTGAGTTTCCCTTGTTCCAAATTATCAGTGTTTTATATGTGTGGTGACAGAGTGAGTATGGAACTCCTTTGTATGAGACCATTGGTCTGGAGAGTGAGATTAACCTGGCTGTTAGCAAGCTGAAAGAGTGGGCAGCTCCTCGACCCGTGACCAAGAACCTTCTGACCATCTCAGATCAGGTCTACATCAAGCCTGAACCTTTGGGAGTAGTGCTGGTCATTGGGGCCTGGAACTACCCCTGGGCTGTCACCATCCAGCCCCTTATAGGAGCTATAGCTGCAGGTAATTGGGGTTTATTGAAGACGGTTGATCTGTGTGGGGTCATTGGAGTGCATTGACGTTTGCTTGAAAAGGTTATGTACATCAAATTAACTTGCCAAATGCATCTTTGTGAGCATGACATGCATTCTGCATACACACAAATTGCTTGTATTTAGTGGCCTGCCTGATACATTATGTGCCTCTAAATACTTCACCAGTAATAGTTGACAAAAAAATTAATATTCTGTTATTATTCACTCACCTCTTGTCGTTACAAATGCATATGACTTTCGGGGGCCTGGGTAGCTCAGTGCTAAAAGACGCTGGCTACCACCCCTGGAGTTCGCTGGTCCGAATCCCAGGGCATGCTGAGTGACTCCAGCCAGGTCTCCTAAGCAACCAAATTGGCCCGGTTGCTTGGGAGGGTAGAGTCACATGGGGTAACCTCCTCGTGGTCGTTATAATGTGGTTCGTTCTCGGTGGGGCGCGTGGTGAGTTGAGCATGGATGCCGCGGTGGATGGCGTGAAGCTTCCACACGCGCTATGTCTCCGTGGTAACACGCTCAACAAGCCACGTGATAAGATGCGCGGGTTGATGGTCTCAGACGCGGAGGCAGCTGGGATTTGTCCTCCACCACCCAGATTGAGGCGAATCACTACGTGACCATGAGGACTTAAAAAGCACATTGGGAATTGGGCATTCCAAATTGGGAGAAAAAGGAAAAAAATAAATAAATAATAATAAAAAAAAATACATATGACTTTCTTTCTTTTGTGGAATACATTTTGAAGAATTGTTCTGCATGGATATTTTTTCCATGCATTCACAATGAATGGGGACTGAGGCTTTCAAGGTTAAAAAATTACAGAAAAACGTAACAAAGGTACCATAAAAGTGATCCATATGACTTGTGGGCTACATTCCAAGTGTTATGAGGTGATATGATTGCTTTATGTGAGGAAGAGACCAACATTTACATTATGTCATAGGGGTTTGGAACAACATGAGGATGAGTAAATGATGATATAATTTTCATTTGTGTGTGAAATTATGCTTAGGAAAATGTTATAAATGAGTCATTTGTCTTGCTTATTTTATTGGATCACAGCATAGATTGACAAATAGAAAAAAAATCACATTGATGGAATTTACATTTTACGACAGGTTTTTTTAATTGATTCTGTACTTTGTCCTATTTTTTTGATACTGCCCTGAGCTAACAGACCAAAGTACAATTCTCGAGTCACTATCAACAGTGCCAAAGCTGGAGGTTTGTGCTAAAGTTCAGAAAAGTATATAAATGACTTAGGATAAAGCTTATCTGACTGTTTATCTGTTAGGATCCCCAAGTTGCTTGCTAATTCAACAAATAGCAGATCCATTATTATTGATAGCCTCAGAAGAACCCACAATTAATGCCCTTTTTGGCATGTTGTCAATTAAAGCTGATTTTTGCTGTAAAAAATATGTATCAATGGAATATTGCATGTAAGCATCTGTTTTCTGAGTGTACATTTCCTTTTCAGGGTGTGCTTGAAAAACAGTATGTGAATAGATGCTACCCTTATGCAGATGTGTGTGTTTTAACTGGGTTAGTATCAAATCACTTTTTGCAAACGGAAAAACAGTTTGTACTAAATTATGTAATTCATTTGAATTCACTGTCAACACACAGATAGATTAAGCTTTTATCCCTCTGTCTGTTATCTTTGTCTTTATGAATGTTGTCACCCTTTACTTAGTGAAAGGACAAGTGTGGCTCTAATGTTTGCAACTAAAGTGAAATTGAGTCATTACCAACAGAGATACATTTTAAATCTGAAAGGGATAGTTCACCCAAAAATGAAAATTCTCTATCATTTACTCACCCTCATACCATCCCAGGTGTGTATGACTTTCTTTCTTCTGCAGAACACAAACAATGACTTTTATGAAGAAAATTTCAGCTCTGTAGGTCCATACAATGCAAATTAATGGTGAACAAAACTTTGAAGCTTCAAAAAGCACAAAAAGGCAGCATAAAACTAATCCATATGAATCCAGTTCTTAAATCCATGTCTTCTGAAGTGATAACATAGGTGTTGGTGAGAAATAGATCAATATTTAAGTCGTTTTTTACTATAAATCTACACTTTCACATTCTTCTTTTGTTCTTTGGCGATTTGCATTCTTCTTGCATATTGCCACTTACTGGTCAGGGATGGTCAAAGGTGGAGATTTAGTAAAAAGGGACATAAATGTAAATCTGTTTCTTACACACACCTATCATTTCACTTCTGAAGATATGGATTTAACCACTGGGGTCGTATAGATTACTTTAATGCTGCCTTTATGTTATTTTGGAGCTTCAAAATTTTGGTACCCATTCAGTTGTATTGTATGGAATGATAGAGCTGAAATATTCTTCTAAAATCTTAATTTGTGTTCATCAGAAGAAAGAATGTCATACACATCTGGGATGGCATGAAACTGAGTAAATGAGGTGAGAATTTTCATTTTTTGGTAAACAGTTCCTTGAAGTGTGCAATTTTTACGATGCAAAAATTATTTCTCGTATTCCTGTGTAAAATCCAACTATTTGTAGGTTGATTTCACCTAAAAGTGGCTCTGTGGCGCTATCAAAACATTCCTCTGTTTGTTTGAGCATCCTGACCAGTCGAACACGGCAACACTGACTCGAACAATGATGTGAGTTTTGAGCCGGAACTATCTGTTTGTATAACTAATGGAAGACAAGGAGTTTTCTGGAATCAGTTTGAAAACAGTGATTATTTTTGGAGTTCAATGTGGTGATGCTAGTGGAGCAGAAATTACACAATTCAGCTTTAAATATTTAGTGTTGTGTTAAGTGTATTTTTGTGTTTTACACAGTATGTCTGACCCCATAATTACACCATTATTATGTGATTAAGTTAGGTTTTACGAGGAATTTTAACCAGGGAGATTGATATAAAATAAAAAGATACAGTCATTGTCATATTTAAATGACTACTGTGATTTGTTAACAGGTAATGCAGCTGTGGTCAAGCCATCTGAAGTCAGTGCTCACACTGCCAAAGTAATGGAGGATCTCTTACCTTTATACTTAGACAAGGTAAGATTTCTTTGTCATACATATTAAGTTAAAGGAATATTTGTATACTTGTTTTAATGTTTGATTTGGATGAATTTAGAGAATTTTACTGCCACAATAACATACAATGTACAATGGAATTCTTAATAACAATATAGGCCTGCAGTTAATTACAATACAGTGTAATTAACACCTGATGGTGATGAACACAGGAGATGTACCCTGTCATCACCGGTGGGGTGACAGAGACCCAAGAGCTGCTCAAGCAACGGTTTGATCACATCTTCTACACTGGAAATGGCACAGTGGCTAAAATCATCATGGAAGCAGCAGCCAAACATTTAACCCCTGTTACGCTAGAGCTGGGGGGAAAGAGCCCATGCTACATCGACAAGAACTGTGACCTCGCTGTTGCCTGCCGGTCAGTTTATTAAAAATTGTGAACCTCCTGTCTTTATAATAAATTTGGTTAAAAATGTTCAGTGAAAAAAGTGCTGAAATTATTGATACTAAATCATACTGTTTATGTACACCGATCAGCCACAACATTAAAACCACCCGCCTAATATTGTGTAGGTCCCCCTCGTGCAGCCAAAACAGCACCAACCCGCATCTCAGAATAGCATCCTGAGATGCTATTGTTCTCACCACAATTGTACAGAGCGGTTATCTGAGTTACCGTAGACTTTGTCAGTTCAAATCAGTCTGGCCATTCTCTGTTGACCTCTCTCATTAACAAGGCCTTTCCATCCACAGAACTGATGCTCCCTGAATGTTTTTTTGTTTTTGGCACCATTCTGAGTAAATTTTAGAGACTGTTGTGCATGAAAATCCCAGGAGATCAGCAGTTACAGAAATACTCAAACCAGCCCATCTGGCACCAACAATCATGCCACGGTCCAGATCACTGAGATCAAAATTTTCCCCACTCTGATGGTTGATGCGAACATGAACTGAAGCTCCTGACCCATATCTGCGTGATTTTATGCACTGCACTGCTGACACACGAGTGGCTGATTAGATAATCACATGGATGATTGTTGGTGCCAGATGGGCTGGTTTGAGTATTTCTGTAACTGCTGATCTCCTGGGATTTTCACACACAACAGTCTCTAGAATTTACTCAAGAGTGGTCCCAAAAACAAACAACATCCAGTGAAGGGCAGTTCTGTGGACGGAAATACCTTGTTGATGAGAGGTCAACAGAGAATGGCCAGACTGGTTCGAACTGACAAAGTCTATGATAACTCAGATAACCGCTCTGTACAATTGTGGTGAGAAGAATATCATCTCAGGTTGGCACTGTTTTGGCGGCACGAAGGGAACCTACACAATATAATGCAGGTGGTTTTAATGTTGTGGCTGATCGTATATATATATATATACACTGGTGGCCAAAAGTTTGGAATAATGTACAGATTATTCAGAAGGAAATTGGTACTTTAATTCACCAAAGTGGCATTCAGCTGATCACAAAGTATAGTCAGGACATTACTGATGTTAAAAAAACAGCACCTTCACTATTTGAAAAAAGTCATTTTTGATCAAATCTAGACAGGTCCCATTTCCAGCAGCCATCACTCCAACACCTTATCCTTGAGTAATCATGCTAAATTGATAATTTGGTACTAGAAAATCACTTGCCATTATATCAAACACAGTTGAAAGCTATTTGGTGCATTAAATGAAGCTTAACATTGTCTTTGTGTTTGTTTTTGAGTTGCCACAATATGCAATAGACTGGCATGTCTTGAGGTCAATATTAGGTCAAAAATGGCAAAAAAGAAACAGCTTTCTCTAGAAACTCATCAGTCAATCATTGTTTTGAGGAATGAAGGCTATACAATGCTTGAAACTGCCAAAAAAAACCTGAAGATTTCATACAAAGGTGTACACTACAGTCTTCAAAGACAAAGGACAATTGGCTCTAACAAGGACAGGAAGAGATGTGGAAGCCAGATGTACAACGAAACAAGAGGATAAGTACATCAGAGTCTCTAGTTTGAGAAATAGATGCCTCACATGTCCTCAGCTGACAGCTTCATTGAATTCTACCTGCTCAACACCAGTTTCATGTACAACAGTAAAGAGAAGACTCAGGGGTGAAGGCCTTATGGGAAGAATTTCAAAGAAAAAGCCACTTTTGAAACAAAAGAAAAAAAAAGAAAAGGTTAGAGTGGGTAAAGAAACACAGATATTGGACAACAGATAATTGGAAAAGAGTGTTATGGATCTTAACCCCATTGATCTTTTGTGGGATCAGTTAGACTGTACGGTGTGTGAGAAGTGTCTGACAAGACAGCCACATCTATGGCAAGTGCTACAGGAAGTGTGGGGTGAAATGTCACCTGCAAAGCTGTCATTGCTGCACATGGAGGATTTTTTGATGAGAACTCTTTGAAGTAGTTTAAGAAGTTCTGAACATTTTATTCAAATTGTAATAGTGATTTTTCACGTTAATAATGTCCTGACTATATATTGTGATCAGTTGAATGCCGCTTTGGTGAATAAAAGTACCAAATTCTTTCCATAAGAGCAAAATCTGTACATTATTCCAAACCTTTGGCCGCCAGTGTATATGTGTGTATGTGTGTGCGCGCGCGTGTGTGTGTGTGTGTCATTTTGGAATGATTTGCTGTAATAACCATTTTTATATTTATTCCAAAGGAAAATTGCTGTGTCTCAGTGTAATGTCGTCATGTCAAGACTTATTTCACCTATTGGTGCTTTCAAAAATAACTCCCTTAATCAAAATAGAAGATCTGGGTGTAAACATTGAAGCTGTGAAATGATTTTCAAGGTATTTTGAAAAATACCTTTTTCTCTTTCATGTTTCTACAGACGAATTACATGGGGGAAGTATAGTAACTGTGGTCAGACCTGCATTGCTCCAGATTACATCCTCTGTGATCCTAGCATTCAAGACAGAGTGATTGAAGAGATCAAGAAGAATATTAAGGTACACATGTTCACTGATTACACTACTAGAACACAGATGCTCTTCCAGATCCTCTAATCTGATCTTTGTATTACTACAGCATGAATTATTTACAGCAGGTTGTCTCGCCTCAAACGCACGCACTTGGTTGAGCCAATGTTGCTGTGTTTTGATAGCAATGTTTTGATAGCACCACAGAGTCACATTGTTTTTACTAATCGGGGTAATCAATCTACTAATGGCTTAATTATAATTGTCTCTGCACATTAAACTGGGATAGGATAAATTATTAAAAATAACACAGCTCAGTGAATAAAGACGCTGACTACCACACCTGGGAGTCGTGAGTTTGAATTCAGGGTGTGCTGAGTGACTCCAGCCAGGTGTCCTAATCAGCCAAATTGGCCCGGTTGCTAGGGAGGGTAGAGTCACATGGGGTAACCTCCTCGTGGTCACTATAATGTGGTTCGCTCTCGGTGGGGCATGTGGTGAGTTGTGCATGGATGCTGCAGAGAATAACGTGAAGCCTACACACACACTATGTCTCCGCGGTAACACGCTCAACAAGCCACGTGATAAGATGCACGGATTAACTGTCTCAGACACGGAGGCAACTCAGATTCGTCCTCCGCCACCCGGATTGAGGCGAGTCACTACGCCACCACAAGGACTTAAAAAGCACATTGGGAATTGGGCATTCCAAATTGGGGAGAAAAATAAAATAAAATAAAAAATAATACACTTCGACTTACACTTTGAGGTCTATAACACATGAATATAAAATGTAAAATTATACATTATGAGCTAATATACTTACATTTTGGATCATCAGGACTTCTATACTGAGAACCCCCAAAAATGCCTGGATTATGGACGCATCATCAACCAGCGGCACTTCAAGAGAGTGATGGCAATGCTGGAGGGCAGCACCATCGCTGTGGGGGGAGAAAACGACGTGTCAGATTGCTACATTGGTATAATCACTAGAGCTATGTTGCTTTAACTACTGTATAAGTATTACATTTACTGCATGCTAGTCAGTGAAGCCTCCTCTGTGTACATTTAACAATAATTAGCCTTCTTGTCCTCACAGCTCCAACAGTTTTAAGGGACGTGAAGCCAGATGCAAAGGTGATGCAGGACGAGATCTTTGGGCCTCTGTTGCCCGTCCTGACTGTGGGCAGTGCAGATGAAGCCATCAAATTCATCAATGAAAGAGAGAAACCCCTTGCACTCTACATCTTCTCTTCAGATAACAAGGTTAGGAATTGTTCCCTGATGATTTGTGATAACATGAGGCATAATTTAACCCGCTCCTAATGTATGCTTTTACACTAATTCTAGCTGATTAAGCGAATGATTGCGGAGACCTCTAGTGGTGGAGTTGTGGCCAATGACTGCTTGATGCACTTCTCAGTCAGCTCTTTGCCCTTTGGTGGAGTTGGTGAGTTTTTTCAATATGACATTTATTTTGAACAATCAGAAGTATCAATGTAAGATACTGCAACATGATCTTATACTATATG
Source organism: Myxocyprinus asiaticus (assembly GCF_019703515.2). Taxonomy (NCBI): domain Eukaryota; kingdom Metazoa; phylum Chordata; class Actinopteri; order Cypriniformes; family Catostomidae; genus Myxocyprinus; species Myxocyprinus asiaticus. Next base: position 14,802,061 of record NC_059383.1, read on the forward strand.
TGCATGCAAATATCCCCGGCAGGGTTTTTATTTAGTGTTTATTTCTAGTTTATTTTTAATTTGTCCTTTCAATTTAGTTTAGTTTTCAGGAGTTTTCACTTTATGACTGTTAGTTTTATAATTTTATTTTGTGTTTTTTAGTTTGTTTAGTTTTCAGTTTATTTAGTTTTAGTATTTTAAAATGAAAAGTAAATGCATAAACTGATAGCATTTAAATATGTTTAGCACTGTTGCATCTCTCACGGCTGTCTAGTGTTATCACTATCTAGTGACATTTTCATGTTTATTGAAGGCGGAGTTAGTTTTTGTTAATGATTACACTGATCCCAGGTAATATGTTGACAGTAGCTCAGCTCTTTGGCTCCCTCTGCAGGTAACAGTGGGATGGGCTGCTATCATGGCAAGTTCACCTTTGATCAGTTGAGCCACCTGCGCGGCTGTCTTATCAAACAGCTGAAGATGGAGGCGGTAAATAAAATGCGTTACCCACCACATACAGCAGATAAGCTGGGCTGGGCGCGCTTTTTCATACTCAAACAGGTCGACTTTGGCAGTCTGGGCCGTATGGCACTGCTGGCTCTGCTGGCAGTCTTTTTTGCTGTGATTTTACAGGTAATAGACCATCAGACACATCATTATAGTGCAGATTTTTTAGTTTAGTTAAAGGGGCTTGAGTCATAAATTTTACGGATATTATTTAGTTCTTTAAAAAAATATATCAAAGTATAAAAGTGTTTATTAATATAATATAATACTTTTTGTATTGTTTCTGATCCTGTACATAATTCTAATATTTTTTACTATGCCCTAAAAAAGTAATAAACCAAGAGAGGCCATGAGTTACATATAATATTAATTAATTATGGTATTTATTTATTCATTATATATAAAAACGTGTTTATAAAACTATTAGGTGTTCATATATTATATAATTTAATTTATTATTTTTTTAATTGTTTTTGATCCTGTACATAATTCTAATCTTTTTTACTTTTACCCCAATAACCCAAGAGAGGTTTTGGGTTGCCACCTAAAATTATTTAGTATTTTTATTTATTTATTTATTTTATGTATTTATTTATTTATTTTTATTAATAACATTAACAACATTAAAAGTGTTTATACAAGTATTACAATTTTAAGTGTTTATAAATATATAATAAAATAGAATAGAATAGAACATAATATTATAGCATAATATTTTTCCCTATGCCCAAATAAAGCAATAAACCAAGAGAGGCTGTGTAATGTAATATTTAAAACAAATTGTTAATAAAAGTATACAAAGTCTAAAGGTGTTAATAAATATATAATATAATATAATATAATGTAATGTAATATAATATAATGTAATATAATATAAAATATCACTATTTGTATTGTTTCTGATCCTGTACATAATTAGAATTGTTTTTGGCTGTGCATTACATATAATATTATTTACTATTTTTTGGGTTTTTTTTTATAAACAAATAGTTAAAAAATATATATTTTTAAGTGTTTATACTGTACATTTATAATATAATATAATTAAGTATATAATATAATATAAGACTTTTTTTTTTTATCGTTTCTGATCCTGTACATAGTTTTAATATTTTTTCTGTGCTGAAATAAAGCAATATACCAAGAGAGGCTGTGTATTACAGTAATTTTACAATGGTTAACGTGTTGTTGGATAACCATATAGATAATATATGGTTTTAATCTTAACAGCAATAAGATTAAAGACACCAATGTTAAATAAAGTATTAAATGTTATTAATAATCATCACAATAAACAATATTTACTCCCAAGTAATATGGTTCATGACTTAAAGGAATAATTCATCCAAAAATTGTGTCATCATTTACTCACCCTCATGTTGTTTTTTATGTTATTTTAATGTTATTATCCTTTCCTGATGAACACATCTTGTTTTTCTTTTCAGAGATACTATACTAACTAAGAATGTGAAATATTATGCAGAAAGTGTTCCTCCATCCTGAAGACACTCAGCCACACAACACCTTGTTCGGATAGTGGGCTGGCTCCAGCTGAAGTGCTGCCTCCCTCCTTTGCCTTACTTGTAATATCATAGGTCTTAAAACTAGCCAAGATTTATTTAAACCATTTTGACGATGTTGCATTTCTCAGAAGTAATTGAAACTAACATATGTCATTTCTATGAAGCTAATGCTAATTAATGTGACATTTGCTTTATCTGGAGCACTTTAATCAGTGTTTATTTTAGTGAACACTCTTTATATGTAGCTAAAAAAAAAAAAACATTTCCATTCCATCTGTCGTGTTGGGGATGTTTTTAAATGAAAGAAATGAAGACCTCACAGAATAGATTTTACAATTTTTTTTGTTGTTGAAATATAGAGCTTTTTATACCCTTCAAGGGGTAGTTCACCCAAAAATTTACATTCTGTCAACATTTACTCACCCTTATATTGTTCCAAACCTGTATACTTTCTTTCTTCTGTGGAGCATAAAAGAAGATGTTTGGTAGAAAATTAGTCTCAGTTACCATTTACTTTCATTGCTTCTTTTTTTTTCCATACTGTGAAAGAAAATGGTGACTCAGGCTGTCATTCTGCCTAACATCTTTAGACTGATCTCACAGTGAAATCAGAAACAACAGGTTGACTTCTCTGTAGCTGAAATTCGTCTGTGCTTACCGAAATGCGAAACATGTTGTTGGGGGAGTATGGGCAAATTTGAGCTCCATTTTCCATAATTTACCTTTTTGGATATTTGAATAGATACTATACTATATAAACCTATTGACAGCATCTAAAGCAAAAACGCTTTTATGTATGTACAGCTTGTGCATTACATACTGTTCCAGAGTAAAATTGATTGCATCATATTGTGATCAGTGAAAGTGGCCTGTAGCATCGTGCAAATATGTCCTCTGCAGACTGGTCGGAAATCATATTCCTGGAACACTGTTGCATCTCTCACGGCTGTCTAGTGTTATCACTATCTAGTGACATTTTCATGTTTATTGAAGGCGGAGTTAGTTTTTGTTAATGATTACACTGATCCCAGGTAATATGTTGACAGTAGCTCAGCTCTTTGGCTCCCTCTGCAGGTAACAGTGGGATGGGCTGCTATCATGGCAAGTTCACCTTTGATCAGTTGAGCCACCTGCGCGGCTGTCTTATCAAACAGCTGAAGATGGAGGCGGTAAATAAAATGCGTTACCCACCACATACAGCAGATAAGCTGGGCTGGGCGCGCTTTTTCATACTCAAACAGGTCGACTTTGGCAGTCTGGGCCGTATGGCACTGCTGGCTCTGCTGGCAGTCTTTTTTGCTGTGATTTTACAGGTAATAGACCATCAGACACATCATTATAGTGCAGATTTTTTAGTTTAGTTAAAGGGGCTTGAGTCATAAATTTTACGGATATTATTTAGTTCTTTAAAAAAATATATCAAAGTATAAAAGTGTTTATTAATATAATATAATACTTTTTGTATTGTTTCTGATCCTGTACATAATTCTAATATTTTTTACTATGCCCTAAAAAAGTAATAAACCAAGAGAGGCCATGAGTTACATATAATATTAATTAATTATGGTATTTATTTATTCATTATATATAAAAACGTGTTTATAAAACTATTAGGTGTTCATATATTATATAATTTAATTTATTATTTTTTTAATTGTTTTTGATCCTGTACATAATTCTAATCTTTTTTACTTTTACCCCAATAACCCAAGAGAGGTTTTGGGTTGCCACCTAAAATTATTTAGTATTTTTATTTATTTATTTATTTTATGTATTTATTTATTTATTTTTATTAATAACATTAACAACATTAAAAGTGTTTATACAAGTATTACAATTTTAAGTGTTTATAAATATATAATAAAATAGAATAGAATAGAACATAATATTATAGCATAATATTTTTCCCTATGCCCAAATAAAGCAATAAACCAAGAGAGGCTGTGTAATGTAATATTTAAAACAAATTGTTAATAAAAGTATACAAAGTCTAAAGGTGTTAATAAATATATAATATAATATAATATAATGTAATGTAATATAATATAATGTAATATAATATAAAATATCACTATTTGTATTGTTTCTGATCCTGTACATAATTAGAATTGTTTTTGGCTGTGCATTACATATAATATTATTTACTATTTTTTGGGTTTTTTTTTATAAACAAATAGTTAAAAAATATATATTTTTAAGTGTTTATACTGTACATTTATAATATAATATAATTAAGTATATAATATAATATAAGACTTTTTTTTTTTATCGTTTCTGATCCTGTACATAGTTTTAATATTTTTTCTGTGCTGAAATAAAGCAATATACCAAGAGAGGCTGTGTATTACAGTAATTTTACAATGGTTAACGTGTTGTTGGATAACCATATAGATAATATATGGTTTTAATCTTAACAGCAATAAGATTAAAGACACCAATGTTAAATAAAGTATTAAATGTTATTAATAATCATCACAATAAACAATATTTACTCCCAAGTAATATGGTTCATGACTTAAAGGAATAATTCATCCAAAAATTGTGTCATCATTTACTCACCCTCATGTTGTTTTTTATGTTATTTTAATGTTATTATCCTTTCCTGATGAACACATCTTGTTTTTCTTTTCAGAGATACTATACTAACTAAGAATGTGAAATATTATGCAGAAAGTGTTCCTCCATCCTGAAGACACTCAGCCACACAACACCTTGTTCGGATAGTGGGCTGGCTCCAGCTGAAGTGCTGCCTCCCTCCTTTGCCTTACTTGTAATATCATAGGTCTTAAAACTAGCCAAGATTTATTTAAACCATTTTGACGATGTTGCATTTCTCAGAAGTAATTGAAACTAACATATGTCATTTCTATGAAGCTAATGCTAATTAATGTGACATTTGCTTTATCTGGAGCACTTTAATCAGTGTTTATTTTAGTGAACACTCTTTATATGTAGCTAAAAAAAAAAAAAACATTTCCATTCCATCTGTCGTGTTGGGGATGTTTTTAAATGAAAGAAATGAAGACCTCACAGAATAGATTTTACAATTTTTTTTGTTGTTGAAATATAGAGCTTTTTATACCCTTCAAGGGGTAGTTCACCCAAAAATTTACATTCTGTCAACATTTACTCACCCTTATATTGTTCCAAACCTGTATACTTTCTTTCTTCTGTGGAGCATAAAAGAAGATGTTTGGTAGAAAATTAGTCTCAGTTACCATTTACTTTCATTGCTTCTTTTTTTTTTCCATACTGTGAAAGAAAATGGTGACTCAGGCTGTCATTCTGCCTAACATCTTTAGACTGATCTCACAGTGAAATCAGAAACAACAGGTTGACTTCTCTGTAGTTGAAATTCGTCTGTGCTTACCGAAATGCGAAACATGTTGTTGGGGGAGTATGGGCAAATTTGAGCTCCATTTTCCATAATTTACCTTTTTGGATATTTGAATAGATACTATACTATATAAACCTATTGACAGCATCTAAAGCAAAAACGCTTTTATGTATGTACAGCTTGTGCATTACATACTGTTCCAGAGTAAAATTGATTGCATCATATTGTGATCAGTGAAAGTGGCCTGTAGCATCGTGCAAATATGTCCTCTGCAGACTGGTCGGAAATCATATTCCTGGAACACTGTTGCATCTCTCACGGCTGTCTAGTGTTATCACTATCTAGTGACATTTTCATGTTTATTGAAGGCGGAGTTAGTTTTTGTTAATGATTACACTGATCCCAGGTAATATGTTGACAGTAGCTCAGCTCTTTGGCTCCCTCTGCAGGTAACAGTGGGATGGGCCGCTATCATGGCAAGTTCACCTTTGATCAGTTGAGCCACCTGCGCGGCTGTCTTATCAAACAGCTGAAGATGGAGGCGGTAAATAAAATGCGTTACCCACCACATACAGCAGATAAGCTGGGCTGGGCGCGCTTTTTCATACTCAAACAGGTCGACTTTGGCAGTCTGGGCCGTATGGCACTGCTGGCTCTGCTGGCAGTCTTTTTTGCTGTGATTTTACAGGTAATAGACCATCAGACACATCATTATAGTGCAGATTTTTTAGTTTAGTTAAAGGGGCTTGAGTCATAAATTTTACGGATATTATTTAGTTCTTTAAAAAAATATATCAAAGTATAAAAGTGTTTATTAATATAATATAATACTTTTTGTATTGTTTCTGATCCTGTACATAATTCTAATATTTTTTACTATGCCCTAAAAAAGTAATAAACCAAGAGAGGCCATGAGTTACATATAATATTAATTAGTAATTAGTGACTATTTCAAAGAGTTATAAAAAAAAATCCTCCAAGTGCAGCAATGACAGCTTTGCAGATCCGTGGTATTCTAGCTGTCAGTTTGTCCAGATACTCAGGTGACATTTCACCCCACGCTTCCTGTAGCACTTGCCATAGATGTGGCTGTCTTGTTGGGCACTTCTCACACACCTTACAGTCTAGCTGATCCCACAAAAGCTCAGTGGGTTTAAGATCTATAACACTCTTTTCCAATTATCTGTTGTCCAATGTCTGTTTCTTTGCCCACTCTAACCTTTTCTTTTTGTTTTTCTGTTTCAAAAGTGGCTTTTTCTTTGTAATTCTTCCCATAAGGCCTGCACCCCTGAGTCTTCTCTTTACTGTTGTACATGAAACTGGTGTTGAGCGGATAGAATTCAATGAAGCTGTCAGCTGAGGACATGTGAGGCATCTATTTCTCAAACTAGAGACTCTGATGTACATTTCCCTTGTTTAGTTGTACATCTGGCTTCCACATCTCTTTCTGTCCTTGTTAGAGCCAGTTGTCCTTTGTCTTTGAAGACTGTAGTGTACACCTTTTTATGAAATCTTCAGTTTTTTTTTGGCAATTTCAGGCATTGTATAGCCTTCATTCCTCAAAACAATGATTGACTGACGAGTTTCTAGAGAAAGCTGTATCGTTTTTGCCATTTTTGACCTAATATTGACCTTAAGACATGCCAGTCTATTGCATACTGAGGCAACTCAAAAACAAACACAAACACAAAGACAATGTTAATCTTCATTTAACGAACCAAATAGTTTTCAGCTGTGTTTGATATAATGGCAAGTGATTTTCTAGTACCAAATTAGCAATTTAGCATGATTACTCCAGGATAAGGTTTTGGAGTGATGGCTGCTGGAAATGGGGCCTGTCTAGATTTGATCAAAAATGACTTTTTTCAAATAGTGATGGTGCTGTTTTTTTACATCAGTAATGTCCTGACTATACTTTGTGATCAGTTGAATGCCACTTTGATGAATTAAAGTACCAATTTCCTTCCGAAACAGCAAAATCTGTATATTATTCCAAACTTTTGGCCACTAGTGTATATGTAATATGTTTGGTTTGGATAGCTTCTTATTCCTACAATATAAGTGACCAAGTTCACTCTAATGATATATGCTGACAATCATACAGGTGCATCTCAATAAATTAGAATGTCGTGGAAAAGTTCATTTATTTCAGTAATTCAACTCAAATTGTGAAACTTGTGTATTAAATAAATTCAGTGCACACAGACTGAAGTAGTTTAAGTCTTTGGTTCTTTTAATTGTGATGATTTTGGCTCACATTTAACAAAAACCCACCAATTCACTATCTCAAAAAATTAGAATACATCATAAGACCAATAAAATAAACATTTTTAGTGAATTGTTGGCCTTCTGGAAAGTATGTTCATTTAATGTATATGTACTCAATACTTGGTAGGGGCTCCTTTTGCTTTAATTACTGCCTCAATTTGGCGTGGCATGGAGGTGATCAGTTTGTGGCACTGCTGAGGTGGTATGGAAGCCCAGGTTTCTTTGACAGTGGCCTTCAGCTCATCTGCATTTTTTGGTCTCTCGTTTCTCATTTTCCTCTTGACAATACCCCATAGATTCTCTATGGGGTTCAGGTCTGGTGAGTTTACTGGCCAGTCAAGCACACTAACACAATGGTCATTTAACCAACTTTTGCTGCTTTTGGCAGTGTGGGCAGGTGCCAAATCCTGCTGGAAAATGAAATCAGCATCTTTAAAAAGCTGGTCAGCAGAAGGAAGCATGAAGTGCTCCAAAATTTCTTGGTAAACGGGTACAGTGACTTTGGTTTTCAAAAAACACAATGGACCAACACCAGCAGATGACATTGCACCCCAAATCATCACAGACTGTGGAAACTTAACACTGGACTTCAAGCAACTTGGGCTATGAGCTTCTCCACCCTTCCTCCAGACTCTAGGACCTTGGTTTCCAAATGAAATACAAAACTTGCTCTCATCTGAAAAGAGGACTTTGGACCACTGGGCAACAGTCCAGTTCTTCTTCTCCTTAGCCCAGGTAAGACGCCTCTGACGTTGTCTGTGGTTCAAGAGTGGCTTAACAAGAGGAATACGACAACTGTAGCCAAATTCCTTGACATGTCTGTGTGTGGTGGCTCTTGATGCCTTGACCCCAGCCTCAGTCCATTCCTTGTGAAGTTCACCCAAATTCTTGAATCGATTTTGCTGGACAATCCTCATTAGGCTGCGGTTCTCTTGGTTGGTTGTGCATATTTTTCTTCCACACTTTTTCCTTCCACTCAACTTTCTGTTAACATGCTTGGATACAGCACTCTGTGAACAGCCAGCTTCTTTGGCAATGAATGTTTGTGGCTTACCCTCCTTGTGAAGGGTGTCAATGATTGTCTTCTGGACAACTGTCAGATCAGCAGTCTTCCCCATGATTGTGTAGCCTAGTGAACCAAACTGAGAGACCATTTTGAAGGCTCAGGAAACCTTTGCAGGTGTTTTGAGTTGATTAGCTGATTGGCATGTCACCATATTCTAATTTTTTGAGATAGTGAATTGGTGGGTTTTTGTTAAATGTGAGCCAAAATCATCACAATTAAAAGAACCAAAGACTTAAACTACTTCAGTCTGTGTGCATTGAATTTATTTAATACACGAGTTTCACAATTTGAGTTGAATTACTGAAATAAATGAACTTTTCCACAACATTCTAATTTATTGAGATGCACCTGTATATTGTCACAGTCACTGTCAAAAATTGTCATATTGGAAATTTGTATGCATTGAGTATCTGAAGGCTCCTTTAGACCTAACATTTGTGTCTAATAATAAAGTCAAAGAATAAGAGAGAGTTTTATGACAAACAGAAATAATTTTTAATGGTACAATAAACATGTTTTTACACAGCCATATTTGAGTTTTCTGGTTTAATTGTGTAGCATTGACATCTCTCTGACTGTAATTAGCAGAGGCATGTTTGTCATGATATTGTTTTTTTTATTATTCTTTTCTTTATCTGCATCTTTGTTCCCTCCTACACAAATACAGTACACAAAAGAACCAATTAAATCATGTGTACTCATTCAAGCTTGACATCATCATCACCAATAAAATATAATTTGTGATTTTCCTTGACACACTGACACATTAATTGAAATGAATCTTTTTTAAATCTTAAACTATGACAATTAACTTTATAATGTACAAGCCTTTTTCAGTTACTCATCACACAACATGGTTTGCAATAAGTGGTGTACAAGAACAATGGCCAGTCCTTAGAATTAAAGGGATAGTTCACCCAAAAATGAAAATTCTGTCACTCTCATGTTGTTTCAAACCCATATGACATTCTTTCTTCCATAAAGCACAAAAGCAGATGTTAGGTGGAACTAGATGTAAGGAACAGGACATGCTCAGTCACTATTTCATTTTTGTAATGAAAGCGAATGGTGGCTGGGCCTAACATTCAAATAATTCACGTGTGGGTGAATAAATGATGTCAGAATTTTAATATTTTTGGTGAACTATCCCTATAGCCATGTTGTGCATGCTCCACACTGTTCACTGCCTGGATTTACTTGAAATGGTCTATACATGGAGGCTAAGGTCAACCTGAATATTCCTTTGTGGAATGAGGAAGTAAAACTGGTTCTGTGGGATGAAAGTCGTTTCGATGAAACTTTCTAAAAGCTGCTACAATCATGCATTCTTGCAAGACAACAATCCATAATCATGATTCATTGTAAACAAATCCACTCCAAGGGTGTTTAGTAAATCAACAGAGCATGTTAAGTGATGTATGAAGATTTCTAACTCTTGTAACACAAGTTTTTTTTTTATACCTTTTGAATTCTGAGAGCCCCTTAGGGAGGTGCTACTGTAGGGTATCAAATATCAACAATAACACTGACACTGCTATCTGTGAACACTGTAAAATGGGTCAAGGGCAGTAGCGGTTCTAGCTTGTATGGCGCCTTGGGCGAAACCCACTTCAACACGCCCCCAAAGTTGTTGACCTGGGGGGGGGGGCACCCGCCCCACATGATGCCGCCCTGGGCAACTGCCCATACCTAAATCCGCCAATGGTCAAGGGTGCAAGATTTAAGAAGATTTTAAGAAGAATATTTCAGCTCTGTAGGTACATACAATGCAAGTCAACAGTGTCCAAAACTTTGAAGCTCTAAAAGCACAGAAACGCAGCATAAAAGTAATCCGTACGAGACCAGTGGTTTAATCCATGTCTTCAGAAGCGATATGATAGGTCTGGGTGAGAAACGGATCAGTAATTAAGTCTTTTTTACTATAAATTCTCCTCCTTGCCCAGTAGGTGACAGTATGCACAAAGAATGCGAATCATCAAAAACAAAAGAAGTAGAACTCTTAGGAGATGAGCACTTATGAGGGCTGTTTGAAAGTGGAGATTTATAGTAAAAAAGGACTTAAATATTGATCTGTTTCTCACCCACACCTATCATATTGCTTCTGAAGATATGAATTTAACCACTGGATTTGTTTGGATTACTTTTATGCTGCCTTTATGTCCTTTTGGAGCTTTAAAGTTCTGGCCACCATTCACTTGTATTGTATGGACCTACAGAGCGAAAATATTCTTCTAAATGTCTTCATTTGTTTTTAGCTGAAGAAAGAAATTCATACACATCTGATGGCACACGTACATCACCCAGACGTCTATTTGATGTGTGTGTTTACATCTGGAAGACGTATTTTTTAGGTTGTTTGCTCATCTGCAATACGTCTATAAGATGTTGACTCTCAGATGTCAATAAGACATTCAGCAGATGTCTTTTGAGACGTTTTTGATTAAGAATGTTTGTAAATCTGATCTTAAGATGTTTAGCAGATGTTTATTATATTGTGAAGCTTTTCAGATGAAAAGATCTAAAACAGACATCTCGGAGATGTACGTGTGCTATCTGGGTGAATAAATGATAAGAGAATTTTCATTTTTGGGTGAACTATTCCTTTAAATATTAAACCCATCTTATTCAGAGTAAAACCATGTTTGATTTTTGACGAAAGAAAACGAGGCTGTGAGGGACTAGAGTCTCTTCAATTACATGCACTGTGTAAAGCTCAGGTCACATCTAATTTGCATAACTTGTGTTTTCTGGATTTCTTTTTTTTTTTTTTTTTTTTTTTTTGTCTTAAAAAGTATTTTTTTCTTCAATGTTTTGTCAGCTGAACGATCTACATCACTGAACAACAGTAGCCTGCAACCGTCCCTCACAGCCTCGTTTTCATTCCCGACAAAAATTCACTGAATGAGGTCTGTTTGCATGTTTGTTTATAAGGGCTGAAGGGGCACATATAGCTCCTCCTTTGTCAGATGGGCGGGCAGAATTGGAGACGTTGCCCTGTGCTTGTTTCACCTGACTGGAGACGGAAATGTCATGACAGGTTGATTATATTCCAAGCGCGAGATCGATAAATACTATTAACGATTAATCAACTCTTTGCAGCAACACTTTGAGGATAATTGTTTACGTTTGTATTCAGCTCTGAGGAAGTTGAGGCATTAGTATGCCAGGTTTAGATTATAAGTTTCTGGAGCGACTGAGGAGGAGGTTTCTTTGCCTTCTGTGTAACAAGCCGATGAGGGAACCGGTGCAGGTGTCCACCTGCGGTCATAGATTCTGTGACACCTGTCTGCAGGAGTATCTCAGGTAAAACAATCTATATGAACACTATGACGTGTGAAGTGAAAGCAAGTGGCTGCCGTTAGGCTGTATTGTTAATGTATTGCACGTAGCCTTTGTTTTTGTTGCACGTTCTCACAGAAATTCCTAAGTGGTTACACTTTTCATTGCAATGTTCTTGTTAGGGTGTATTTACAAACGTACTAAGTAATTATGAATTAATTACATGTACTTAATGTGTTATTATTTTGAGGAGCTGCTTCTATAGTAATTAATTATGGTAACTTATTATGTGAAACATGCACAGTGTAATGTAAAGTGTGATTACACATTAATTTGAGTGTTTTTAAATGATTTCATCTCTGTAAACCTAAAACTATAAACTCTGTAAGAATTAGACTTAATAATGAATTTAGATGTTAGTAATTGAAAATGAGAAGGACAATGTTTTGATTGTTTTTATTTTATTTTCCATTGCCTTTGTGAAAAATACAAGTATCACTTACAAATAATTGGCCCTTTGAGAGAGCAGTAATAAAGAAGAGCAAAACAAGCCAAGCAGGATGTCAAAGATTTGAGTGACACAAAATCCCTCGGGCTACATAGTCTTAGTACTTGGTTTTCTGTCCATGCGAAGGTTTTACATAGTAATGATTCCATGATACGGTATAAGCTTTACTTGTTTTGCATTTTAACATTTGAAAATAGATTGTAGCACAATCAAAATGCTAAAGAATATTTTCAATATATTCTTTTAATCCAAGTTGCATGCATTATTAAATGTAACTACATTAAGAAATACTGCTGTATTTTGGCGGATGACTGAAAATTTGTATGCCTAACTGACAGAATTGTATATGCTTCTAAATATTTCTTGCCTGTTAGATGTTTATGCTCCTCAAGGTCTTTTAACCATTAATTGGAACATTCACATTTTCTAAATTTCCTAGACTAGGTCAGGTTAACTGTCAATAGTGTTAACTGTTAATATTTGTACATTAGTGAGAATAAAGATGAGTTTACAGTAAAATGAACCATCAAAATATTTAACATGAATGAATTTTGTAACGTTTAATGAAATCACCATTTGAATGTAGTTTAAAGGATTTGGAATAAATTGTAAGTATTCAGTGAGTGAGTGTCTTTGGTTACATTACTCATCTTTAAGTGAGCCCAGTTTGGTTTTATGACACATTTTTAGCATTCCAGTCTATGTAAGTACCTATATGTGTATATTTTTTTCATGTATCCCCTGCTATGTACTCCTTTTGTATGTTCTGTGGCATTAAAAAAAAAAAAAAAAAAGCATTCCAGGTATCTACATCCCTTGCCTCCTCAATCCTGTAGTCAAAACACAATGTTGTGTAGTTCACAGGTGTAATAATGCTAGAGAAGGTTCAAACAATGACAGTCATTTTCCTGTGTTGTCCTGTAGATGTTATCATTATAGTGATTGACAGCCTCGTCTTCTCACATTCTGACAGGCTAGTGCTTTTCAGTTACAAATCTGAATCATTTACTAATTTAAATACTGTTCTGTGTATTGGATTACTGTGTGATCTATTTGAAGCCATTTTATGAAACCAAAATGACATTTTAAAATTTGAAAAAAAAAAAAAAAAAATCCATTTGATCATTTGAATTTAGTTTATTCAACATCTCAACTGTCAGGCAAACTAGTTCCTACAGGCTATATGAAGTTTAAAATGCAACATTTTAAACTTCATATAACATGTCCACATCAGCCTCGTTTTCTTCCTCTTTAAGGATTGTGTGCTCCCTGAGACTTTTGGAAAATTCCCCATAGAATTATAAAATGATAATGCGTGTCACACGTAACAGAAAGATCGCTACTCTGTTAATATTCTGCTGTTATGTTGGTTGCAATGCATCCTCACATTACATGTGCTGAGGGACGTCAGCATCCCAGATGGATGATCCAGTCACATTTTCCTGAAGGCCCTCTGCTAGTGTGTGGGAGGTGATTCTGAAAATTTCTCCCTTACATTCATGTAAAGACAGTTCAGATGTGATTCACTCAAGATTTATGGTACTGGGGCATCAGTCAGTGGCGGTTCTGAACTGCTTTTCATAATAAAGAGGCATTAATTAAATGCAAATAAAATTGTAACACATACATGTGCGACTGCAGCTTTCTGTTGGGTAGATATAATTTATGCATAAATGATTATAAGTTTGCTCTACACATGAACAAGACAAATAGCCTAACATACTGTACAGCAACTAGTCATATGTGAAATTATATTTTAACTCATAAAAATAACAAATTATTAGCTTTCTGTTTTGTGCATGTGCAAATGTGTGTGTGTGTGTGTGTGTGTGTGTGTGTGTGTGTGTGTGTGTCAGAGGGCCAACTTTTTTTATTCATCCCTTTAACTGCCTAGAAAGTAACTCAACCTAAACATTTAGCCAATGTAGTATGAACACCCTGGACTAAACTACATTAACCATGGTGGTTCTTCATCAGACACCCCAAATTCTGCTTATATGAGACACAACTTTTAAAATTCATGCGAATCATTTCTTACATTGAGTAATCTGATTTTACCCTCTGCTAAATCTCAATAGTGAAGGAGTGTTCAAGTGCCCAGAGGACCAGCTGCCACTGGATTATGCCAAAGTAAGTGCACCATCATAACTATTATGGGACTAGCTTTAGAGTACATTAGCACCTACACAGAAAACCCTAATAAGTTGTCTCGTTCTCTCAAATGAATTGAGTTATGGGGGTCTCCAAAACTTGTGTAATGAAGTTCACTTAATTTGGTGTTCATTTAAAATAAACGTAACTATTTAGATGCAAGTAGACTTTACTCAGATTTGCTATTTAAATATTGTTGTTTCTACTTAATAGTTTTAGTTAAATTGACTCAACTTTAGATCATACAACAACACAGCTCAAATAAAGATTATAACCAATTCAAGGTCATTTAATCAACTTAATTCTCCACTGAAATGCTTATATACTGTACCTGTACTTCAGTTGCACATGCACAAGGTGAACTGAAACAGAGTTAACAGGGTCCAACTTGACCAAAGTGGACACAGATCCAACATGATCACCGTAATGGTGACATCACATGAAACTATTTGCAACAAAACAACATGACTGTCAGTTTCAATACAGTTTCACTATAGTGTAGTAACGTCATACATATAGCTAGTTAGGTTAGCTCACCCAAAAATTTAAATTATTGAATTATTTACTCACCATCATGATATCCCAGAGCAGAAGGCATTTGAAGAAAAATAGAAAAAATATCTTAGCTCAGTAGGTCCTTAAAATGCAAGTGGATGGTGATCCGACTTTTAAAGCTCCAAAAAGAGAGTCCGACAGTCAGCATAAACACATTCCATATGACTCCAGTGGTTAAATTAATGTCTTCTAGAGCAATACGATCACTTTTGGTGCAAAAAAAGATCAATATTTAAGTATTTTTTAACTATAAATCATCGCTTCTGGGCTGCAGCAGTATATGGGTGTGAAGTAATCGTGTTGGCATTTGAAACATGAGAACTGACGCACGTGCGACACACCTGGAAGAGCAGTGCTGTTCACAACTGAGTAGGAGGAACGCTGTACAGAAGCTTGGTTGGTTTTGTTTTAGATCTGTATTTATCTGTTTCTTTACTCACAGTGGTGCATTTGTGTGCTTATCCTGGATGTCTCAACCGAGAGAAGAACATAAGTTTACGTCCGTAACTTGCCAACGCGAATACGTCACACGAGAGACCATTTGAAATCCACCCTCTCGTAAGCTTACCAGAAGTTATGGATTATAGTATAAATATTGCTCTTTTGCGCACCAAAAATGATTGTTTTGCTTTAGAATACATACATTTAACCACTGGAGTCATATGAATGACAATTATGCAGACTATCTGTGATTTTAGGAGCTCCAAAGGTCTGATCACCATCCACTTGCATTTTAAGGAACTACAGAACTAAGATATTTTTCTAATTTTCTTCAAATGTGTTCTGCTGATAAAAGAAAGTCATACACACATGGGATATCATGATGGTGAGTAAATAATGAGAGAATTTACATTTTTGGGTAAACTATCCCTTTAAAATGAAGTAAAAATGTACCCAATATTTACCCTTTTTACTTTCTAATGTTTTTTATTTATTGTGCACAATTCATCAAAATAGTCATAATTTAGATTTCATGATCATTTTCCACCCTCTGTCGTAGTCTAAGAATTAAACATACTGTTTTTGTCACTATACCTATGTACATAACCTCTGTTATGATTGCTTAACTGCTGAAAGAAATTATACTTTACTCATTCTTTATCCTTACACAGGTCAGTCTACAGTTGAAGTCAGAAGTTTACATACTCCTTAGCCAAATACATTTAAACTCAGTTTTTCACAATTCCTGACATTTAATCATAGAAAACATTCCCTGTCTTAGGTCATTTAAGATCACTACTTTATTTTAAAAACGTGAAATGTCAGAATAATAGTAGAGAGAATTTTTTCACATTCCCAGTAGGTAAGAAGTTGACACACTTTGTTAGTATTTGGTAGCATTGCCTTTAAATTTTTTAACTTGGTTCAAAGGTTTTGGGTAGCCTTTCACAAGCTTCTCACTATAAGTTGCTGGAATTTTGGCCCATTGCTCCAGTCAGAACTGGTGTAACTGGGTCATGTTTGTAGGCCTCCTTGCTTGCACACACTTTTTCAGTTCTGCCCACAAATTTTCGATTGGACTGAGGTCAGGTCTTTGTGATGGCCACTCCAATACCTTGACTTTGTTGTACTTTAGCCATTTTGCCACAACTTTGGAGGTATGCTTGGGGTCATTGTCCATTTGGAAGACCCATTTGTGACCGAACTTTAACTTCCTGGCTGATGTCTAGAGATGTTGCTTCAATATATCCACATAATTTTCCTTCCTCATGATGCCATCTATTTTGTGAAGTGCACCAGTCCCTCCTGCAGCAAAGCACCCCCACAACATGATGCTGCCACCCCCATGCTTCACGGTTGGGATGGTGTTCTTCGGCTTGCAAGCCTCACCCTTTTTCCTCCAAACATAATGATGGTCATTATGGCCAAACAGTTAAATTTTTGTTTCAACAGACCAGAGGACATTTCTCCAAAAAGTAAGATCTTTGTCCCAATGTGCTCTTGCAAACTGTAGTCTGGCTTGTTTATGGCAGTTTTGTAGCAGTGGCTTCTTCCTTGCAGAGCAGCCTTTCAGGTTATGTCGATATAGGACTCGTTTTACTGTGAATATAGATACTTGTCTACCTGTTTCCTTCAGCATCTTCACAGGGCCCTTTGCTTTTGTTCTGGGATTTATTTGCACTTTTCGCACCAAACTACGTTCATCTCTAGGAGACAGAATGCGTCTCCTTCATGAGCAGTATGATGGCTGCATGGTCCCATGGTGTTTATACTTATACACAGTGGTACCTTCTGGCATTTGGAAATTGCTCCCAAGGATGAACCTTCTGAGGTCTTGGCTGATTTCTTTTGATTTTCCCATGATGTCAAGCAAAGAGGCAATAAGTTTGAAGGTAAGCCTTAAAATACATACACAGATACACCTCCAATTGACTCCAATTAGCCAAGTAGCCTCTCAGAAGCTAATTAGATAATTGTCTAAAGGCTTGATATCATTTTCTGGAATTTTTCAAGCTGCTTAAAGGCACGGTTAACTTAGTGTATGTAAACTTCTGACCCACTGGAATTGTGATATGGTCAATTAAAAATGAAA
Source organism: Myxocyprinus asiaticus (assembly GCF_019703515.2). NCBI lineage: Eukaryota > Metazoa > Chordata > Actinopteri > Cypriniformes > Catostomidae > Myxocyprinus > Myxocyprinus asiaticus. The sequence goes on from NC_059383.1 coordinate 14,819,767, forward strand.
CAATCTGTCTATAAACAATTGTTGGAAAAATTAGTTGTGTCATGCACAAAGTAGATGTCCTAAACGACTTGACAAAAATATAGTTTGCTAATATTAAATCTGTGGAGTGGTTAAAAAATTTGTTTTAATGACTTCAACCTAAGTGTATGTTAACCTCTGACTTCAACTCTATATGTGTAGTAGACTGCATTTGAATGCTTTTCAAATGCTAATAAACAAAAATGTGGAATTCTGCAGATTTTTCCAGATGTGGAGCTGGAACAGCTGATTCTTGCTCTGCCCATCCGCTGCATCCACAGTGAAGAAGGCTGCCGATGGACTGCACAGAACAAGCTGCTTCAGGTGAAGAAAGGGCACGTTCACAAACACGTGCATTTATATGACATCCTTACAAGGGAGTGTAGTGGCCACACAGACACAATATAACAAAAAAAGTCACCTAAATCTATGTGATCCAATTTCTTATTTAATTCAGTCTCACAGTATGTTTGTTGCCTCTTCACCAGGCCCATTTGTCAGTGTGTGAGTTTAATGTGGTGTCGTGTCCGAACCGCTGCTCTGAGAAGTTGTTGCGCAGAGAACTACCTGAGCACCTTCAGCATGATTGTGTTAAGAGGAAGCTCCACTGTGACCACTGTGGTGAAGAGTTTACTGGGGAGGCATATGAGGTAAGCAAGATCCTTGTTTTGTTTTTTAAATAAACATATAAACATGTATTTCTTCATTGTATTTTTGACTACTTGATTATTTTGTAGTGATCCTGATAGAATATTATTATGTTGTATTTTTTAAGACAGATGCCTAGTTTTAAAGCAATTGTTCAACCAAAAATGATAACTATCTCATAATTTACTCACCCATATGTCGTCTCAGACTTTCTGTCTTCTGCGAAACACAAATTAAGATATTTTCATAGATGTATGATGTGTTTACTGAATATCAGTACAATGCAAGACATGGGGGTCCAAAACTCCAAAGCTCCAAAAAGGACATAAAGGCAACATAAAGGTAATTCATAAGACTCCAGTGGTTAAATCCATGTCTGCTGAAGTGATACGATCGGTTTTGTGTGAGAAATGCACCAAAATATAAATCCTGATCCACGAATAATCTTGACATCAGCAGTCTCCTTTGTGAATTCATGAGAGAAGCTCGATTACACTTCCTTGTGCTTGACACATGCACAGAGCGCTATTAGTGTCCGATAACCAATATGCCGAACCTATTATTAATAATGGTTTTATTTCTGAATAATTACTAAAAACTAAATCAATAACTAAATTCTGAAGTTGAACGGGCTGTTTTTGAGACTATCCCTGCATTTGAAATGGGATAAATCTGAAGGGCACTTCAAAGGGCGAACGATCGTGGCCACCATGTTGAAGGTTCCTTCCAAACCGAAGGGCTCATAAGCTGTTTTGAAGGGCCCTTCAAAACGAGCGTTTCCGTTGGGTTTTATTAAAATAAAAAGTATGCAGGCAACACATTCAAATATTCAGTTACTTTACCTGTGAACACCATTGTTTCACTGGTGTAAATTTAATTGAGGAATTTATAACAAGATTCTGTAATTTTTTTTTTATATGTAATTTGAAATGTCTTAATGTGATTGTGTTGTTTGGAATAATTTAATTGTAATTGCAATAGATTATTGAAGTAAATAGATACAAAATAAAGCAGAACTTTCTGCCACCTAGTATTTCATGTTTACTGTCAGCAAATTATCTTTCATCAGATTTTTTTCTCATTGTCCTTGAGGTCTGCTTAGTAAAAAATGAAATCAGTGCGGTCCCACCGCAGTGGCCGAGGTTGACACTATGTTGTTTCATATAGTGCCAGGGTACCTCGAGTGTGAATGGAAAAACAGTTCAGAGGGGACAACATAAAATTTGAAAAATAATAGAGGAACATTTATTTTTGCCCCTCGTTTTCTTCCTCTTTAAGGATTGCAAACAAATAATGTAGTAAAAAGGACTCAGGGCGAGCTAAGTACAAAGTGACACAGTTTACCCCATTCTCCATGTAATCCAAGTTGTTTGTAGTTTGCAACCTTTGTAGTTGCATTAGTTGTGATGTATTTACTTAAAAGGTCAAGTGTTTTAAGTGTTTTAACTAATTTTGTCCCCTCCTATATTATTGTGTCACATTCATAATCATTATGCTTGTCAAACAGTATCAATCAATTGATTAGGATCAATGAGTCCCTCTGTCCTCACACAGAGTCACCAGGGTGTTTGTCCAGAGGAAAGTGTGTACTGTGAGAATAAGTGCGGTGCTCGTATGGTGCGTAGACTGTTGACCCAGCATTCTGTTTCTGTATGCACCAAGCGGAAACTGCCCTGCAGATACTGCAGGAAAGAGTTCCTCTATGACACTATTCAGGTCAGTACACAGTGTGCTACCACACATTAAAAATAAATTACTTTAAAAAAAACTACAGCAGATTTTTTTTTTTTATTTTTATTTTTTTTTATTTAATTCTTTTTTGCAGTAAGGAAGTATATTCATGAGCGTTTCACTTGATGGCTTAATTTTGATTCTGTTATTTATAGCATCATCAGCAACAGTGTCCACGCTTTCCTGTGCAGTGTCATAACAGGTGCGGCACACCTGGAATCACCCGAGATAATTTAATGGCTCATATAAAGGAAGGGTGCAGCACTGCGATGGTGCTTTGCCCATTCAAGGAGGCGGGTTGCAAACATAGGGTAAGATCTTGAGTTATGCACACATAATATCTCTGTGGTCAGTGCTGGGTAGTTACGGATTACATGCAATCTGAATCACGTATAAGAGACAAAAAAAATGATATTTGTAATTGGACATTTTAATTACATTTTATACTGTGTGTAATCAGATTACAGTTACATTTTATGGAATACATGGATACATACTTTCTTGAACCCGATTTTTGTTTTGGTTCCAAACAGTCTTCAGAAAAACATCTTATAATGTCATGGATGGATCTATTCTTATTTATTATAAATTACAATAAAGTCAACCTATGAATCAGGATTCAAAACTAGTTGTTCATAGATAAAAGGATTCTAGGAATATGTTCAAATCATACATTTAATGCTATAAAAACGAAGGAAAATATATATGTGTGCTAGAAACACACTTTACATAAGAATACCAAAGAAATCATGTTGATCTTTGAGAAATATCAGTCACATTTTATCATTTTTCTAAGGAAAGAATATCAAAATACCCACCATAGTGTGATGATCATAATTATGTGTCATGCCCATCTTTCTCTTGTCCTCTGCTCCACTCATAGTGCCCTAAGACTGCAGTGGCACGGCACCTTGAGGAGGCCACACACTCCCACCTCTCTCTGCTGTGTGGTCTGGTGAACCGCCAGAGACTGGAGCTCAGGGAACTCTGGCGTGGGGTGGAAGAACTCTCTGGAAGCCGAGATGGCACGCTGCTGTGGAAGCTAACCGACTACAGCCAACGACTGCTGGAGGCCAAGAGCAGAACCAATGGAAGTTTGGAACTGTTTAGTCCCCCTTTCTATTCCCATAACTACGGTTACCGTCTGCAAGTGTCTGCCTTCCCCAATGGAAACGGCAGTGGCGAGGGCTCACACCTGTCAGTCTATATTCGTATTCTACCGGGAGAGTATGATGGGCTGCTGGAGTGGCCTTTCCCTTACCGTGTTACATTCTCGCTTCTGGATCAGAGCAACCCAGCACTCACCAAACCACTGCATGTCACAGAGAGCTTCAGCCCAGATCCCACCTGGAAAAACTTCCAGAGGCCACGGCCTGGAGCTCTGGGAAGTGTTCGTGGGGGTTGTCTAGATGAGAGCACATTGGGGTTTGGCTACCCGAAGTTCATCTCCCATGAGGAGATGAAAAAAAGGAACTATATCAGAGACAATGCTATCTTCATTAAAGCCTCTATAGATGTGGTCCAAAAGATAATAAACTGAACTGAGGTGCTGGCAGTTCTGGAAAGGGCCTGATTCTCATTAGCGCCATCTTTAATTTTTGATAGAAATGACAACAAGCACAGGTGTCATTTATGGGTGGAACATGTCCCTACCACTTTTTGCCTAGGCCAATTTTGTCCCTACCACTTTTTAAAATAGCTTTCATTAAGTAAGTGTCTAACAGAGGAAACATCTCCAGTTCTTGAACAGGAGTTTCCATTTCATTTGTATGTGTTATAATAAGTGGCAATCCAGCACTGGAGGTTTTCTTTACATTATAATGAATGCTTGTTGCGGCTGTTATCAGTGGTGTTCTTTCCAGTTAAATCGCAAAGCAAAATGCAAACAAACGTGATCCATGTATCCACTGACTAACAAAATCCCAGTACTGATGGTGTTAGATGTGCGGATCAAGTTATCAAATTAATATATGTGAATTGGTCATCGAGAATCAGTATTTATCAATTTGTGATTTCACAACCCCAACTATCCCCATCTTTTTTTACAACAAAGTGACACCCATGATAACAAGCCTGTGAGGTATAGACTTGCAGTCTCTTCAATGGGTTGTACTGTTGTTTAAAGTGTTTTGGATCGTTCTGCTGACGAAACATTGAAAAAACATCTTTCAGAAACATAAAAAAAAAAACACAAAAAAAACCCAGAAGCTTTATACAGTGAGTCCCACTGAAAAGACTGTAAAGTAAGTCTATCCCTCACAGCCTTGTTTTCATTCACATCAATAATCAAATATGGCGCTACTGTGAAGAAGGTCTAAAATCCTTAATGTTAATGAATGTGAATATATATCTCTAAATGCCCTTTTTGTTTTTACTCTAAATGAGTATTAAAATGCTTGCATCATCTTATTATGTTTAAATATATTCAGGGCACTTTACCACAGATGAAGGATATTTAGGTACTGAATGATAACGTCTTTAACAAATTTTCTCTGTAATTCAATTGTTTTTGAATAAGTAAAACATTTTAAAAGACATTTAAAAACTCTACAGGCTCGTTTTCATTATAAAACGTATACGCATTTTCTTATAGCACTGTGGGAGAATGTCTTATGTAAATGTGTAAATGAGTTTTTGACCCTGTCAGTATCAGCAGGTAGGACAGATAAAGGCACACTGTTTAATGAATAGTGCGGATCGGCTGGACACTTAACAATCCCATAATCCCTTGGGAGCTGAGGCAACGTCATGTTCAAAATGCTGCATTTAAAAGAACAGCGGTGAAAGGCGAGTCAAGCGGCTCTTCTCAACTGTAAGTGCTACATATACAGTACCAGAGCAGATAATTTTCACGGTTGTTGTTCTTACGTTATATATGCGGGTCACGGGACAATGCCCACATCCCCGGATGAAGTATGTCCGAAATGTGTTCATACTACTCACATGCATACCTAAAAAACATACTGTTCTGGCAGTAGATAAGTGCGTCCTTCATCAAATACAGTACATACTGTGAGAGTACATGGTTTTGGACGCAGCACTTGTTTGTGTTCTGCAGAAGAAAGAAAGTCATCATACACATCTGGGATGACATGAGGGTGAGTAAATGATGGAAGAATTTTCAATTTTGGGTGAACTACTCCTTTAAGAGCCCTCAAAAAAAACTAAGGTCAATGGTAAAACATCTATTGTTATTTTTCTTCTTATTGTTGTTGTTGTTGTATTATTATTATTTGTAGTTTATGTGTTGCATGCAAAAAAATTGAATTCCTCAAATTATACTGGTATTTTCCATTTTCGTCGACCATCAGGTATGGTGGCCCAGGAAAATTAAAATTAAAAAAATTTCACAAAACAACGACATTAAACCACAACACAAATCAATTAAACCACCTGGTACTTTTTTTAGTACCACCTCTAAATGTGATGTCAAAACCCTGCAGATCACTGACTGGTCAGAGAGAATCTATAAGCTAGATGGCAGGTTAGCTTACCCTCATGCGTCATCTTTGAATTAACACAGTGATGTCCTCATCTGCGCTTTGGTGTATGATTTTCCAAACTCTCTTGTTTTTTAAGCAGTATTTTGTCTTGCTGCCATCAGCCTCTTTTGAAACAAAGTTTGTCGGCTTACTGTGGAAAACAGCCACATGCTGAGAATCAAGCACTCCATTCCTTCGATATCCTCCATTGCTCCTTTGTTGTGTGTTTGTGTCGCATTTAAGATGATGTCACGGCAGTAGAGGCGGCGCAACTATGACGATCAGCCTATAATCCCACCCACATTGAGGCGGCACTAAACTGCAGTGGAAAAGCAAGCTCAGAAAAGTAAAGCGAGCAGAGTCGAGTCGAACCGTAACGTGCAGTGGAAAAGTTCCATAACTTACTTCTTATACTAGTCATGAGTTCATGCTATTCCACAAATCTTTCAACAATGTCCTCTGGCAATAAACCAACAACTTTTAAAAGGCCTAGTAACTCTCTAAAAATGAGTAACCGCTCTTTTCCTCTCAATACCTAGCAGAGGCCTTCTGATCATGTAGTTTTGAAATAAGACTGACCAGTCATAAATAAAACTTGACCATAGGGTACTAAACACAACATCCCATATCATACGCTCTTCTACAAAAGTTAAGTTCAAAAAAACTTTTTAATTAGATGTAAATACTTTTAATTCAACTAAGTTTAAACGAATAAGCAAGAGTACTTAAACCGATCATTTAACTAACAGACGCATCTAAAACTTTGTTTTTAAAGTTTATATGTCTCTCAATAAACTCCTCCTCCACACACACACACACACACACACACACACACACACACACACACATAATCTCACCAGAAACTTCTGCTTGGGAAACTTAAAGATAAGGCTGACCACTACCAATATGTTTAACACCATTCACTCTTTCTGGACAGCACACAGAAAAACTTGTAAAAAAGACCAACTGATGTATAATCGTTGTCTTCTTCTAACAGGGTAACGAATTAAGTATTGACATTTTTCATCTTTTTGGTCTTTCTAATTTTCACCTACAGTTGCAAACAATACATAGACTTTAATTTTGAAATTGTTATACATGTACAGTTTCATTAGAATGACAGTTACTATACCAGGAGGGTAGTCAATCAACAATACAATGAAATATCTCAAAGTCTTCAAAATGTGATTTTAGCACATCCCGTGAAAACATTGAATAAGTGATTAATCACTATTCTATGTGTATTATTTCAAATGGTAGACACATAATTTTAGGGTAGAAGCAACAAACATAAGCCTATCGAGTATGTATTCCCTAGTTTGTGATGAAAATAGTAAAATAATAAAAGTTATAACTAATGTTATAACTAATAATATTTTAAGGTAAGCACTTACCAATTTCTTTAACCACTGTAAATGTAACAGTCTCACTTAATTAGAGAGCACAAGTAGATGTAGAACTCAACCAAACACATTCTATATTTCTTTATTTGGTCAAAAATGCTCAAACTAGCTTAACACCCCACTGACCCATTTAGTCTTAGCCTTCTGATACATATGCTTTGGTTCACGATTTGAAGCTGATCTAGATGTTTTTTCATTTGTTCTTCTCATCCATTCAGTGGATGAGACTAATTGTAGTTTTGATTAAAAATAAATAAAAAATCTCTAAGATTGTGTCAGTCAAACAATATTTATTTTGTAAAATAGAGTATATATGTGAATTATCACATGACACTGTGTAAGACTTTTTTTAAAAGTGCAATTGTAGCCATCTTATGACTTTCTATAGTGCAGGTCACAAGACATATACATCAACATATACAGTTGAGTTTAGTTGTTTTGCTTAATTCAAATCTAATCTGTTAATTTCACAAATAGGCTTCCAGGGGGCCTGGGTAGCTCAGCAAGTAAAGACGCTGACTACCACACCTGGAGTCATGAGTTCAAATCCAGGGCATGCTGAGTGACTCCAGTCAGGCTTCCTAAGCAACCAATTGGCCTGGTTGCTAGGGTGGGTAGAGTCACATTGGGTTAACCTCCTCATGGTCACTATAATGTGGTTCTTGCTCTCAGTGGGGCACGTGGTGAGTTGTGCATGGATGCTGCAGACAAAAGCATGATGCCTCCACAATTTTTTCTTTTTTAAATATATAAAATTTGTCGAGATTTTGCTGCAAAATAAGGCGGAAACGCGCGCGTGTGTGTGTGTGGCTTGACCTACAGTACATTATGGGGATGAAAATGGCCTCACAGGAAAAACAGATTTTTCCTAAGAACATGGTCTAAAACACAACAAAACTTTTTTTCATACATTCTTTTTCACTTTTACATTTGATAATTTCACATCGCTTTACATTTTCATGACCAGATTACCATTAATATCAAAGAAAAAATATATTGTGAGGCTTTCATATTTTAAATGAATATTTATTTGCACTCGATGATGATAAGACAAATTTCCCTGATATATCCTGAATTTGTTGTCAGCATGGATCTACTGCTCTTTATTCTGTCTTCAATCTTTAGCAAGGTCTTCTACACTGGAAAGACAGAGGAAGCTGATGATGGGAAATGTCTCCATATCAAATACCACCATTCCGTCTTGACCTTCATGGTTTTCCTTACAGCCAGCTGACATCTGAAAGACATTAGCCATTTATTAGCCATTTGTAGAGATTGCACTATATGTAGCCCAATTATAAAATAAGTATCTATATGATAGTAATAGACCTGGGCTTGACCAACAGATGACAATTCATCAACTACAACCTCTTCAATCAGGGGGGTGTATTTCTCCCTAGGATGTACTTCTTGATCAAATTTGCAACAAGTTTTACCCTTATTTAATTAGAAATATGATTTTGTTGCTTTCTTATTAGAAACACAAACTTTACAATTTAAAATATATTAAATATACAAGAAGCAAACTCAAATCTTAGAAATGTTCTTTATAAAATGAACAGAAACATTTCAACGTTAGCATTCGATGCAAGTTGTGCCTTACCATAGTGAGGACAGCCTGTGACAAGCTTTCTAACACAATAATGGTATGAAAACTGCTGTTTTTGGAAAACAAATTTTTTTTTATTATCTTTCTAGTTCACCGTGAGTTGGTATTATAGTCGATCAACCGGAAATCACTAGCACTCTTCCGGGGTAAACTATAATACATGCAACGATCAGCAACCTTAAGGATTTGGCTGCAAAAAATCTTACCAATCTATCAACTATCTCAACCAATCTCAAAAAATTTTGGTGCTTTTTCATAGGTCACCAAATATCTTAAAGAAGCAACAGCAAAACAGAAAACCAAACTTATCAAAATTGACAAGTGTTGGGCTTTTATAACCACATTAAACAGTACGCATTCAATAAGAAGCCACATTAGAAATTTGTGTAAATTCAAATCATCATGAAAACACACATTTGAAATCAAGAGTAACTTAAATATTAGCTTTGGTTGTTGTCCAGCTATTGCTCAGCTTTGAAAGGAGAAATCAAATAGAGGGGGAAAAAATCTATTTTCTACAGTAAAATAGATGAATTAAAACCTGTAAACTGTACAGAGCAAACTATTTTGCAGTGCAATATTTAAAAATAAATCACATAGATATAGAAATGAAAAGAAATCTGTTTTTAATATTATTTTCTATCCCTGCCACTGTTACTTCAACTTCTCTCTCAAAATATAAGGCGCTATTCATCACATTTTCAATATAATGTAAAATCTAAATCATCTTAGGCTTCTCACAAGAAATTGTGAACATTTTCAACATAATGTCTGAAACTGTCATCTACATATGCTCAGGGTGTTTTTTCCACAGCATTAGATTAGTAAGGAAAAAAAAATTGCATTAAAATAACTTTTATAGGTTTCACTAACCAACCAAACAAGAACATACTGTAACTACGATATATTCTCGATACAATAAAAATACTGTAATTTAGCTAATTTTTGTATAGTTCTCTGACAGAAATATAGTATTTCAGGCATAGCACCTTATCAGCCACTGCAAAGTAGAAATGTGAAGTTTAAAAAAAAAGAAATTATATTCTTTTGTATGCTTGTCATCATGATTAAATTGTTATAATAAGATTTAATGTCAGGTCATAAAAATCATGGTTAATTGAAGAACTTACCTACAAATAACATGTACATTCCATTTTTTTTCCCAAAATAGTTCATCCATTTAGTTCCTTTTCATCTATTCAGCATGGTCCAGTAGTAAAAATGTATTACAGTAATAAATGGAATGACTATTGAAGTTAAATAGAAAAATATACTGTATGAAAAACACTAGAACAGGAGAAGTCTATGTTACAGAGCTTACTTATAGCTGTTGATTTCTTATAAAGAGAGAGGTCTGTACTTATCTTGAAATTATCAGTATAGAAGGAGCTTGAATCTCTCACTTTCTTTGTAATCATGGCTAAAATGACACAACTCAAAGACAACTAATCAGGACAGAAAATAACTTTGTTCATCCCCACTGACAGCACTACACCAGGAACAGTGAAAATGTGGTCTTGCCTTGGAAATTCCATAGAAACTAAGCAGTCATCAAATCTCAGTGCCTCCAAGATCATGTTATTATCAGTGTTAACAAATGCTCTGGAATTTATGTTAACCTAATCTACTGTAGGTCTCCTAATCCTAGTGATAATGCTATAAAACCTAAAATCTTTTTATTTATTTATTTTTAAATACAAGTTTTTCTTTGTTAATATAATGATGAAACTTTGAAGTAAAATCCATGTCAAATTACTCTTGAAACTGAGCGTAAATTTTAATTCCTCATCTAAACAACTCAACCACCAAAAACAAGAATGTGAAAGCCCAATGGGCACCAGTGCGAAAGGCTTAAACTAGAGCTTCTTTGAATTGGAAATCTAAAGAGAATGTTCCAAATATGTCCATAAAGGGCCACTATACACTTGCATAAAGGGCAAGTCTTGCACAGTTTTAAGTACCCTTGACCAATCAAATCAAAAGGTAAGAATGTGACACGACTATCCATTTTTTTAAGTGTATTTCAAGTACTGTTATAGTGATGTTGCTGTGTTTCCTACAGAATTCTGCTCCTGCAGCAGGGGGTAACATGTTGTTTCTCTGGATTTAATAATTATAGGTATGTGTTTGAGTAAAATGAAAATTTTTGTTTTATTCTATAAAGTACAGACAACATTTCTCAAAATTCCAAATAAAAATATTGTCATTTAGAGCATTTATTTGCAGAAAATGAAAACTGGTCAAAATAACAAAAAAGATGCAGTGTTTTCAAACCTCGAACAATACAAAGAAAACAAGTTCATATTCATTTTTACACAACACAATACTAATGTTTTAACTTAGGTAGAGTTCAGAAATCAATATTTGTTGGAATAACCCTGATTTTCAATAACAGCTTTCATGCATCTTGGCATGCTCTCTACCAGTCTTTCACATTGCTGCTGTGTGACTTTATGCCACTACTGGTGCAAAAATTCAAGCAGCTCAGCTTTGTTTGATGGCTTGTGGCCATCCAGCTTTCTTTTGATCATGAAGTTTTCAGTGGGGTTCAGTCCTGGAGATTGGGCTAGCCATGACAGGGTCTTGATCCGGTGGTCCTCCATCCACACTTTGATTGATTTGGCTGTGTGGCATGGAGCATTTTCCTGCTGGAAAAATCAATCCTCAGAGTTGGGGAACATTTTCAGAGCAGAAGGAAGCAAGTTTTCTTCCAGGATAACCTTGTATATGGCTTGATTCATGCGTCCTTCACAAAGATGAATCTTCCTGATTCCAGCCTTGCTGAAGCACCCCCAGATCATCACCGATCCTCCACCAAGTTTCACAGTGGGTGCAAGACACTGTGGCTTGAAGGCCTCTCCAGGACTCCGTCTAACCATTAAATGACCAGGTGGAGGATCGGTGATGACACTGTCAAGTATGTCATAAAAAGGCTATTTGAGGGGGGTCACGTGACACCATGTGAGAAGCAGACATGTGAGGGACTAGCTCTACGCACTTTGCTAGTTTTTTCATTATTTTCATGTTAGAATCTGGTGAGATTCGATACACCCAGTTACATATTTGCTCTTTGAGGTAATCATGGCAAAGAAGTCAAAAACCTCAGACTCTCAAGACATTAAAAGACACTTACGTGCTCAAGCTGACACCCCCGAGCAGGCCGCGAGCTGGGGACTCGATTTGGAAGGCAGGTCAGGAGAAGAAATTCAGCGTCAAGTGTCTCGGTGATGCTGACGAAGGTTGTTGCTGACTTGGAGGATCTCGCTGTTGTACATTGATCGATTACAGCGATGGAAACAAAATTCACTGAGTTGGTCACAAGAGTGGCAGATGTTGAGAAATGGATTGATTATCTGGAGTCATCAGAGAGGGAATTATCCACTAATCTGCCCGCGTCCAAAACAGATTTGGAACACATTTTGGGAAAATTGGAAAATCTCAAAAATAGGAGCCGAAGGAACAATATACGGATTGTTGGAATTCCTGGCATGAAGAGGACAGAGATATGGTGAAATTCCTGGATGAGATCTTCCCGAGTCTGCTCGACATAACAGGCCATAAACTGGAAATTGAGCGAGCTCAGAGTCCCTGCTCGCAGATCTGCTGAGGGAGACAGGCCCCGATTAATTCTGGCCAAATTTCTGAGATCATCCAATAAAGATCTCATGTTGCGCCAGGCGAGGAGCAAAGGAAAGCTTTCTTGGAAGAATCACAATATTTTCTTGTTCCCGGACTCTTCGAGTTTGACAAGAGAGAAATGCGATCAGTTCAAGGAATGTAAGAAACTCTTACATCAATGGAAGATCGCTTTTGCACTGATGTTTCCGGCCAAACTGAGAATAGACACCAAAGACGGCTGCAAAGTATTTTTATGCCCCAAACAGGCACTGGCTTTTATAGAAACTAGGGGTGAGTAAACTATTGCGTGTTTCTCTTGTAAGTGGACTGACTCGCTGTTCAGTGACTCGACTGTCTATGAAAGCTGGGCACCATTTTTGTTTCTTTTTGCGTTGGCTCCGCCTAGCGGCTGGAGTTTGTTTTGTGGCATGACTCCTTCAAGAAACATTTGCATTGATGAAAGATCACTTTTACACTGAAGTTCCCAGCCAGATAGAGAATGGACACTATAAATGACAGCAAAATATCCACATGCCCACACAAAGGATGTCTTTTATAAAGTTGACGGACTGAGTAAGTCATGATGTATTTTTTTTTTCGCGGCTTCTGAGTTAATTTGACTCTTGATCATCCGAGGAACCCGGGCTGTTTTTTTTTTTTTTTTTTTTTTTTTTTTTTTGCTTGTTCCGCCTAGTGGCTGGAGCTTGTTTTGTTGGATAACACTGCTACGGTACATTTGTGGATGGATCTGTTCGGTCCTTGTACTTATGCCTTCTGTTGGCTGGAGTTTGTTATGTGGAGTATTTTTGCGGGACATTGGAATGATTACGTCATCTGCTGCACTAATAACAGCCGGCTCACTGAACGATTGTTTGTCTGACCGAGGAAATTGAACGGCTTTATATCGGTTGGAATTTGTATTGTGGAGGAACACAACTTCGAGACAGTTCTGTGAATGAATCTACACGTTCTTTGTGTTTATTCTGCCTATTGGCTGGGGTTTGTCTCACAAAATATTTTTGTTATGTAATTTTGCCTCACAAAATTTGTGCAGAAGCACCGGACTTGAGCAATCCGACGGCAAAGTTGTCGCGGGGACTCTTGCAGGCGTACATGGACCTTTTGAGTTTAGAGGGATTGACACCAGTTGGCACTGTCGTGCACAGGGTTAATGCACGCATTTTTCTTTTTTCTGTTTGTTTTTTTCGGGGGGAAGTTCGGGGTTTGTGTGTTGCACTAATGTTGGAATGTGGTCTGTACAATCTTATTTTTGACACACAATTTATTTTTTCTATTATATCAAAATGTCAAATGTTAATATGAGTGGACTATCTCTATCCACATGGAATGTGAATGGGTTGGGGCACCCTATACAAAGAATGAAGGTTATTTCTTTTCTTAAACATAAGAAATGTGATATAGTGTTTTTTCGAGAAACACATCTTTCCCTGCAGGAAGCTGAAAAATTTGGGAAGATATGGGGTGGACATGTTTTCTTTAGTGCTGGATTAAGTAAGAGTAGGGGGGTCATTATATTGATAAATAAACATCTACAGTTCAAATGTCTTAAACAGATTAAAGATAAATTAGGGAGAATCATTATTGTTTTAGCAGAAATTCAGGGGCAAAGTCTGATTTTGGCTAATATTTACGCACCTAATGTTGATGATCAGGGCTTTTTTATTGATCTTGAAGGGATGTTGCAAGCCGTTGGCACCCCTCATGATACAATATTGGGAGGAGACTCAGTCCTTGATCATAGTGAAGCAAAAGTGTGTAAGCCCCCTAGAGCAACACTGACGCTTCACAGGATGTGTAAAAATCTTGGTCTTGCAGATATTTGGTGACTTGTGAACCCATCTGGTAGGGACTATACATTTATTTCATCAGTCCATAAGATTTATTCTAGAATAGATTTTTTTTTTTATATCTATGTCCCTCATTTCATCTGTTGTTGATTGTTCAATTGGAAACATTTTAGTCTCAGATCACACCCTGGTGAGTTTAGAGGTGTTGCCACATACGGAGAAAAAGAAATCGCATAGTTGGTGCCTTAATGTATACCTGTTGCAAAATCCTGATTTCCAACTAATGTTAAAGACTGAAATCAGTGTTAATATGGAGACCAACTGGTCTTCAGTATCTTCTGTGGGCATGGCTTGGGAGCCACTTAAGGTGGTTCTTAGGGGTCGGATCATACAGTATGCCTCATTCATCAAAAAATCCAAAGCATGAGAACTCGTGGAGTTGGAAGGAAATATTAAAAGTGCAGAGGCAGAGCTGAAGCACCGAATGTCGTCTGATGGCCTCAGAGAATTTACCCGATTGAAATACAGATATAATACTATTTTGTCACGGAAAGTGGAGTTTTGGGTATTCAGGGCAAGACAGTCATATTTTGAGTCGGGGGACAAAGCAGGGAAGCTTTTGGCTAGATATATAAAGCAGAGAGAGTCTTTTTCTACCATTCCCTCAGTGAAATCTGCTGGCAGTGAAATTTTTACCTTGGCCATTGATATTAATAATGTTTTTAAAGAGTTCTATCTTGATCTTTATAGTTCCACGTCTTCGTCTACTGATGAAGATATTAGAAATTTTGTGGAACCATTAGAACTCCCTAAATTGACGACGGAGCAAATAAAGTCTCTTGATTCTGAGATAACCTTGGAGGAGCTTGACGAGGTAATTCATTCCTTACCTACAGGCAAGGCTCGGGGGCCAGATGGTTTTGCCGCTGAATTTTTTAGATCTTATGCTACAGAATTGGCCCCACTTTTGTTATACGGTTTATACCAGAAGTTTATACAGAATCATTAAAGAATGTAAAGCTTCCCCCAACCATGACACAAGCCCGGATCAGTCTGATTCTTAAAAAGTACAAAGATCCAAGCGAGTGTAAAAGTTACCGTCCAATTTCCCTGATCCAGCTAGATGTGAAAATGTTGTCAAAAATTTTGGCTAACCGATTAAGTTATGACATCTCTTATACATATAGATCAGGTGGGGTTTATTCTGGGCCGCAGCTCTTCTCGAATGATCAGTCTCCGGTCGCTCCCATCTCACTTGACGGCGAAAAGGCGTTTGATATGATAGAATGGGATTATCCTTTTAAGATTTTGGAAATATATGAGTTCGGGAGTACATGGTTGGATTAATTTACTTTATAGACACCCTGTAGCAGCAGTACAAACAAATGGATTAATTTCAAATTATTTTACTCTGAATAGGGGCACCTGGCAGGGTTGCCCTCTTTCCCTATTATTGTTCTGTCTTGCCCTGGAACCATTAGCAGCCGCGATAAGGAAGCAGGATGATTTTCCAGGGGTGACGGCAGGAGGCGTGCCGCATAAGCTTCTGCTTTACACAGATGATATTTTATTATTTGTCTTTGACCTTACTAGATCTATGCCTTGCCTCCACAGAATTATTAATTATTTTTCCAAGTTCTCAGGATACAATGTCAATTGGTCTGAATCCGAAGCTTTGGCTCTGACAGCGTACTGTCCAGTAACGGCTTTCCAGCCGGGTGCCTTCCAATGGCCCAAACAGGGCATTAAGTATTTGGGGATTTTATTCCCAGCATATTTGTCTGATTTAGCTAGTGTTAATTTTGACCCTTTAATAAAAAGGTTTTCAGTTGATGTGGGCAGGTGGGCTTCATTATATTTATCGATGATTGGGAAGGTTAATGTTATTAAAATGAATTGTATTCCTGAATTTAACTACCTGTTACAATCTCTCCCTGTAGATGTCCCCCTCTCATATTTCAAGCAATTTGATAGCATAGTGAAGTCCTTCATTTGGAATGGTAAGCGTCCCGAATTGCATTTCAATTAGTTACATAGGCCGATTGACAAAGGTGGGCTAGGCCTCATTTGGCTCATTGGTCTCTTCTACCTGAGAGAACCCCTCCCTGGTTTGGTATTGAACAGGAAGTTCTTGCCCCTATTTCGCCATTGCAAAGCCTCTCTATCAAACTAATTGGAGACATTCGGTATGGACAAAAGTGTCCAGAATGTTTAAATTGGACATTTATTTAAATGTTGCCTCGAGCATATGGCAGAACCCAAAATTATGTATCGGTAAGTCCCCTTTCTGCTGGTCAGAGTGGATTGGGAGGGGGGTTGCTACACTCGGTGATCTATATGAGAGTGGAGTGTTGAGATCCTTTGAAAATCTGGTTCAACATTTTGGGATCCCCAGATCTCAGTTTTATAGGTATTTAGAACTGTGCCACCTGCTTTGTACTGTTTTTGGGAGTAGCACACACCCCCCTAAAGCGGCAGATGCTCTGGGAGAGGTGATTACTGCTTTTGGAAAAGGTCATGAGGCATTAGTGTATTACTCCCTGTTAATTCAGAGTTTGGGGGATGGAGCTTTAACCTCTCTTAAGAGAGTATGGTAGAAAGACTTCAACTTGGTATTGGAGGAGGGAGTGTGGGCTAGGATTCTTAAAAACGTTAAGTCTGCATCTAGAGATGCACAGGTGCATCTTATGCAATTCAAAATTTTGCATAGATTCTATTGGACCCCCTCTAGATAGTATAGGCTTGGTCTTAAAGACACCCACCTGCTGGCGATGCCAATCGGAGGATGGAGACATGGCCCATGTTTTTTGGTGGTGTGTTGAGATCCAGAAATTCTGGTTGAAGGTTCAGAATTTTGTGTCTGATGTGGTAGGCACTTGGGTTTTGTTTTGTCCCAGACTTTGTGTTCTGGGCGATGAGGCAGTCATTGATGTGGGGGATAGTCATATAGAGAATTGGGTTCTGACCTGTGTGATGATCGCCAGGCAGGTTATTTTAAGGGGTTGGAGGTCAGCTTGTGAGCCCCCAAATCCGGAATGGTGCATGGAGATGGGGAGGGTGGCGGCTTATGAGGTGTCATTGGGAAGACGGGGTGACTTGGAATTGTTTATTCGGAAATGGAGCAGGTATTTGGAATTTTTGGAGGGCTCTCGGGTGGGGTGTGGAGAGAGAGTAGTGTAATATAGTTTTAAGTATGATTATTATGTGTATGTATGTATGTATATGTGTGTGTATGTGTATGTATGTATGTATGTATATATATATATATATATATATATATATATATATATATATATATATATATATACATACATGGGGGTGTTGTGGGGTTTAAATGTTGATTATATATATATATATATATATATATATATATATATATGTATATATATATATATGCCTTTTTTTTTTTTTTTTTACTGTATGATTTAATTAAAAATGTTCATTATAAATAAAAAGGCTATTAATCAAACAACAATAACAAGAAAATGAGAAAACCCCTGACTACGTTTGGCTGAATAACTTTAGTAGCTTTAAAAGTATTAATTTAATATAGTAAAACAGTGACATTTTTAATATTAATAATCATTTTTAAGAATAATGTTAGCTTTTAATAATACCTACCCATGACGTAGAGAGTGTGTTAATTTGTATAATAAATTATCAGGAAAGTAGAGATGATAAAATGAGTTATAATTATGCTTAGCCTTTATCAAGTTTTTTCTAATGCCTGATAAAAAAAAGTATCAACCTTTGTAGAGTAATACTTTAGGCAGAATAGTCCCTTCAGTCACAAATACACTTCAGAAAATTGAGCATCATTCATTAGAATGAGAACACAACTATTTCTGGCCTTAAAAGATACAGTAATTAAATCAATGTGGAACATTGTATCTCAAAAGGAGTACCCCCCACCATGTACAACTTAAAGGGATAGTTCACCCAAAACGGAAAATTCTCTCATCATTTACTCACCCTCACGCCATCCCAGATGTGAATGGCTTTCTTTCTTCAAAAGAACACAAATTAAGATTTTTAGAAGAATATTTCAATTCTGTTGGTCCTCACAATGCAAGTGAATGGATGCAAACATCTTGATGCACCAAAAAGCACATAAAGGTAGTATAAAAGTAATCTATACAACTCCAGTGGTTAAATCCATGACTTCAGAAGTGATATGATAGATGTGGGTGAGAAACAAATCAATATTTAAGTCCGTTTTTGCTAGAATTTTGCTAGCATTTTTCTCTCTGCCCAGTAGGTTGCAATATGCATGAAGAATGTGAATCACCAAAAACACAAGAAGAATGTGAAAGTTAAAGTGGAGATTGACTGGGCAGGGAGGAGATTTTATAGTAAAAATGGACTTAAATATTTATCTGAGATGAGATATTCTTCTAAAAAAAAAGTCACGCACATCCGGGATGGCATAAAGGTGAGAGAATTTTCATTTTTGGGTGAATTATTCCTTTAAAGTCTGATGTTGTGGACTTTACTTTTAGAAAAGCCTGTTGGCAATACTCCGTCCACTGGACCGGATCAGGGGCCCCCTTTCTAGTATGATTAGTCAATGTGCTGGTGACGTCAGAGTAACTAGGCACAAACCTTCGGTAGTAGCCAGCCAGCCCCAGTAACTGTCTTACCTCCTTGCTTGGCTGTGGTTTTGTTAACCTGGGGACACACCTGCCCGTGACCCAAGTGGAACCCCAGATACCAAACTTCCACCCGCCCAATTGCACACTTCTTCGGGTTGGCCGTGAGTCCTGCCCATCGCAGCGACCTCAGGACAGCTCTCAGATGTTGCATGTGCCACCACCAGTCATTACTATAAATAATAATATAATCTAAAGACGCGGTGGCATATGCTGTATGCAGTCAGAGAATTTGTGTCCATGAGATGCTGAAATGTGGCCGGGGCCCCGAACAAACTGAATGGAAGATTCACAAATTGGTGTAAGCCGAATGGTGTGGAAAAAGCTGTTTTTTTTTCAGGAGATTGGAGTTAAAGGGATCTGCCAATAACCCCTTGTTAAATCCAGTGTCGAATAAAATTGAGACGCGCCCAACCGATCGAGCAATTCCTCAATCTGAGGCATTGGGTACTTGTCAAATTTGGACATCGTGTTCACTTTGCAATAGTCTACACAGAACCGGACCATCCCGTCGCTCTTAGGTACCAGAACCACAGGGCTGGCTCAATTGCTGTGCGGCTCTTCTATTACGCCCATCTCGAGCATTGCCTCTAATTTTTCCTGAACAACCCTTTTCTTGTGTTCAGGAAGGCGATGGGGTGGCTACGAACCACCACTCCCAGGGTGGTGTTGATATGGGTTCTATGAGGTTGCGACTGGGAAGAGCGAGATCACGTCTGCAAATTCCACTTGCAACTTGGCGTAGTCTGTGAGCTGCGATGGTGAGAGGTGGTCTCCACATGAGACCAGGGAGAACGAATTTGGTTTGAGAGTCACCTCCAGCCCGAGCTCTGCCCTCTCCAGAACTACCGTCACCAAGGCCACAGGGACCGCCTCCCTCCATGATTTTAGGAGGTTGGGGTGGTAAATTTGACATTCTCCGCCCCATCCATTCGCTTAACCTCATAATCGAGATCTCTGACTCGCCGTGTGACCTCAAAGGGCCCTTGCCACATACCGAGTAATTTAGAGCTTGAGGTGGGCAGTAATACAAGCACTTTATCTCCCGGTGTAAATTCCCGTAGCCGAGTGCCCCTGTCATACAGTTGGCTTTGACGTTCCTGAGCTTGGAGCAAATTCTCCTGTGTTAATTGACCCAAAGTGTGGAGTTTTGCTCTAAGATCAAGAACGTACTGAATTTAATTTTTACAGTTTGAAGTTCCCTCCTCCCAAGCTTCACGCTTCATGTCGATCACGCCGCATGGCCGACGCCCATACAGCAGCTTGAATGGGGAAAACCCTGTGGAGGCTTGTGGGACCTCTCGCACTGCAAATAACAGGGGTTCAAGCCACTTATCCCAATTTGTAGCATCCTCGTGTACGAACTTACGAATCATATTTTTTAAGGTTTTATTAAATTGTTACACCAACCCATCTGTTTGTGGGTGGTAAACACTGGTGCGAATTGATTTAATACCTAACAATTCGTATAGTTCACGTAGTGTTCGTGACATAAATATAGTGCCTTGATCAGTGAGGATTTCTTTTGGAATCCCCACTCGGGAGATTATTCTGAAGAGTGCCTCCGCAACACTACATGCTGAGGTGTTGCGCAGGGGCACTGCTTCTGGCTATCACATTGCATAGTCCACCAGAACTAATGCAAAGCGATGCCCGCTTGCGGTCCGTTCTAATGGCCCGACAAGGTCCATGGCAATTCTTTCGAAGGGGACCTCGATTAGCAGTAGAGGGTGCAATGGTGCTTTTTGGGTGGCTGGTGACATTCACGGCATGCCACACACCACTTGCGAACGTCTTCGTGAGTGCCCGGACAAAAAAAACTGGCCATTATTCGGTTAAGCATTTCCTCGTGACCTAAATAGCCAGCCATTGGATTATAGTGAGCCACCTGAAAGAAGGTTTCCCGACGGCTCTTCTGTACTAATAATTGGGTTGTATTTTCTTTTGTTTGAGTATCCTGCGTCACTCGATACAACCGATCTTTAATAATTGAAAAATATAGGGGGCCTGGGTAGCTCAGTGGTAAAGATGCCGGCTATCACCCATGAAATTCGCTAGTTAGTGCTGAGTGACTCCAGCCAGGTCTCCTAAGCAACCAATTGGCCCGGTTGCTAGGGAGGGTAGAGTCACATGGGGTAACCTCCTTGTGATCACTATAATGTGTGGTTCATTCTCGGTGGGGCACGTGGTGAGTTGAGCATGGTTGCCGCGGTGGATGGCGTGAAGCCTCCACACGCGCTATGTCTCCGTGGGAACTCGCTCAACAAGCCACATGATAAGATGCGCGGGTTGACGGTCTCAGATGCGGAGGCAATTGGGATTCGTCCTCCGCTACCCAGACTGAGGCGAATCACTACGTGACCACAAGGACTTAAAAAAGCACATTGGGAACTGGGCATTCCAAATTGGGAGAAAAAGGGGAGAAAAGCCAAAAAAAAAATTATAATTGAAAAATATGGGTCTGTGAGTGCGACGTCGGGTTGGAGTTGTTGACCATCGATGACTCTCACTTGGTCAAACACATGTTTGAAAGACTCATCACGTGACTGCTCTAGAGGGAAATCCCCCTCAGGGAACCCCATGAGGACAAGAATTCCCCCTCTTGCGTCATCTTGATGTGGAGCAGACATAAACGGCCCTGGCACCACCTCCCCAGCCATAGCATCGCACGTCACACACCGAGACAACATTTTACAGGACCCATCCACACGTTTCACTTAATAAATTCCTAAAATCGGGCCAATTCTTTCCCAAAATCAGTGGACGGTTAGGCGGGAATTAACTCTACTCTATGCTTTTTTCCCCTAAATAGTATCTCAGTGGTAACCACCGGATACCTGTGAATATCCCCGTGCACACACCGCATAACCGTTTATTTGTACCCAATGCCCGCCTTGCACCAAGTGTTCGTGGATAGAGGTTTGGGTACAACCGGAATCCACCAAAGCTTGATATGTATCCCCTTTTAAACTCACCGATATCCAAAAGGTCCCTGCCCAATCAGGGGCGGCCTGCAGAGCGTCAGGGATCCAGATCAGTGTCCCCACCTCTATAACTGGACACCGATCCTCACAGCACCTGGCTTCCCCGCAGCTCACACAGACCGGCCCAGGCTTTCCTACCATGCCCGTGGGGGCGGTCTCGACAACCTGGGGGGAAGAGCGGAGGGAGACAGGGGAAGGGTGAGACACAGACAAGGGGAAGTTTTTGGGGCGGGGCTCCTCCCCACTTTCCGGGGAGCTGGAACAGGATGGGAATGGGAGGGGGGGTTTGAGAGTTGGGAGAGAAAAAGAGAGAAGAAAGAGCCTCTGGTTTGCTGCCTCCTGGAAATGCCGCCGTGTATTCTTCTGCCAACTGGATGGCTTCTTCCAGTGACATCGGGTGGTTGTACTGGACCCACTCAGTCATCTCCCGAGGGAGTTGAGAGATAAACTGCTCCAGTGTCACCAGGTTGATGATATCCACAGCGCCACAGGTTCCCTCAGCCAGCAGCCATCTTCAATAGGCATCCCAGAGCTGTTGCGCGAAAGCAAAGGGGTGGCCGGGCTTCTCAAACTTCAGGGTCCGGAAGTGCTGACGGTTCTGCTCAGGACTACGGCCAACCCATTACATGATCGCCTCTTCAGGTCTCCGTAACTGAGGAGGCTGGCAACAGGAAGTTGCTTGGCTGCTAGCTGCGCTTCCCCGGAGAGCTAAGGTAACAGGTGGGCTGCCCATTGGTCGGGTGGCCATCTCCACACCTCAGCCGTCTTTTCAAATAAGGTGAGATAGGCCTCTGGATCATCACTCGGCCCCATCTTGATGAGGGTAACAGGGGTTGTGGGCTCCAGGGTCACAGCTGTAGCCCCCTCTCTGCCGATCAGGCTCCGGAACGCCTGCCGATCCTCTGCTTGGGCCTGGAGCAGGAGTTGGAAACACTGTTCCTGCTCCAGGCATAAATCCATGAGGGCCTGATGTTGGTTCTGCTGGATGCTGGCGAGGAACTTGATTACTTCGCCCAGTGGTGAAGTGTCCATGATGACATTATCCTCCAAATCCCGGGTTTGGCACTAGAGTCACAGAGATCGTATTTTCAGGGCAAATAAAGGAGTCAGGAGGCAGTGGAAACAGTCAACGTGAGTATTTTATTACTCTTCAGCTTCGTTCACAAAACTCAAACAAAAAGGGCACTCAGTGGCCAAATAATCACACACAAATGAGTCAATCAATCTGGTTGCACACACAGGAAGAGTTTCTCGCTGATCCCTCTCTTTCTGCCGACTGATGCTTTTTGTCTGCCTTTTCAGGTCTCCCTCCGCCATCACTATAACAAGAGACAGGTGTTAATGATAATGACAGCCCAGGTGACGAGCCTTATGGCTCTCCCTCTCCCGCAGACAGACCACACCCCCATCCCCACAAAAACCTTGCCCTTCCGGTGATATGACTGACTCTTCTCTGCTGATGTATGCAAGTACTAGTCATTTTATCCCCACCCCTTCAAGAGTCCGTCATGTAAACAAACCTGGCTTCAGAGCAACTAATGCAGAAATGACGAGTTGTTTCTTTGGTTGTTTCCCTAATGAAACCCTGTTCTCTACCCCAAACTACCTTGAGTTTATTCTTATTTTTTAACGCAAGCATCTTTTGGAGGTATCTTGGGATGTACAACACGAGTAAGTGTTTTTTTTTCCCTTTAAATGTAGTGTATTATGATTCAAAAAGTTGTAAAGTTGTGATCTTTTACTCGCTCGTTTCTCAACAGCTACAGCCTCGTCGTAAGTAAAAGCCGGAATGTGTTGTGTGCGTTAATGGGCTGTTAATGTATACAGGTTGTTGGTTACATCATTAGTGTGTTGAGATCGCTGCTCAGTTTCCCCGGTGACTGGCTGTGGCATGAGCAGCACTGTGGAAGGAGTGTGTGTTTCTGTTTGTCAATTGCAAACTCCCATTCAGATCTGACGCCTTCATTCTGGTATGCAACACCCACTTCTCACAAGCCAATCAACAACTGATGGATAAACTCAAGTCCCCGCCCTACCTTTTTTTTTTTCTTGTTCAATAAGCCATTTCACTCTGACATATGTCACAATAAGGAAGTAAATTCGGTTGCAACTTCTGTTTCATGCCGACTTTAATCACTGTGCCAATGCCTTGCCTTAGTGCTTTGAAACACTAAGGTGTGTTTCATAAGTTTGTGTCCACCTGTAAAAATATTTTTATTTAGCATTTTTCTAATTTAATACAGTTTGTTTTTCATAAAAAATAAAAAAAAATAATTATATATATATATATATTATCAGCATAAAAGAGTGGTTAAATTTTATTTAGCAATTAACATTTAGAATTTAGAGTTTCTTAATAATTTTGTATGCTCTGCTTCAGCTTTAATGAAAGCATGCACTTGAGCTGACATGAAATCCACAAGTTTGATCCATGTTATCTGAGCATGATTTGTGAATGTTCCACAGGACATCTTGTCTGCTTAAATGGAAGCAAGGAATTCTGACCTTTTGTACAAAAGCAGCTAACACAAATAATGGATTAATATCACCAACTTGCTTATTCGATTGTCAGGAAAACATTTCTTTGCTTAAAAATTTCAAGGACCTGAAACTTTATTTTCAGGTTTATTTTAGATTGTAAAAAATGTGATATGTGTGATTGTGTATTTGTTCTTTTCCCTTAATCATGTTGTTTTGAGAGTAACCATCATTATGGTTTAAGTAGCATGTGTGCAAGGTAGAAAATCTCAAACTTCAAAGCGGTATCTTCTTATGTTCTGAATACAAAATGCAACATCTAAAACAAGAAAATTGTCTTCCTTTTACCACGCAGCGCCACTGACACTAAGCAGATGCATTTAGTAGCATGACTCACCTAAAGTGAAACACTGCCTGAACTGAGCTGCGCCTCGATATCTGCGGTCGTGATTAGTGTTGGGTGTAATGCATTACCAAGTAATTAATTACTGTCATTAAATTACTCTTCATTGAAAAAAGTAAGGGATTGCTCTTAATTTTTCAGTAATTTAATTACAGTTACTTCTGATGTAATTGCATTAAATATTTTATAGACTATAGAACAACTCTATATAAAACAAGAGTGAATTTAAAATCTAATGTTAAAATATATGTTTTCTAATTTAATGCAGCCCCCTTAAATTCTTTGGCCAGTTCATGAATAATTTATTTGATTTTATGTGATATATTTGAAAGAAATAAAGAACAGTTTCCTGTCTATCCTTGTATTTTTCATCTGGTCGAGGTTGATAAGGGTTTTAGAAAGTAAATCGTAAAAAGTAATGCAATTACTTTTCAGACAGAGTAATTAGTACAGTAATCTAATTATGTTGTAGAACATGTAATTAGTTAGTAATTAATGAGTTACATTTTTAGAGTAACTTACCCAACACTGGTTGTGATGCACAGATGATTTTCACATGCTGTGCTCGTCAGATGACTAGCACTGCCTTGACACATTTTAATAGGATTTAGCTTGCCATTAGGCTCATAACTAAATAAAACACACTGTGTGATTATGAGGAAGGATTTCATCAAGAAGTAGGCTGGTATACAGGTGCAAGGGACTTACATTTGCATTTAGATTTATTCATTTGGTAGACGCTTTTATCCAAAGCAACTTACAAAAAGAGGAAGAATAGAACATAAGCGATCCACCTTAACGAGACATTAGTACGAAAAGTGCTGCATTACAATGTACTATCCAAGACAGAGATTAGAGTGCAACAAGAATAATATATAGGCCTATATCTATTTATCATCAAAAATATGTGTTCTCACATTGATTAACATATATTGCCTTCATAAACCATTTAGCATCAGACCTAACTGTGTAATGTGCATACAAAAGAGTAAAATTTTTTTATAATGTCTTTTTAAACCCCACAATAAGCAATGTTTCACACTTGTAATTTTGAAAGAGGATAAGCATCGCTTTTTACCCTGGGATATGAAACCCTTCAGAGCAGGGTTAGCCTCACTTTTGTAGGGTTAACCCCAGATTGTGCCAAAAGTATACAGTGTGAAATGATGTGGTGCTAGAATGTTACAAAGAGTTGTTTAGCAACAGACGCCCAGCCATAAATGGCCTCAGTGAATGCCTCATTAAATATTCATAAGCTTTGAACAGTCACAGAATCTTTTATGTGCATGGTCGCCATACAGTTGCAATCAAAATTATTCAACCCCCCTCACCAGCAATAAATTCTGTTGATGTGAATTGAAACCTCAGTAAACAAAGTACATTTTTAATACACATGAGTGATTGAGAACAAAGAGTTCAGTTTACACAAATTTTAAAATAAAAAATAACAAATTCTCTCCACAAATGTCATGTCAAAAATATTCAACCCCCAAAGTCAATCATTTGTGGAGCATCCTTTATAACAGCAAATAAATGTTTCAGGTAAGTGTTCTCAGGCTTCGGACACCTCTCTATTAGAATTTCTACACATTTCTCATGAGCAAAATCTTCCAGCTCATTGACATTCTTTGGTTTCTGTGGTGCCACTGCTTCCTTGAAATCCCAACAAAGGTTTGCAATGGGATTTTAATGATAGACTAAAAGGGCCATTTAAGGACATTCCACAACCTATCCCTGAACCAGATTTTGGACAACTTGGATGTATCCTTGGTGTTATTGTCTTGCTGGAAAGTCCAGTGATCACCAAGCTTCAATTTACACACTGAAGGCATCACATTTTTCATGCCAAAATGGCCTGATACCTGAAAGAATCCATGGTGTCAGTCACATAGTCAGGATAGCTGTTTCCTGCAGCCGCAAAACACCCCCATAACAGGACTGACCCACCTCCATGCTTGACTGTGGGGATGGTGTCATTCTTGTCATCTTACTCCAGACATACTGCTGACCCATGGGTCTAAAACTCATTTTCAATTTAGTGTCATACGTCTATAAAACCTTCTTCCAGGACTCCACAGGTCTTTCCTAATTACTTCTTGAATATTCAGTCAACTGGAGTCAACATTTCCCTTGAAATTTTGCTTTCTTCCACACCCTAAGAAGGTTGCTGTTGTACCATATTTATGAATGGTGCTGCCAACTTTGTCTATTGGAAATTAAAGTGCCTTGGAAATGTACTTTTAGCCATGACCTTTCTTGTGTAATGAAATAATCTCCTCTATTAGCTTTTGAGACAGCTTATTTTTAATTGCATTTTAATTGCATTTTTGCTTACAACGCTAAACTTACATTTTAAAACTTAAGTGCCAATGCAGATTGATGACTTAATTTTGTTTTAAATCAATTACTTGTGTAGCCTTACATATTTAAGAAACGGCTACATGCAATAGGGGTTGAAAAATTATGACATGGCGGTATTTTTTTTAAATCCCGCTATTTAGAAATATTAGGTTATATATTCACACTATGACTTTGAATGTGTCACTCAACTGATATAGATGTAAAGTTTAAAAATTCTGGGTCATCAGAAAAGCTTACCTTTGTAAATCATTACTGTCTTGGAGGGGTTGAATAATTTCGATTGCAACTGTATGAGGAAAACAGTTAATGCAGTTGCAATAACTGGAGTGATGAAGAGACAGGATTAAAAATGGGTTAACCACTTCAAGTGTGAAAAGCACAAAACAGTTCAAACTTGATCGAACCCAGTGGTCAAAAATGAGGAATACCACAAATAGTACAGTCTATGCATCTCATGAACTGCATTGTCACTGAGATTCCTCCATCACCACTGTTCCCCTGAGCAAGTCACTTATCCACAGCTTCTCCATATGAATTGTCCATTCAGTGTTCCCAATTGTAGCAGTGCAAGTCCCTTTGGGGAAGAAAGTGCCTACTAAAAAGACGTTCCACAAATTGCAAATGGGTAACCAAACTCTGTTGCCCAGAAGCAGCTTTATGTATAACATCAGCAGTGAGTGCCACTGAAGAAAAATTAGCCCTTTACAGCTCTCGCTTTTTCTTCAGATCTTCCCCATAATGAGGTTCTGTAACGTTGGGTTCTTGGAGAGGAAGAGAGGAGATGCAGGAGTATATACTTTCAATCTTTTAATTATAAACGCTGGAGTGGAAAAAAACTGATAAAGCTAAACATCACAAAATAACAAAACACTTCATCAACATAATGTAACACTTCAAGGACTGACAAAGGAATAGGCAAACTAGAGGATATTTATACAAAAGGAGCAAAATGAGGGAATTGAAGACAGGTGAGGATGATAAGGAACAGATGGAAGTGATGAGATGTAGTCTGGGGGAAGATTTCAAAATAAGAGTCCTGGGAAGACATGAGGGAGACAGACTGTGATAGGTTCACATCAGTTAGATATTAATCCAATTTCTAGCTTTCATTTTCTTCCATGTAGATGCCTTGATTATCAATAATCTTCTTGATAATCAAGGTCATCTTGGTCATCTTGAGGTTGGAGATTGATGGGGTACGACACATCATCAAACACGATTTGTCCATTTAGGCCTCCATGGTTCTCCATGCACTGGACCATAAGCTAAGGCATATTGGAAATGGTATAATCAATGACACTTAACTAATTTAGAGAAATCATGATATCTAAGTTTTCTTGACATTACCTGTATGGTAGACTCCATTAATGTGTTGTCCTCAAATATGTCTTCTGAAATCCCAATGGGATATGACAACATGTCAAACACAATTTGACCATCTTGGCCTTCTTGGTTGTCCACACATTGGACAGAAACCTTATATATACATGTATGTATAAACAGAATTGAATCAGAATTTCCATGAATTTACTTTCAGAGAATTAAGCAAATAATATAAATTAATGGTATAATTTCAGTCAAACATTTGAGTCAGCAGCTTATTACTAATAATAGGTGTAAAATTACTTACTCGAAAAATGTTTATATTGGCAAAAAGTTCATCAGGGTGGATCTCTCCACTGTTTTCTGCTTGTGCAACACTCTGTAACATATCCAACATATATATTACACATGTATAGAAAAATATATGATATATGTTTCTAAATTAACCAATCACATTGATAAAAGTTTGTAAACACATTAGAGGCCATGTATTTCAAGGACAGAACATTCTAAATTAGATCACAGCAAATTAGAAAACTTTGACAGGGGTTTCTGGTTAGTTCCTATTCACTAGATACATAGTGGTGTGTGGAGGTAAGTTTTTTTTTTTTACATTAAGTCTTCCACACCATGTATCATGAACTCACTTTATAAGTTTTGTAAGAATTTCTTGATAATTCATTAAAACCAACCAAACAAACAAACTGTGCCTTTACTCTCTCAGAGAGCAGCCACATGTTTTTCCTTGTGATAACACTATTTAGCAGAACTAGCCACAGTTTTAACTCTCAGCAGTAAAATGTGCTTTTAACTAAACTGCATAACATTTTTTATTAGAATTGTGGAAAGGCCTATCACTAAGATTAAACAGCAATTGAATAATTTGCTGTGAATATCTTTACACCGTTAGCGTTGCTGATTTAGCAGCCTACTGGTGCTAGTAAATAAAGATCATTGTTATGCCTCTGCTTTGCCTCCACACTACAGCACATCAAGTGATTATTCTGACAATTTAATGTGCATAAATTTCCAAGAATTAATATGGGAATATTTATATGCTGGTGGTTGTTAGAGTTACCAAAATATCTCTTTGAGAGTGACAGAGATGAACGAGGGTCTTAACAAGATTTTAACAGGCATTACATTAGACTTGGTATGACAAAAATGTTTTTGTTAATTCACATACCATTGCTTCAGTCATGATGATGGTCTTTCTAACGAAGACTGTTCAAAATCTTCAGTTGTAGTGCACGGAAATCTTGCCGAATCAGTAGAAGTATCGGTTCTCTTGACTAATTCACATCTAGCCGATTATATTTTCACAAATCTGTTTTTAAGTCTTATCACAATCTGTATCTTGGATGTGTTCCTAGGTATAAACCGTAAAAGTTTTTAAAAATATCTGTCTATCAGTCCATCCGTGAAATGGCGCCAATTCTACAGCACGCTGTAGCGTACTGATGACGTTTATGTACATGTGGCCATGTCTACTTTATAGTTAGATTTTATGCTTAATGGTTCTATAACATGAACTACCTGTATTTGTTTCTACGCTGTTCTCCAGACAAAACAATTTTTGAGTTCAGGTGTTGCATACCTTTTTTTGTGCTAAATCTTTCAGTGTAAATGAGAAATGCCGTCAACTCCACCGCATGCGCAGTTGCGCACTAATGACTGTTTTGTTCATGTTGCCACTTGTACTGTAAAGTTAGATTTTCTTCTCAATGGTTCAGTACCATGAACCTCTTGTATCTACAATGTTGCCATTAATCAATGTTCTACATCTCCAGACAAAGCAATTTTTAAGTTCATGTATTACCTTTTATGTCCTTGTTGACATTGAATGACCTTATAGAGCTTGGCTTCATGCGAAATGCACTTTCTCTTGACTCGTAGTCTTCGTTCAAATGAACAACAGTAATCCACTTTATTAATGCAATTGCCAAAAAGATGTATAAATAATCGGACACAGAAATGACTACGGCAGAACAAAGAATAATATAAATAAATTCAAACTAAGAATGGTTTGTAAAGAATTGCCTGAAATAGTGGCTCTGGAAGTCCTGGAAAAGAATGACAGAGAGCACATACAGTGACCTCTTAAATCACAATGACTCCTCCCAAATTGACAAGGATCCTCCAGCAAGTCCTTGATATGAATGTTTATCATGTTCCAACAAGCCAAACAGTTCCTTATAAGAGTTATAAGAAACCAGAATTATTAGTAGAGCAATCTTTAAGAACATGGACAACATCAGTTCAAAATTTCAAGATTGAATTGAGAACCAGTTTCAGCAAGTATTTGTATTTTTGTCTCTTTTTTCCTAAACTCCCTCTTTTCATAATTTGTGCAAGACATTTAAAGTTAGACTAAATAACCAATATATATATATATATATATATATATATATATATATATATATATATATATATATATATATATATTAGGGCTGTCGATTTAACGCGTTAATTCAGTGCGACTAATTATATAAAAAATAGCACGTTAAAAAAATAAGGCAAGTAATCATGTCCCCGGACCGTGAAAAGGGATAATACTTCGATCTGAACAATTCAAGCTTGAAGTACCACCTGTTTTCTCCAGGGGGCAGTAAGTGAAACTTCAGCTGTTTGGGCAACGCGGTTATACAGAGAACAAACTACACTCACCGACTGTAGACTAAACAAGATGAGAACACTTTCTTGCGTTCAAACACAGCGTGATGGAGCGCAAATACGAACGCAGGGATATCAAGACGTGTTTTTCTAAGCTTCAAACTATGTTTAACTTGACACAGCGACCTAAAAACGGTATGTTTATGACGCGACGCAAACGAGACGCTCCAAAAACGTCTGACGCAGGTGTGCATTGACGCGTCCTTAGAAAAACCCTCATAATAATTGATTGACGAATTCAACTGCAAAATGGATTGTGTGAACTGTAGGCCAAATATAGTCAGATGGCATAAGTTCAGTAATATGGAAATAAACAAAATATTGCATACTAAAGCCACTTTTTGAATTGTCTTTTTTGGTAAAACTTTACAACAAGGTTGTGTTCGTTAATATTAGTTAATGCATTTGGTATTATGAACAAACAGTTAATAATATATTGTTATTTTTAGATTGTATATTGTATTGTGTGTGTGATATATATATATATATATATGTATATATATATATATATGTGTGTGTGTGTGTGTGTGTGCAGGGTTGGGGAGTAACGGAATACATGTAACGGGATTACGTATTTCAAATACAAAATATAAGTAACTGTATTCCACTACAGTTACAGTTTAAATCATTGGTAATTAGAATACAGTTACATTCAAAAAGTATTTTGATTACTGAAGAGATTACTTTGCATTTTATTGTCATTTGTTTCATTTAATATTTAGTCCTTTCAGATGGAAAACATTTATACATATAAATGATGTGATCCAAAGTGCATTTGAACAGCAGTGAAACACTTTCTTATGATGTGTTACATTCATACGAGCAGACAGAGAAGTAAGTTTGAAGTAAGTTTGGAGCAGAAGAAATAGAAATAAACCTTGTGTAAATTGTCAGCTTTACGCTAAGCTAAAATGCTGTTTCTAGCCATTTTACATGCACGTTACCAGGCACGATCATATTTTTTTATCAAGAAAATTCACGTTGGATCATAATTTCTTTTTTTCTAGTAAGATCTTTGATATTAGGGCAAAAATCATATACGTGATTATATTTTTTGAATTGGTTTCCTGTAAAAATATCTAAAAATCCTTAAAACAAGATCAGTTTGATTCATTTTGTTTTAGAAACAACACTGCATAAGATATTTAGGTTTTTCAGAGAATGTATTTTTAATGTGTATTTTGTCTTACTGTACTGGCAGAATTTTTATAGTCAAAACAAGTGAAAAAATCTACCAGTGCTGAAGAAGTAATCCAAAGTATTTAGAATACGTTACTGACCTTGAGTAATCTAGCGGAATACGTTACAAATTACATTTTACAGCATTTATTCTGTAATCTGTAGTGGAATACATTTCAAAAGTAACCCTGCCCAACCCTGGAGATATATATATATATATTTGTAATATATAGTTAATTGGAAAAGAGTGTTATAGATCTTAACCCCATTGAGCTTTTGTGGGATCAGCTAGACTGTAAGGTGCGTGAGAAGTGTCTGACAAGACAGCCACATCTATGGCAAGTGCTACAGGAAGTGTGGGGTGAAATGTCACCTGAGCTGGTTCAGAGCTTTTCCCCCTAGGATAATTTTTTTTTTAATGGTACAATCACAAATCAAAAATAGCAGCAAAGTAATGTAACATTTTGAATTAATATTGAGATAGTTGTTGACAATAATTTTCTCTTAACTATTGATTTTTGAATTCTGGATCTCACCTAGCCAATGCTCTTTGATTTGTGACAAAACTAGTCATTTATACTGTACTCTGGATAAGTTCAGTGGTAACTAAACTTAACCTTTCATTATCAGGAGTGAAAACAGTAAAGCAAGTCAGCCTATGACATGATAGTTTGTCACAAATACATAAATGAACCTATTAGAGATGCACCAATGTATCAGCCAAATATGTGAGCCTGATAAGAGGCTATTCGGAATTCAGAGTTAATTGTGTACCTCTTGTTTCAGTTTTTTTTTTTTTTTTTTTATATGACGGAGACCAGTTACTATGAAACATGGAAAACATGTAGAGACAAAGTTATTTATGTTTCCTTTCAAAGTTGTGTAATTATAAGGGATTTGAAACAAGGTATCATAAAAAAGCAGAACTACAAAACTATCAGTATTGGCAAATTTTGTATTGTTGCAGAGTTTTTGTCCTAACCAAATGTGATGGTGTCACACTGGATAGTTCTACCCACATTGAAATCTCATTGGTCTAAAATCGAGAGGTGGGCAGTAACACGCTACATTTACTCCGTTACATTTACTTGAATACCTTTTTGGAGAAAATTTACTTTTAAGAGTAGGTTTAATAATGGGTACTTTTTAATCTTACTCAAGTACATTTCTAATGCAAAAAAAAACTTTTACTTCGTTACAGCCACGATCTGTCACTGGAGCGAGTCCACAACTGCAGCAGCAAGCGTGCCAAATAAACACTTTCTTCGTTCCACACCTTGAAAAAGAGTAGTTTCGTCATGCGGTGTCTTCATTTTACACCAAGACAAGCAGATAACATGGACTTGTCTGTGTAATTGTCATTTTCAGGGTGATTCTGTAACTGTGGGCTCTTATGACATCAGTTTATAAGTATACATTATTATATCAGTGTTGCAATATATCAGTTCCTACTGTATAAATCCATGTAAACATCTTATGCTTTGTGGATCGCATGCTAGACTTTTGGAGCAAGCTGACTGTATGTCTGCGCGTGCACAGCATATTTCTACTTCTGACAGATGAGGCAAGTTTTTCTTATGGACAACAGAGAACAAGCCCTGAAACACACGTCTAAACACATAGATAAGCTGCAGTTAACCCTTAGTGTACAGAACTAATGATCTAAATTTTTTTGCCACTGAAAACTACACTGAAATAAGAATCCATACAGGACTTTTGAAATAGAGACAGTAGGCGTTATTAAAGCATGATCTTGCTTTGTTTTATTCAGCATTACATATAATTGGGCCTGTGGGATATTGTTCATGTTTTTCACCATAATAATTACTAGAAACTGGTTTCCAAACATCTCTTCTAATTGACAGATTCATCCAGATCTGACAAGTGTCCTTCAAGTGATAGTTCAACCATAAATTAATGTTCTGTCATCATTTCCCCACCCTCATGTTGTTCCAAACCTGTGTGACTTTGTGTATTTTGTGGAACCCATAAAAGATATTAGACATAATGTTAGAGACTGACGGTCTCAGTCATCATTCCTTTTTAAAATATGGAGAAAAACAAAAAAAAAAAAACATGCAGTGACATCAAATGGTGAATAAAAGGCTAACATTCTGTCTGACATCTCCTTAACTGTGTTCCATGAAAGAAAGTCATATGGTTTGAAACAACATGAGGGTGATGACAGTTTTCATTAATAGGGTACAACGGGGCTAAAGGCAACCCTTAAGGAAAGTTGGCTTTTTTTCTGGTCACGAAATGTGTCAAGCTCAAAAAAAAAATATTTATTTTTATTGAATATTGATGGAGCAACATCATTTGTGTGAAAAGAAATTGAAACAGAAGGTTGTTTCGTTTAAAATTCAGTTTAAAATAAAAAGTGGTGAGGGAGCCTTTTACCCCACACTTGGTGTAAAAGGCCCCTAGGGGGTTTAAAGTGATATTGTGTAAATACCGGGGCAATAGCTATAGGGCACAATTTGTCAACTAATGCAAATAATTCCGACAACAAGATGCTTTTTTGTGTAACAAATTAAGATGATGCCTACTCAAAAGAACTACTTAAGAAATATTCAACCATTTCCTGTTAATTTCAAACACATTTGACATTTTATTACATCTCAAGTATACTATAAACAAACTAATCTTTAATATAATTGGATGTCAAGTGAACCCACTTTGAAAAATGTTCATAACAAATCTATTCCCCCCACTTAAAAAAAAAACAATATGTTTAATAGGGGCCTTTAGCCCCTGCAACAGGGGGGCTTTTTACCCCAAATACTATCCTTTCACTTATTGGACAGTTATTGAAAAATATTCGACCTTAAAACTGAAAATAATAAGTATTTTGTCTCAAAAGAAATGTTAATTTCAGGGATTTTTAAATTTGCAACATTTTAAAAAATATTAAAAATGAGATAAAATTGCCTCAAAATCAACCTTTAGACACCACATGCAAAGATTTCATGGAACAGGAAAAGTTTTCCAGTGTATAGTGACAAACATGTGTTTAGGAAAGTGCTGTGGTAGTTTTGTTGCTATTTAGTGTTTTGGGAGAAAATAAAATCATAGGAGTCTTTTACTCTATGGGGCCTTTAGCCCTGTTGTACCCTACAAAGAATAATAATTATTATTGTTAGTATAATTAATTTTATTATTCTGTAATACATGGTAAATATGTATTACGTGATGAAATATTGAGGCATAATCGTCCATTATGTTTTATGTGGAAGGAACTACTTACTCGCTATTTGAGTATTCTTTTAATTGGATACTTTCTTACTTTTACTTCTACTTGAGTAATCATTTTTTTAAAGTGATTGTACTTTTACTTGAGTAAAGATTTTGTGTAGTCTACCCACCTCTGCTAAAATCCCACTCCACTAAATGTGTTCTAATTGGCTGTGATATTTTGCTTTCAGTGTGTAAAGAAAATAATAATATTTCGGATGAGGTGTTAAGTTCTCAGTCAGGTGTTTCAAGGAGATGAGATTGGAAGTGTGGGTTTCACAGGTTCTATGCAGTTTAAATAAAGGCATACTGACAAATTGGTTCTTCAAGAAAGATTTGTTAATGTAAACCGTGCCTCGATTCCAATAACATTCACAGGACCTTAGACGATGCATTATAGAGATGCAGAAGCTGGAAAAGGCTAAAAAAAAAAATAGCATCGCTTAAGACCTACAAATGGAGAAAATTCAGGACTGTCGCTACTCTCCCTAGGAGTGGGCATCCTGCAAGATCACTCCAGGAGCACAATGAGCAATCCTAAAGGAGGTGAGAAAGAGCCCAAGGTAACAGGAAAAAACCTCCAGAAAACTCTACAAACTGCAAAGTCTTTGTTCCTGTGTCCACTATCAGAAAAACACTGAACAAGAATGGTGTTCATGGAACGACACCACAAAGGAAACCACAGCTGTCCAAAAAAAAAAAAAAAAAAAAAAGAACATTGCAGTACGTCTCAAATTTGCCCAACACCAGAAAAGGTTCTGTGGACAGATGAGAAAAGTTTTTTGCCAAAAATACAAAACGCTATGTGTGGAGGAAAAGGGGCATTGCACACCAATGCCAACACCTCATACCAACTGTGTAGCATGATGAAGGGAGCATCATGGTTTGGGGCTGCCTCAGGGCTTGGAAGCCTTGCAATCATTGAGGGAACAATGAATTCAAATGTGTAGTAGGACATTTTACAAGAGAATATCAGGGTAGCAGTCCAGTACCTCAAGCTTAAGATGATCCAAAGCACACAAGTAAATCAACTAAAGAATGGCCAACTCAGTGTCCAGACCTTTACCCAACTGATGCTGTGGCATGACCCAAAGAGGGCTGTGCAATCAATACAACCCAGAAATATTGATAAATTGAAACAGATTTGTTTGAAGGAATGGTCCAGAATTCATCAACATTGCGCAAGTCTTATAAGCAGCTACAGGAAACATTTGATGGAGGTTGTGCTGTTAAAGGAGGATCTACAAGTTTACAAAATTCAAGGGTTCACTTTTTCCAGCCTGCACTGAGAATGATTACTCAATGTCTTCAATAAAATTTGGAAAATAACAAATGTTTGTGTGTCATTACTTTAGTCAGATTGTTTTTCTATAATTGTGACTTGACATGAAGATCAGACCACATTTTAGGAGTAATCAATGCAGAAATTCAGTTAATTCCAAAGGATTCAAAAACTTTTTCTTGCAAACATACACCTGACTTGAAAGCGATAGTGGACTAAAAAAAATAAAATAAAAAAAAATCATAATTGTGACATTTACTCACCCTAATGTCATTCCAAACCCCGTGTGACTTTTTATGTGGAACACAGAAGAAACTGTACAGTGGAATGTTGAACTATTCCTTCAGAAGCATGTAAATACAACAGATTCTAGAGAGCTCCCATCCAATACTAAGTAGAAATGTTAAGGGCTGTGTGTTTGAAAGAAATAGTTCACCCAAAAATGAAAATTCTCAGAGAATATTGACGCTGACTACCACACCTGGAGTCGTGAGTTCGAATCCAGGGTGTGCTGAGTGACTCCAGCCAGGTCTCCTAAGCAACCAAACTGGCCCGGTTGCTAGGGAGAGTAGAGTCACATGGGGTAACCTCCTCGTGGTCACGATTAGTGGTTCTCGCTCTCAATGGGGCACGTGGTAAATTGGGATTGCGGAGAGTAGCATGAGCCTCCAAATGCGGAGTCTCCGCGGTGTCATGCACAGCGAGCCACGTGATGAGATGCGTGGATTGACGGTCTCAGAAGCAGAAGCAATTGAGACTTGTCCTCCGCCACCTGGATTGAGGTGAGTAACCGCGCAACAATGAGGACCTAGTAAGTAGTGGGAATTGGGCATTCCAAAATTGGGGAGAAAACTAAAAATATCATCTACTCGCCCTCATGCCATCCCAGATGTGTATGACTTTCTTTCTTCTGCTGAACACAAACAAAGATATTTATAAGAATATTTCAGCTCTATAGATCCTCACAATGCAAGTGAAAGGTGACCAAAATTTTGCAGGTCCAAAAAGCACATAAAGGCAGCATAAAAGTAATCCACAAGACTCCAGTGGTTAAATCCATATATTTGTAGCAATATGATAGGTGATAGTGAGAAACAGATGAATATTTAAATCCTTTTTTACTATAAATTTTCACTTTCAACATTCTTTTATTTTTATTGATTCGCATTCTTTGTGCATATTGCCACCTACTGCGCAGAGAGGAGAATTTATAGTAAAAAATGACTTGATCCGTTTCTCACCCAAGAATCCTTGTAACTTGTAATAGCACTGAGAGCTAAGATTGCCACCACAACAAGAATTTTTACAGAGAATGGTCAACATAATTTTATTAGAGACAATAATGTGGGTAGAAAGAAGAAATTAGCAGTCTGTACAATACTCTTGCATTTTAGTATGTTCTTAAATCTCAACACTTTGAACTGATTTCTGATGTTTCTCTGTTTGCTTCTGTGGCAGCTTTTCTTTTTTCCTGGCAAACAAACAACAAAAACCACCATTATAATCAAGTTACTAGAATTCAATTTTAAAATTATAATTACATTTTAAATTGCTCAAAGTTTGCATACACTGTCATGAAATGATGTCAAAGGCAAACCATAATAAGTGTTTTTCTCAAATTGTAGATTGAAATTGAAAATCACTCCCAAACATAGTCTAAACAGTGTGACTGCAATCAGTCATGTGATACTGTGCGGCTGAATCAAAACTCCTTCCACTAATAAGGGTTTCTACACTAGGGAAGAGAACAAACCTTTTTCCCTTGCCAGGCTTTTTCTTCATGAGAAAGCGAGGAGTTGTATGAATTGTTGACCGTCTGGGTGGCTTTTTCATAAGCTGTCATTTCATTTTCCTGTGAGGAGAAAAATGTGAGACCATACACTGCCATCGAACTTCATTTCAGTTACACAAAAGTTGTGATAAGAAAAGTGGTTGAAAATATGTGGAGCCCTGAGGAAAGACATACAGTATGTTATGTAACAGAGCAAACACCCTTTGATTTTCTTGAACCCAATCATGTAGTCAGGAACAGGACATCCAGCCTGCTTTATGACATTGGAAATGCTGATCCATAACACACAAAAAAAATGAAAGAGAACAAAAGTTGAGACTGAATCATGCATTCATTTGCTTGCATTTTTCTAGTTGTAAATTCTACACAAGTTCTATTATTACCTGTGCAGGAGAGGTTTGTCATCCTCTGTGAAAAAAGTCATTGCCTTTCCTTTGTGTCCTGCTCTTCCTGTGCGCCCTATAAAGAAAAGAGTTGAAAAGCACCAACCTTAGTATAATAAAGATACACAATGTGAACAAATACTCTACTCAGTTAGTATACCATTGTTGACTAACCAATCCGGTGGATGTACTTGACAGCAGTGGTAGGGAAGTCATACTTGACGACAAGGTTGAC
The DNA here is from genome assembly GCF_019703515.2 of Myxocyprinus asiaticus. NCBI lineage: Eukaryota > Metazoa > Chordata > Actinopteri > Cypriniformes > Catostomidae > Myxocyprinus > Myxocyprinus asiaticus. Next base: position 14,859,060 of record NC_059383.1, read on the forward strand.
ACCCTTGAAGTCAATTCCACGAGCCAGGAGAGCCGTGCAGATCAGCACCCAGATCTTTCCTGTACGGAAACTATTAACAACATTGTCCCTCTAAAGAGCAGATCCATGGATAGACAAAGAAAAAGATGAGTTAAGTATCATTAATCATTTTTGATAAGGCCATTTAAATGTGGGATACAAAAATCAAGGAATGCATTTGCAATACTTTCATTTGAAACAAACTGTATTCACATTATTTTGTCACTATAGTTTCAACTTTTGGTGGTAATTACCACTCAATGTTTTAAACATGCTAATTAGTTATTAACTGCATGTTTCGGTAATGATAAAAACAACTTTAGTTTCATCAACCTGCTGTTGTGTGCGTTCTGCATGGATCACATCCACATTTATTCCCTCGTATACCAGTTCGTGGAACAGCTCTCTGGCACGCTCAATAGATTGCACACAAACACCAACACAGGCGGCAGAAATCCCTGAAAGGAAATTGTGTTATTCAGAACTCACTTATGAGACACCTAACTGGTGAAATTCAAAAAGTCTTCTTAGCCATGAGGTAAGAACTGATATCTATTCATTTGACTGACTGAAGTGATAAATTCACTGATCTTCTTTATAAGGTTTCTCATAGCCAGCAGTTTTCCATTCTCTGAGCCCACAAACAGCAGTTCCTGCTCCACTGTCTCAGCTGCACAGTTCCTGTGGAAATAATCAACAATAACGTTTTTTGTCATAATCATGCTCTCCTCTGTGCAAGCAGGAAACATCATAAAATCTGAAAACAAATCACCTCAAACTAAACTGTCAAAGAAAAGTTCTGATACCTTGGTCCAGTGTTGACAGAGACGAGATTGTCTAGGTTCAGCTGGCACCACTGCTCTACATCTGTGGCGAAGGTGGCACTGAAAAGAGCCCGGCGAATTTTGGGAGAGGAGCAGGCCAGGAAGATGATGGCAAGCTGCTCCCTGAAACCTTGCCGTCCACGAAGAGCTTATCTGATTCATCCACCACCAGCCACTCCACACTTCACACACCAGAGGGAGCAAAGATTCATTCATACTAGAGCCAGAAACTACTGTCCACCTGTGCATGGTGAAGTACCAAGGTTTTTATGATTTAATAGTATATTTTATGGTACACCCAGCAGGATCTTGAGATTCCTTGATGAATAAGCAATGTTTATAATTGATACAATTTCATTTTTTTTTCTTTATTACGTTTTTTTCATTGTTTCTATGGAGCGCAACAGTGCCTGTCCACTATTTCAGCCATCTTGGTTCCAGAAGTATTTTGCCCATTCATTTCTTCCATAGGGATTTCATAAAAAGGGATTTCCTTCATGAAAGAGTTCTGAGCCATGCACCAAACCAACCAGCTCCGAAGTGAATCACAACATGACCAACTTTGATTTGAAGCAAAAATTTATTTGAAAATTAGACAAAGACTAAGGTAGTAGGGGAATGAACTACAATCCCATGAAGCATCACAAATGAAACTATCAAATTAAAAACTATAGACAAATACAAAACTATTGATTTTAAATTGTTGGTTACAGGTATAGAGACCAATAAATAAGTAGTTTGAGAGTGTAGGGAGACCGTCTCGATTGCATGATTCACAGTGCATCAAAGCTTGTTTGGCTCGCTTCGTTAGTCGCAATCCTTTGATTGCTGAATCTAAATTAAAAAATGTTGCTGAAATTACGCAGACTAATGGTTTCAGCAAAAGCATATACCATCGATTAATAACCTCAGAGCTCATGGTAGGTCTGTCTTTAAATGTTTATAAGTTATCATTAAAAAACTAATTGTCTATGGGGAGAATGAATGGGATTTTTACTTCGAGCCCGACAGTTGCGGTCTATTGCTGCCCATTGTTACATGCCCCTGCTCTTTTGTTTTCCCTTTGTGTGATGCTGCCAACTGGATGGGGGCGGAGTCTGATAACTGGCAACACCTGAACTCCACCTATTTAAGAATGTTGGCTGCACGGCATGGCTGCTGCTGCCCCAGGAAACCTGCTCCTGTGTTTGTTTGATGTTGTTTTTGATTTCTTTTCTTTTTACTTTAAAAGGATGGTGAGTTTGCCCTTTGTTAAAGCAGCTTACATAGCAAGAGTAGGTAAGAAAGCAGACATGGAAGATTTGATTCTGTGTTTTGTTTTTCGGGAGTTAGGAAGGTTTCTTAACTCTTTAGTTACTTTAAAGTTTAATTCAGTCAGCTCCCTGTCCTTGTAAGTTTTGCATATGTTACATCTATTGTTGGTTTGTCTTCATTTTTATTTCGTAATAAACTTCGCCTTTTTACAATGGCCATTGCGACTGGTTTTCCTCTTTTTTTTTTTTTTGACTGCTTTTATGTTGATCCCAAAACTGAATCGTAAAACCATCTTAAACTAAACTTCAGAGCGTTGCAATTCAGACTTACCTTTTTAAGTCGACAGCAGGAGGGTCTTGATTCAGAAGTAAATCAATCTATTTGGAGTCGTAACCAATATATCTGCAAATCAAACCATTTTAGCATAAGAGAGTGAATCACACTGAATCTCCTATCCCATCTTAATATGCAGAGTCAACTATAAGTTAGTTATTTCCAGGCTGATTTTTCCCTTAAAGTGTAAATACTGACACTTTCAAAACACTGCAAGAGTTTGGGGCGGGACTATCTTTGTCAAATCAACGGGAGACATATGGTGCCTCTAGTGGCACAGAAATTACACACTTCACCTTTAACATAAATCAGTGTAATATCCAAGCCATCATGTCAAAATAATGCACATACCATATTTCTTTGCCGATTTGGAACCATATTTTTTAACTATATCAACTCCTTTATTAATGATGTGAACTCTGAAGCCCACTCCCTCTGACAGCTTGAGCAACTCTCTGTGGGTCTAGAAATCAGAACAAACTCTCTTATTGCAGTCAGTCAATATGTTTAAACAGTATGATTTTACAACAATAAATGATCTACTTAGAACAGGCAAAATATTTACCTGACTGGCGAGCTCTCTGGTAGGGGAGATGATGAGGGCTCTGAAGCCCTTATTGAGGGGCTGGCAAAGGTGGGGCAGACAGAAGGCCAAAGTCTTACCAGAGCCTGTAGGAGCACATGCCAGGATCTCTCTCCCCTAAAACAAAGGACAAAACACTCCAATTTAGGATAAGGGAGAAGGAAAACTAAAACAAGCATTTCAGGTGGAAAACATGAACTCTGATGACTAAACATACATGCATCATGAGAGGAATGGCCTGCATTTGAATGGGTGTGGGGATTTGGAAACCTGCTGCCTTTATGGTCTGAATGACTCGTGGGTCCAGATCGTACTCCTTCTGCAGCTCCTCAAAAGTGCAGACAGGATCTGGGATGTCTGCCCCATGCACGTTAATCCGGTTTTGGTGCCGTATCCAATTCACCTAAAATAGACTTTCAGTTTAACCAAGTGATGTAGATCCCAGGGGACACCACCACCACCACCACCCTTTTGTTTCTGTTTGCTGTCAACCAATGATTTGTGATCTACACCCTCCAACAATGTGAATTGTGATATTAGTAACAGGGACTAAAAAATAAATGTTTTTCATTTTGGTTCGTTCCGTATTTTTTCGTTTCAGTTCGGCATTCCGCATCCTCCTTTCTAATGGTAACACAGTTACAACGAAATAAAAGAACGGTTAATAGTTGTCATTTTTATTTGTATAGCGCTTTTCACAACAGATGTCAAAAAAATTTCCTGTACAGCTCAAAAAGCAGCTGTACAGGAAATTATGCTATAACAGAAAATAAAGCCAATAATGTCTGTCATCACTGTGCTAGTTGATAAAAATATGATTGTTAATAACGTTCTTTTTAAAATGACAGTACTCTGCGCTAAGGGTGAAATACCAGTTGCAGTGTTGCCAGATCTCACAAGAGAAGTAAGCGACCTGGTCTGAAAAAACAAGCTTAATATAAGGGACTTGCCACACTAAAATAAGTGATTGCTTTTTTGGCAAAAAAATAAAAATAAAGAAAATAAAAAACTCATATGCAGTATCCTATATAAAATAACGCCTTTTTTATATCTACAAAAATAATTTAAATATTAAATATACAACTGTCTATCTAAGATCTGTATTAATGCATTTTATTACACGGCTCTCTGGAATACTCGATTCTGATTGGTCAATGACGCCATCTAGCGGTCAAATATTGCTCTGTAACAACCGCACATCCAGGGATTAAGACGTATCATACCACTCTGCGAGCCGTCTCTCCTGCTTCTCAGCTCACTGTGCGATCTCTACAAGTAAGCTAATAAAATAATTTAAACTCAAATCAATGTTTCATGTGCCTTTATTTATTTATTTGGCAAGTAGTGTTGTAATAGGCTGAATAATGAGTCAGATGGTCATTTTTACAAAGTAAACACCAACAGAACACCGACGCAAACCGGAGGTGGATTTCAGTTGTTCAGCTATTTCTTTCTTCTCAAATTACATAATTTCAATGCAAATCAATATTTTATGTCCATGTATTTATTTATTTGTTTAGTAGCCATGTAATAAGCGGGATAATGAACAGTCAGCCAGTTGTTATTGCACAATAAACCCCAACAGGGTGATTAGGACCCCCGGTCTTGTATCACCCTGAAGGGGCTTATTTTGCAATAACAACTGGCGGACTGTATATTATCCCTGACATATCTAAAAATTATTCAGTGAAGACTTGATAACAACTGATAAACATACTTTATATCTCTAATATTTTTCCTTGTATCTGAATTAAACGTGCATGTATACGTACTACTTATTTACAGGCTAGTTGTTAAAAAGGCCTACAGCATATCACAGAACGCTACATCCACAACTTGCAATTCGGCAAAGAAATAGAGAAATGTGTGATGCAGCAGTTTCCTTCAGAATCAAAGCACATGCTTATGTTCTACTGAAAAGAGAGAAGCCTAATTTTGTCAGCCAACGGGAAGTGGAGTAATTTCCGATTTCTGGGTAAATTCCCATTTTCGGTCACGCACTGCAAAAAAATAGTTTTTAGTCCCTGATTAATAATGTACACAGACTGTTGTATGAGATGATTTTACAGTGATCTAGAGCAGCTCTAAACATCTGCTTTAACTGAAACCTACACACAATCAGAAAAATGAGTTAATAGAGGCATCTAACAAGTCATTATCTCAGAATAAACACTGACAAGATGAAGTGGACATTAAAAACCGGAAATGAAATGAACATGGAACATTGATTTGAGCTGAAATGATTGTATTATGTGAGAAGAGACCAAGAAGTGAAACAACAGAGATGAAACTAGCACAGCTATGTAGGAAATCAGTTGCCAAGGACAACAGTCAATTACACAGTTTAGCATCATTACACAAAAAACATTTGACAGCAGGATGTCGCGATTGATCAATCAGAATCAAATTTAAAAGAGCTGTGTAATAAAGGATGATGCACAGTGAGCCGGTCATTATCACAAAATATACAGGGAAACAGGGTGATCAGGATCCTGATGTAGCACAGAAGCTGAATGTACATTATCCCTATTATTTTCCGACATTAAACATTGATTGAGATTTGAAATATTAAATTGAAACTATATTCTTGGCAGAGAGGTTTCCCAGATAAGCGGTTACTAAATGCCACTACTGAGCAACCAAAATCAAGTCAAGTGAGCCATGTAATAAAAAACAATAAGAACCCTCTGTACCTTCTCCTTGTGAAGTTGCTTTAGTCTTTTCACAGAGGGCTTGTCTTTAGTCTGCTTGTCTTTAGTCTTAGGATCTTTCGTCATGTCTTGTGATGACATCCATTGGATCCCATCTCCCTCTTGCTCAACACTGTTGGTCTCATGTTCTGTTAGAGGAAAGATTGAAAAACCAATAACATCCAATTTATAGCGACATTACTATACAATGTTTTTCCGAGTTGTGACAAATACCTCTACAACTTCTAATGGTTCTGGATCAGTCTGTATTATCTATTTCTTCTAAACAATGTCCATGTTAAAACAGTGAACATTTACCTTCAGGTTTCTTTTTATCACCTTTCCTTTTCTTCTGTGCTGCCTTCACTGGCTCATCCGCTTTAGTCCTTTTCCGTTTACTTTTATCAGAGACCAGATCTTCATCACTCCCCTCTTCCTCTTGTTCATCATCATCTTCCTCACTGAGCCTGGACTTCATAGCGTGCTATCATATGTCTCTGTGCCAGAGAAACTGATGCCAGCCAGCTGATTCGAGCTGTCTATGCTCTGTGATTTCACTACCTAAGAGAACAACACAAGAATTAATATTGAGTGTTTATTTAATACTTCAAAAGTGCAAATACAACAGTAGTCAGTTGCAGTGCTGTTTCCCTTGGCACCAAACTAAAGTTGGTGCTTAAAACAGGACAGTTACTATGTCTCACAATTTGTTCAGGCACTTTTTTTCGTGTTGTTTGGGTTGGTTAGCATTAGCATTCCCAGGCACAATCAATGGAAACTGGAATACATGTTAGCCATGTGGCAGCTTTTCTAGCAAAAATGCATTTATGTCCGTCATTTTAGTTGACAACAACCTATAATACCTTCACTTTATTGTGTGCTTTACATGTAAACATACTTTAAATCGCTCAGCATCTTTGGCAAACATTTTTAAATCAAACTTTGCTCCAGTTCCAAGCTTTCTGAACAAGTCAAACGCGTCCATTGAATCAGCTTATAGACATGACTAGTCGATCTCGGATTTCTGTCTGACTCAGCACCGGCGCTCGATTATTACACCTTTCTTCTTAAGCTTTTCGCTCGTCCACTCGAGTGCGCTGTTGCATTACATCCCCATCCTGTCAATGTAACTGAAACTTTATACAACGTCATACTGCTGTTTTGTATAAGACATGCATTCCTAAAAATACAGCTCTTTTGCAAGTTGTACATACAATTTTAGTTTTATAATGAAATAAATTAATATGGTGGCACAATAATATTTTTGTCAACAAAACTAATTTCAAACATTTAATCATACGCCTTTAGATCAAAAGATTTTTAAGATCATGAGAAACATTTCAGTCAAGTGTTTCAATATATATAGCAGGCAATTTAAAAAAGCTCTACCCCATGGTCTGATTTCTCTTGTCTTAGCCAGCACCTGAAACAAAGCTGTCATCTTGGATGACTAGCAAGTCTAGCTGGATAGCTACATGTAAAGTTTAGTAAATGAAATAGAAAAGAAGTAAAAATGTCATCAAAATTACTTAAGTTAACATAAAAATAACTTGTTTGGTGTTGACACTTAATAAGTGTACATGCCTATCAATAAGAATAAGAGTGAATTTATTTTACATGTGCTCCACTAGGATCTCAGATTACCATGGCTACCAAGTAAACTTAATGTTGACAAAAACTTTATTTCAGTGCATTATGTAGAGTGTGTTGGTAATGACAGATACATTAAGGGACAGGTATAAATGAAAGGAAATAAAGAACAAAATCCTGATGTATACTTACAGTTCGCTAATAATATGCTCGCTGAAACAATGTTTAATTAAAATACACTAAAAATTGCAAAATTTTGTAGGAAATCTTTGATTTAAATATGACATTATATGTGAAACTCAGGGTTGGGGACAACACCAAAACATGCATTTTCTACCATAAAACACATACACACACACACACACACACACACACACACACACACACACACACACACACACACACACACATATATATATATATATATATATATATATATATATATATATATATATATATATATAATTGATCTGTCTTTGTCTAAACTGACTATGGACATTTAAAATAGTTGTGAAATGTGTTTTTCCTATAAATACAAAGGGAAACATATCAAAGAAATTCTGAAATTCACATTAAGCTAAATGTAAGATGCCAGACACCAAAACACATTTACAAAAAATAAATAAATAAACCACTATTATACACAGAATTGATTTGTATTGTAATGATTATCAAGATTTTTGTATTTATTCTTTTATTTGTTTTGGATTGAGCGCAATCTTAAGTGAGCAAGTGAAATGGTGCGAGTTAGAGAGAGTTTAAACTCAACATTCCAGAACAATAAATTATTAACTAAAATTAAACACTTCCTATGGCAATGAGAAATAGAGGAGCCAAAACAAACGTACTCTATTGTGATTCAGACAAGTCATTTAGCTGATGACACATTGTCTTCTGTTTTAAGTATTGGTCAAGTTGGTCAAGTCCAAAGGAGAACTAAAGTCTCATTTCATCACTGCAATCACTTTCGAACCATCACATGAATATACTGTAAAGGAATGAATTCCATAAGGAAAATACCAAAGCACACAAACATTTACATGAAAAAATTTAATAAACTTTGAGTAGAATCAGATTGGGTGCATACACTATGTTATAGGTGTCAGATTAAATGTGAATCTATAGGTTTAGAAGCCATGTGGATGTGTAAGGCATTTACTTCTGCTTTGTCTGCCTTAGATAACTTCACTTCCTGATACACAACATACCAAAAAACCTGTCACTTGTGTTCCAGGATTGTAGAAAAGGTAATGAAAAGGGAGTCTTTGTGAGTGGATTGTAAAATGTTTCATTTCTGTACATCAGCAGCTCTGGTTGAAAGCATATTGTAAGTAGACTACTGTGATTATTTACGTTCACAGAATGAATGAAAGTATTTATTTTCATGTACATTAGGCAATAATGATCCTGATGAGTAAATTATTTAACATGTGGCAGCATATTTGCGCATTGCCATGCTTTTTGATAAAAGAATTGTAATTATCTGTTTTCCTAAAATGAAAGATTTTCTGAGATGAAAATGACTTTAGTTTGGTTAAGAAATATTTATTTGTGGCAGTACAGACAGGCAGTTTCTGTTTGTGAAATATCTTTCAAACTATGTTTGTTGCCACAACAGTAAATGTCAGTTGGGAATGTTATAGAAAATATGTGATTTTGACATGAAATATTCTATTGTTCGTGTTTATGTTCTTGAAGATTCTTTATTATCTTTGCGAGAGGAACTGTTTATCATGTAAGTTCACAGTAAATCAATGATAACATCCATCATTTTGCAGCTGTAGATAATCTGATAAATAATTATGGTTCACTCACAAGTAACAGTTAAACAATTTTCCCATTATCTTGATCTGTAAGTTTTTTTAATAACATTTTGTTAAAGATTACGCCAATCAATTTGATGGAATTTTGTTCTGAAATCTTAAAAATAACATAAACTATGTTTTTTGAGCGCATGGAATAATTAAAATGTTTTCAACATTTTCATTATAGGTAGTACAAAGCCAAAGGCTGACGGAAGGCTGGGCGATGGGAACAGAATAAGTGAAATATAAAGACAAATTCTTTAAGAGTAACTATTTTTACACAAGGAGAACTCAATGAATCATCATGTTTTGACATCAAAGCAAAATCTAGGAAAATGGGAAGTCTAAAACTAATGGTGTTGTGTATTGCTCTCTGTGGATTCTTTTCTGCAGTTACTTCATTTTCCCTGAACAACTGCACCATCACTAATTCCCAATATGACATCGGGCTGAAAGTACTTTGCTACAAAATGGGTTTTTTCAGTGTTCCTCCACAGATACCCAGCAACACCCAGATATTAGATGTTTCCTTTAATGCCTTTGCACAAATAAAAATCGGAGACTATCAGAATTTGCTAAACCTGAGAGATCTGAATATATCCAACAATAAGATTGTGTGGATCCAAGAGGGTGCATTTGACAGTCTCTCCAACTTAACCCATCTCAATCTGGCCAACAACAAATTGAAATTGGTCTCAAGCAGTATGCTACGCAGTCTAACCAACCTGCTGGTATTACATCTTGATGGTAATAACATTGAAGACATTGATGAATCTGCTTTCAACACCCTTCAAAATTTAAAGGTGTTGAACCTCACAAACAACCACCTCTGTTACATAGAAAGAGTCAAGCCTGTTCTTGCATCTCCAGGTTTAGAGGAACTCTACATTGGAAGCAACCATTTTTATGTTTTTAACTCAAGTAAAATGTCAACAAAGCCCTTGTCATTGAAAAAGCTTGATTTTTCCAACAACCCTTTGGGAATGTTTAGTCTCACCGACAATATATTTCCTACTCTGAACCTTCTTGATTTGTCTTTTTGTGGTCAAAATGGAACCATGACTTGGAATGTTACAGAACAGACATATTTCACCTCTGTAAAAACATTATACTTCATGGATGTTGACATATCACACCAGAGTGTTGCTATTGTGCTTCAGAGCTTCAAGAAGTTTTTGTATAAAATCAGGCTTAATGGAAACGTCAAGCTTGTTAACAAGACAGAACTGCTGCTGAACACGTGTTCTCCTGCACTGAGAGTTGTTCGACTGAATGCTAATAAAATAACAGACCTCACTGACCATATGTTTGAACCCTGTTCAAACCTGACAGAATTGGATTTAGGAGAAAATAACATATTCCAGTTGTCACCAGGCACATTCAGAAGATTTATGCAACTACAAATACTGCATCTGCAAATCAATAAACTAACTAAAGTTACAAACTCCTTTCAGATGCTTACCACTCTTGAGTTCATAGACCTTAGTAGAAACAGCATCAACAAGCTAATCTGTGGTGATTTCGCCAATTTGACACAGTTGAAAATTCTGTACTTGTACAATAACAAAATCTCACATATTAGTCCCTGTCTATTCAAAGACCTTATGAGCCTTGAAGTCCTGAAGCTTGGGTCAAATGATCTGTTAAAGATTGGTGATTCTTTCAAAAATGGGCCCCATTCCCTGAAGGACTTGCAGCTGAGTTTTAATAAGCTAAGCAAAATTGAAAAAGGCAGTTTCAGGAATGTATCCCAACTCAACAATCTGGAGATACAAGATAATCAGATTTCAGAGATTGAAGCCAATGCATTCAGTGGATTGGAGAAGCTGACCTCTCTGTTACTGTCATCAAACAAGATAACAGCTAGAACATTCAGACACCCAAATGTGTTCTCAGGGATGCCCAATCTTGATAGTCTAGATCTGTTTGCCAATAGCATTTCATTTACTGATAATACATTGAAACACCCTCCCTTTATAGACCTAAAGTTGCTAAGGGTGTTGAGCATCCACAGTCAACGGCGAGGATTTGGCAAAGTACCCTCAAATCTGCTTCAAGGTTTATCCTCCTTGGAAAGGTTTTACGGTGGAAACATGAATCTTAATCATCTACATCCCAACACATTCAAGTTTAGCCCTAAACTCTGGTATTTGGATCTCTCCAAGAACGCACTGTCAGAAGACAATGCAATCCCCTCTGAGCTTTTCCATCCCATCTCAGGTCTTACCAAACTCATTATCTCAAGAACTCAACTTCGCTCACTGAACTTCCTGTTGAAAGCAAATCTCTCGAGACTTTCTACCTTAAGAGCCCCAGGAAATGAGATTGATGCAATTAACAAAACTTTGATTGAGTCTCTGCCTCGACTCAAAATCCTCGACTTACAGAAAAACACTTTTACTTGTGACTGTAACAATGCCTTCTTCATCGACTGGGCCATGAAAAATAACACAACCCAAGTCTTTTATTTTAACAAGTACACATGTAGCTATCCTCCTGCCTTACGAGGCATGCGCTTATCTGTTTTTAACACTGATTCCTGCACTGTCAATTATGACTTCATCTGCTTTCTTTGCAGCAGTATTTTGGTCATTGTCACCCTGCTTTTTTCTTTTATCTGGCATTTTTTGCGATTTCAGCTAGTTTACGCATACTACCTTATCTTAGCCTTCCTTTACGACAGCAAGAAGAAACAGATGCTCCAGCAACAAGCATTTCAGTATGATGCCTTTATTTCCTACAACACTCAAGATGAGCTTTGGGTCATGGAGGAACTTCTGCCCAAACTAGAGGGAGAACAGGGCTGGAAGTTGTGCCTGCACCACAGAGACTTTGAGCCAGGTAGGCCAATCATGGACAACATCATTGATGGAATATACAGCAGCCGTAAGACCATCTGCCTGATTACCAGAAACTACCTGAAAAGCAACTGGTGCTCCAGTGAGGTCCAAGTGGCGAGCTTCCGACTCTTCGATGAGCAGAAGGATGTGCTGATCTTGGTGTTCCTGGAGGATATCCCCACACATCAGCTATCGCCGTACTACAGGATGCGAAATCTGGTGAAGAAACGCACTTACCTGCGCTGGCCCAAACCTGGAGAAGATTCCAGGATTTTCTGGCAAAAGCTGAGGATGGCTTTAGAGAACAAACAGAAACCCAAATCTGAGTGTACTATTCTACCTGGGCATTAGAACAATGGGCAAGAAGCCAAAGACAACAACAACAACAACAAAATACATCATTTGGGAATTTAGTATTTTTTTCAATTTCTACTGACTATTCGTGACTAATCAAGAGTAACAGTGAAGGAACACCTTTTTGAAAACTGTGCTTTTATTATTAAAGTAATATTCCTGGTTCAATACATGAACATTAGCATAGCCAATGTTGATTAACACAAAGATTATTTGACTTATCACTCCTTTTCTTAAAAAGAAAAAAAACCTGCAAACATCTGGGTTACAGTGAGGCACTTACAATGGAAGTGAATTGGTCCAATCTGTAAACGTTAAAATACTCACTGTTTCAAAAGTATAGTCACAAGACATAAACCATATGTGTGTAAACATGATTTCAGTCTGATAAATTCACTTACTAACCTTTTCTGTGTAAAGGTATATCCAATTCTACAACTTGACAACATAACCCGTAAATCCTAAAATCGCAAAAAAACTGTAAAAATTACAATTTGAACAACTTTATATCTCAAACAATACACAAGTTTTAACAGAAGAATTAATGTAAGTGCTTTTATAGAACTACAAGCTTCACATGTCTGCCTTTAAACCCTGCAAAAATAGGCCATATTCACTTCCGTTGCAAGTTCCTCACTGTTATCTCAATTGCAACCACTGTAATGGAATTGTTTTTGTGGTATTCTGCAACGTCATTCTGCAAATATTGCAGATTAATGCTCAAAAATAGATTTTTATAGAATAGAGTAGAATAGAATTATTGCTTTAAGAATTTTGGTGAACATTTTCAGGAAACATTTCTATTTCAGTAAAATGCTACTGTAGCTTGAAAACTCATACAGTCAGCATGTTTAAAATAGTCCAAGTAAACAAGTCAGTCTCAGTAGGGGTCATTGTGGGATGATATTTGGCCCACACACTGGACCCCTATATAGCTGGACATGGGGAAGGAAAGGGCCAAATAAAAATCGCCTTTAAGCTGCCACTATTGTGTACTGTCTATTTCAGCAAAGGTTACAGGTGTAGAGTCAGCTTTTCTTCCTCCTTTCTTTCTGAACTTTGACACCAATGTGTCCATTAGTAGCTGACATAAGATCTATCTGCAGAACTGTTCTGAAGAGCACGTCTCCACCTTCACCACTCCACGCCTCCACGTTGTCTCCCATTGTCCACTTCCCAGCATGTATCCTCTGCTTTCTTGCAGAAGCCTTTACACGCTAATTGCTTATTGCTAATGGTCTACAATTACAGTACAATGTGATTTAATCAGCTTAAGAGGTCTCTTTGTGCACAGACTAGCGGATAGTTCACGAAAATTCTCTCACCATTTACTATTCCTACTAGTCATCTTTCACTTTAATTGTATGGAAAAAAGAGGCAATGAAACTGAATGACTAACATCTCCTTTAGTGTTCCACCGAAGAAAGACAGTCATACAGGTTTGGAACAACGAACGTGAGGCAGATTTTATTTTTCATTGAAGTATTTTTTGAATATCTTCAGCTTCTATGGACCTGCAGCAGTTTTGCAAGTGCAATCGGTGTGTCTAAGGAAAGCTGAGATGTAAGCAATACTATGATTGTTGTTCAGACCATGCTCTTTTGCTGCTAAAGGCACCATTGTAAAAATCTAGGAGGCAGATAGAAAGGACTTCAGGAGCCTTAACCGCAGGAATTCTCCTTTCATCTCAAGCCCTGGAGGACAAGTGCATGAGTGCAACATTGATTTAACACAAGATACACAAGAAATCTTCCACAAATCAATAAAACACCAACAGTCATATAATTGGGGGTCTGCATATTGTTGTTTTTTTGTGTGTGTCTTAGAACACAGAATTAAACATTGTGTTATGTTTATGTTAGCCTCATTGTGAAGTAATGTTTGACCACTTACTTTACTTGTATTTATTCTTTCTCTGTTTGTACTCATACAGAGTCCTTTTTGGTGCTTGATTAATATTTGTTTTGTGTGTATATTTAACTTGGGATACATATGTTGGAGATAACTGTTTATGTTGTCCTTTTGTATGGATCAATATGATTGTGACTTTTATCCAGAGCTGCTTGACACTCACAGTTAAAGGAATATTCCGGATTCAATAAAATTTAAGCTCAATCATCAGTATTTGTGGGATAATGTTAATTACCACAGATAATACCCATTTACATGTGTTTCAGATGATTTATTTAAGGACTGTTTTAAGGTAAAGGCTTGCATTTTGTGCATTTAAATATAAGGAGTTTATTACCGAAGATAGATGAATTAAGGTGGTTGCTTAATAACTGCCAAGTGGGAATTTTATGTTTAACAGAGACATGGTTAGATTCGACAATAAATGATGATGAAGTTATAATATAATTAAAAAGGATCACAATAGGGGACCTGGGTAGCTCAGCGAGTAAAGACACTGACTGGCATCCCTGGAGTCATGAGTTCGAATCCAGGGTGTGGTGAGTGAATCCAGCCAGGTCTCCTAAGCAACAAAATTGGCCCAGTTGCTAGGGAGGGTAGAGTCACATGGGGTGACCTCATCGTGGTCGCCATAATGTGGTTTGCTCTCGGTGGGGCGCATGGTGAGTTGTGCGTGGATACCATGGAGAATAGCATGAAGCCTCCACACGCACTAGGTCTCTGCAATAACGCACTCAACAAGCCACATGATTAGATGCATGGATTGATGGTCTCAGACACGGAGGCAACTGAGATTCATCCTCCATCACCCAGATTGAGTCACTACACCACCACAATGACTTAGAGCATAATGGGAATTGGGCATTCAAAAAATTGGGCATTATTTAAATAAATAACTAAAAAAAGAAAGGATCGCAATAGAAAAGGGGGTGGCATTTGTGTTTTTATTAGATCCAATATTAATTTTGATGTGCTAGACATAAATGCTGTGCATGAGTTATTGTTTCTGGATGTAACACTTCCTGAAACAAAGCCTATTCTGTTTGGAGTGTGTTATCGACCACCAAATCAAAATGATTTTTATGAAGGACTTGAGTATGCTTTGAATAATTATAATGATGCTTTGACAAAGGAATGTATTATTATGGGGGATTTTAATACTGATGTTAGTAAAAGAACAGGGGGGAAGTATAATGCTCTACGGACATTATGTAAATAATTTCATTTAACCCAGATCATAAACAAACCCACTAGGGTTTGGGACAGTGGTGATAGTACTATCGACCTTATTTTGGTGTCTGATGAAAAGAATATTTCCCAGAAAGGAGTGATAAAATATGGTGTCAGTGATCATTATATTATATTCTGCACAAATAAATGTTTTAAACAAAAATGTAGTAGTCATAAAACAGTAAGAATTATAATGATGAAATATTCAAAGATAACCTAAATAGAGTTAAATGGGAAATATACAAAACACCTCATCAGTTGATAATACTTGAGTACATTCTAAATATTTATTTCTTAATAGTAAACAAAGTTGCTCCGCTTAGACAGGTGAGAGTTAAGCAAAGATCCAGTCCTTGGATGAATCAGAAGATAATAGAAATAATAAAATAAGGCCCTATCCATTTATAGGAGAACTAAGAATTTAGTGGATTATGATAAGTTTAAAGCACTTAGAAATTTAGTACAGAAAAGTATAAGGGAAGCAAAGAGTATCTTTATTACTGAACAATTAAAAGTAAAAAAGGGGGATTCAAAATCATTGTGGAGGGTACTGAATAAGCTCAAACTTGATGGTAAATCGAAACCTGGTTCATCAAAAATGGGCTAAGATTTTGATGGAGAGATAGAATTTGATAAAAGTGAAGTTGCAAACAAATTAAACTTATTTTTCTCATCTATTGCTAATAGCTTAGTAGAAAGGTTGCCTCCAAGTAAAGGAAGTTATGGGATTGATTTTGTTAAGAGGTTCTATTCAAGACAAGGAGTGTTACCAGATTCTTTCTCTTTTATTAAAGATACAGTAGAAGAGATTAATATAATGTTCAAAGAATTACAAGTGTCTAAAGCAACGGGTCTAGATAGTATTCCAGCTAGGTTTTTAAGAGATGCTGTAGATATCGTTGCACCGACTATTACATATATATATATAAATATTTTATTTATTTTTTTCTCCCCAATTTGTAATGCCCCAATTCCCAACGCGTTCTAAGTCCTCATGGTGGTGTAGTGACTCTGGATGGCGGTGGACGAATCTCAGTTACCACTGCATCTGAACTCGTCAATCTGCACATCTTATCACATGGCTTGTTGAGCGCATCACTGCGGAGACAGCGCGTGTGGAGGCTACATGCTATTCTCCGCGGCATCCACGCACAACTCACCACGCGCCCCACTGAGAGCGAACCACATTATAGCAACCACGAGGAGGTTACCCCATGTGACTCTACCCTCCCTAGCAACCGGGACAATTTTGTTGCTTAGGAGACCTGGCTGGAGTCACTCAGCATGCCCTGGATTCGAACTCATAACTCCAGGGATGGTAGTCAGCATCTTTACTCGCTGAGCTACCCAGG
This sequence comes from Myxocyprinus asiaticus, assembly GCF_019703515.2. Lineage (NCBI taxonomy): Eukaryota > Metazoa > Chordata > Actinopteri > Cypriniformes > Catostomidae > Myxocyprinus > Myxocyprinus asiaticus. The sequence continues at coordinate 14,875,844 of NC_059383.1, forward strand.
CCCCAATTACATTATTGTTAATCTATCACTTAAAAAGTGTAGAGTACCATCTGATTTGAAGATAGCAAAAATGATTCCAATATATAAGAAAGGGAATAGATATGATTCTGGGAATTACTGTCCGGTCTCATCCTTAGTGTGGCGTCAAAAATTTTAGAAAAGGTTGTGCATAAACAGATGTATGAATCTGTATGCAAAAATAGACTGATTTATGATTTGCAGTCAGGTTTTAGAAAGTCTTATTCCACAGATACTTGTTTACTATATTTAACAGATCATATAAGGAAACAGATTGATGATGGAAAATTGTGTGGTATGGTTCTTTTGGACCTTTGATACAGTAAATCACTCAATACTTTTACATAAATTAAGTGTGATGGGTTTTTCCGAATACAGTGATTGCATGGTTGACTTCTTATCTCACTGGGAGGGCTTGTTTTTATATGCTGATGATTCTGCACTATTGGTTTCAGGTAAGGATGCTTGTAAAATACAGGAGAAATTAGGTGAGGAACTCAGTAAGGTAAAAGATTGGCTCTCAGAAAACAAACTTTTACTACATCTTGGCGAAACGGAATCAATACTGTTTGGCTCTAAATATAAATTACAGAGGGCTGCCGAGTTGGCTGCCAAGGTTGGCAACTGTGCAATTTTAAATAGATCATCAGTCAATTATCTTGGTTGCGTTCTTGACAATAGCCTAAGTGGCACAAGAATGGCCTTGAAAGTTCTAGGTAAGGTTAATGCAAGGACCAAATTTCTTGCTAGAAATGTTGGATTTCTGGATAGAGAATGCTTAAGATTACTTGCATCATGTTTAGTGCAATGTTATTGACTATGCGTGTAATTCTTGGATGTCTGATTTGTCTCGGATGTGGATGGGAATGTTACAAGCATCTCAAAATAAATTAATTAGATTAGTTTTAGGGATTCAGAATTTTTCTTGTGTGGATGAAACCTATTTTAGACATCTTGGTGGTTGCCAATTGAATGTAGAGCAGTTCACCTTAAACTTAATATGGTACATAGAATAATAAACAAAAGAGCTCCAGTTTATTTTAGTACTTATTTTTAATGGATTTGTGAAAAACATTGTTACAATACCAGGCAGAGTATTACGGATCTTACTTTATGTTGTTTTAAAACCACGTATAGCCAGAGGTCTTTTGAATACTCAGGAACACAGGAGTGGAATAAGTTACTTAGTGTATAACAAATATGGTTGGTTTTAGTCTATGGTTGGTTTTAAATAAATTGACTTACTGATGAATTATTTTTTAAATAATGAGTATATGTATAATTGTGATATTGTATTGTATGTGTGGACATTGTATGTGAAGAAATACTATCAATGCCAGTGTACCTGTCACCAGAAATGTTATCTATATTATATAATATCAAGGACCACAATGGAAATAAGTTTATAAATGTATTGTTTTATCCTTGACAATTTGAGTTGTGATTCATTTAACTTTTTATTGTCAAATAAATCAAATCAAATCAAAAATAATTTTAACTTGACCCTCGTTAATTTAAAAAAATTAAGAAAGAGCACAAAACAAGGTTACTTTGAGGCACTTACAATTAAAGATAATGGGGCTAGTCCATAAATGTTAAAACAAATGCAGTTTCAAAAGCATAGCAACAAGATGTACACATTACACATTATAAAATCTCTATTCTACATGATTTTAGTGTGAGAAAATTGCTCATTGTGATTACAGAGTTTACCGGAGTTATACAGTCATAACAACTAAGTTGTAATATTTGATATAACTTTGCACAGAAAGGTAAGTGAGATATTTTATCGCACTAAAATCATGTCAACACGTATAATGTTTATGTCTTGTGATACTTTCGAACAGTGCGTATTTTAACGTTTATGGACTGGCCCAGTTCACTTCCACTGTAAGTGCCCCATTGTAACGTGATTTTTGATTTTGATTTGATTGTTTTTAAATAAACAAGGGATGAGTCAAAATGCATTTTTGTAGTAATCAACATTATACCACAAAAGCTGTTGATTAAGCTTAACTTGTCTCAGTCGAAAATGAACTTTAGCTCATTGTAAGCAATTTGAGGGTCGTCTTCTACTGTAACAGAATTACATAACTAAATTGCACAAATCTATATTTTAGAAATCTAAGATATAATTACCTTTTTGTTTGACCAATAAATTTTTCCCCCCTTGTGCAAGGGTATTTTTACCTTGTGCAAGGGTTCAATTTATTTTAAATTTGCATTGCTTTTAGGTATTGTTACATTAAAAAGTAACTACCCTTCACACTGTTATACATTAACAAATTTATATTTTCCCATTATGTCTGTTCTGAACCAGAGCTAAAATACATAAAAACACAGAGCCACTGCTGTAATCAATCAATAGTAGTTGTCCTCGAGAAACAATTACTAAAGCAGCTTTTCATATGCTCTGAGAAAACCCATATGCAGTGCTCTCTTTTAGCAATCCACATGCTTTGAGTGAAATTAAACTCCAGATTGTTCCTTTTTGCTCTTCAGCCAGGAACTTTAGCTCTATGTTTTAGCTGATTTAGTTTTTCTATGGGGAAAGGAACTGTAATCCCATGGTAGAGAAGTCATGTGAGGAGAGTAAAGGAAATTACTTCTCTTGTTCACTTCATAAAAGTTGATTCTAAGATTATACTTACTTTGCCCTTTGCCCAGTGAGACAACAGGGGAAATAGACCTAATGGTGCATGGAAAACAAAAACACACACTTTTGTTGCCCGTATCAGTCCCAACCCCTCTTTCACACCTTTGTCTCTCCACTAGAGTGTGAAAGCATTCATAAGACATAAAAGTGCACTAAGAGGCTTTATGTACTGGGTCCATTAACTGACAAAAAATATCTAATTGTTTAACAATGCTAAACACACTTCTATGAACACCCATTTTGGTTTAAACTAGTAAAAAAGAGCCCTACAACCAGGATACATTCTTCAAAAATGTATTATTTCAGTCAATTTTACACAAATATAAATATGATTGAGGTGATTCCAAAACATACTGTATATAAAAAAGCACAGCTTTAGTCAGTTATATACATTTTCATAATATTAGCTACAATGGAGTAGTGTGAAATCAGTCCCTGAGAAGAAATTGTAGCATCTTTTGGGATAACTTTTATGTGCAATGTGTATTGAAATGGAGATACTACTGATGAATGTGAATTTACATGGTAATATGATGATTTTTATTTTTATTTTAAAATATGGGATACATCTAAAATCTCAAACAATGTCTGTAGAAAACAAAATCTCATCCGTGGTTGACTGACTATTTTTGTGTTTTTGCTTGAAAGGTTGACCTTGTATTTTATAACAAACTATATTTCTTCATCAGATTGTATTTACAGTATATTGGAAGATTTCATCAGCCAAAATTGGCTGGTGTGAAACCTTTGGCTCAGTATTCAATTGTTCCAGCAAGTTCCATCAGTTTATTCTGTCATCCGCTATGGCTTAAAGGTGTAAGATATAAATCACAATTACTCATTTGTCGTACAATCCAGAGGCAGTGTCGCTCCTGTTGGTTCTCCACACTGGGAGGTTTCCACAGTAACTGATGAATGCAGATGTCAGGCACTGCTGTTGCTAAGCTGCCGAGAAGTTCTCACTCTGGTGTGTTCATTCACCAGGCCTGCAAAGGACACTGCAGTAACGATAGAGAGTAGCGATTAACAATCATGACTACTACTAAAAACTCAAGCATACATAGTGAAAAGTGGTAACCTGCAATTGTTACCTTAAAGAGCTATTTCTACCTGATCTAACCCTTAAAATTAGTTTTCTTGGTGCAGCCTAATGTATTCAGGTTGATTTGGTGATGTTAAATCATATTTTTGACCTGAATAAAACCAGCTAATTTGGATGTTACCACAGGAAGTACATTGTTTGGGTTAACATTTTTTTAGCGTATTGTCAAACATACAGGGGCTCAAGAAAGTTTTGAACACATAAGACACACTTAGAATAAATTTAATTGCATTAGATAACAAAATACCAAACCAACTGGCAAATAAATGAAGTTCTAAATGTAAGTTTGTGAGGAGCTTGTTTGTCTAGGCCTGCCAATCATATCCCAAGGATATATAAGCAACTGCTTCCCTCACCCCATTGACGATTCTTCCGGCATCCCTCCACCTCCCCATCTACACTTTTATATTTCATAAAGTTTATACCAATTATATTCAAAATTGTCTATTTCTTGCTTTAGTTGGGTTGGTTGTTCTTAGAGCTCAAGCCCAGTCCCTTGCTTGAGCCCCTTCATAATGGACAGCACATCAAATCCGTTTACCCTAATTTGCTTCAGGAATAAAGTACATGAATGTAACGGGGTAAGGGAAGGGCAAGGAGGAGGCGGGAACCGGCTAAACAGTCAACGTAAAGTTTAATGATAAAACTCATCATAAAACAAATATAAACGAACGCAGACACACATGCAATGCAGCCACGTGCGTCTCTCTCTCTCTCTCTCAAACTGGCACCTCTGGCTCGTCTTTATCCCCCTCCCGGCTGATTAGCCTGATTCAGGGCCGGCCGTGTGTCCTCATGGCCTGGCCCTGCCCTCCTCCTCGTCAAAATAAACCACAGAACTCTTGAAATGATTCTAGTCTTTTTCTCAGAGCTAAGTGAGTAACCACATGTGTAACTGGACATGGTCCACGTTTGACAACCGAGTGTCAAAATATGATTTAATCTTAATTTAAAACATTATAACAATCTATTTGATTTAAATTCTATAATTTAAAACCTAGCAAACTTTTTCTTTGTGAAAGGATTTGCTTGAAATGTGAGGTTGAGCTATCTTTCTTTAAAAAAAATTGCCAGTTGGTTTGATATTTTGTCATGACATTTAGTGCTTGAGTGCCATTGAATGTACGGATGCACACAGTTTATGTATAGAGAAAAATGTCAACATGTCAAGCTGCAAAATGAAGCTGAGTTTGACCTGCTTGCTGGAGCCCAGGTGTGTGATGGTGCTGGTGTCCATTGTCGTGTATCGAGGGGGATGGGAAAACTGAGCAGCTTCCTGTTTGGGAGAATACACTGGAAAAGACATGAGCAGAATGTGAGTTTTGAACCAGTGCTCAATTTCTGCATTCATAAGCAATGAAACATTTGCAAATATCAAAGAACTGTATGTGAAAGTCCAGGTGCTGTGATACTGTGTGTGCATGTATTTACTGTGAGACTGTGTGAAGGGCTGTGTGGAGATGTGTGCTGTGGTCAGTGGTGTCAGGCTGGTGCTCAGGGGGAACTGCATGGGCTGCAGGGTGGTGAGTCCAGATACACTGTTGATGACTGGCACACTCTGAGACTGAGGAGATGTCAAACCTGATATACAAAAAAATTATAAAAATGCTTTCAGTCACAGAAATTTTGTTTGAAATGTACTCTAGCTTTTGTACTACAGCTTACTTTTGAAATTCGGTTTTGCCATACCGCTAATTTTGTTTGCTCATGTATGATAAATTGATTTTGTTTTTCCTAATTTGTAAGTTTGGATAAAGTATCTGCAAAATGATTATGTAAATGTAATGAAAATGCAAATAGAGTTATTAAAGGGTCCATATCCTCTAGAATTTTATACTTCCCATTTAGTCCACCTACAATGTTTCCCTTGAACCAAAACAGTTGCAAGTTGTTTTAGTTTTGAATGTAATTGTTTTAGCTATAGTTTTAAATGTAATGACGATTTTTTCTTCTTTTTTTTTTCAGTTTCTTTTTGATCCATAGAATAACACAGGCTTTTTTTCGTTTTTGTACCTGTAAGGGTCCATTCAGGCCAAACACATTCTTGCGTTGAAAAACACTAGGCGCAGCACAAAGGCATCTAAAAAGAGAGGCACTTCTGCGCAAGACACTGAAAATACAGCAAAATGCGACGCAAAACTCATAAATGTCCATCTACTGCAAGTTTACATATTGACGCAAAAATGTGTTTGCCGTAAAAGGCCATTTAGACTTCTAAATGATCTCAGTTAAGATTGGCTAAGCTCTGCTTACTGATACACAGTTCAAACTGTCCTTTATCAGAGAGGGCCAAATTTGATAAATACTGAAAATATGTAGATATGTAAACACAGGCGGTCTTATTTTAATGTATGAAGATTTCTGAATTGCTGGTTTTTGCAGTTTTGTTTCAATAAATGGTCTGGGTGGATTGGGAGCTTTGTGATATGAATGTAAGCATATGTCGACATAGTACATTGAACACTTTTATTTCAAACTAGCAAGGGAAAGCTGTTTTCCATTTTATGAGTATAGTGGTCATCAACACTCAGTTTGAGCTTGCAAACTAATGACTGAAGAAGATGAATCTTAAACGCATATTTCACCCTAAAATATAAAGAAAAATATATCATATTATATTTTTTGCATAAATGGGGCCTATTTTAGGACCATTAAAATGTTTGCCATTGTAACATTTTCATGACTGTCAATTCTCATTACTTCACTCATTCTCAGTACTGAAATACAGTTATGAAAATCGTCCTGTTTGACTTTATTTATTAACATCAATAAATGAAATTCAGTACAACAAAACCTATCATATATACGGTATATATGTATATGTATATACAATTTACAGTAATGAGAATGAGATTTTTTGCATTACAGAATTAAGAATCGGGGTGCTTGATTGTAAGGCAAATGTCACAATGCAAAAAAATGTTTTGAATATTCTGGGTTCAATACAAGTTTAGCTCAATCGACAGCATTTGTGGCATAATGTTTATTACTACAAAAAATGATTCTGTCTCATCCCTCCTTTTCTTTAAAAAAAGCAAAAACCGGGTTTACAGTGAGGCACTTACAATGGAAGTGAATGGGGGACAATTATTTGTGTTAAAATACACTGTTCCAAAATTTTTGCCACAAGACATAAAGGATATGTGTGTAAACATGATTTTAGTGTAATAAAATCACGTACTAACCTTTTCTGTGTGAAGTTATAGCCAATTTTACAACTTCACTGTATCATGATGTAATGTAAACAAACCCTAAAACCCTAAAATGACTGTAAAAATTACAATTTAAAAAACTTTACAGCTCAAATAATACATTTGAACAGAAGAAATAATGTAAGTGCTTTTATAAAACTACAAAAGAGGTTACTACTTTTTCTTTAAAAAGAATCAACGTTATGCCACAAATGCTGTCAAATGAGCCTAACTTTTATTGAACCCGGAATATTCCTTTAATGTTACAAAATAGGCATTCTTTTTCATGCAAAGTTAAAGTCCAATTTAATATTTGACTTTAAGGTGAAATTAGTTTTGATTTTCACCCAAGAAAAATAAGGAGGAAAATTAAAAGGTGATACACTCACTTTGAGCAGCCAAACTCATAATGAGGTTCTGTGCTTGCTGGTGATGATGAGACGACTGAGAAAGACTATGAATGTTGGTCAGAGTGCTCACAGGAGGCAAGACTCCACCTGACACCGTGATCTGGACACACACGCACACACACACTATGTAAATACAGGTAAATATAAGGTACACAAACACTTTGCAAGTAAGGGCAAGGTTTCTTTGGGAAGCAACGTCCACAGTCAGCAATGTATGTCTTTGTGTCAGAGTTTTTGGACTATGAGAGCGCATAACTCATGTTTATTGGGGGGGGGCCAATTCACACGAGTCATAAAAGTGAATAAAGGCAGGGTTTCATATGCTCTGCCTCCACATGCTTGATCAATGTTTTCTTTGACCTAGTTGAGTCAGTTTTCAAATAAAGGCTGACTTTATCAATCATGTCTGTAAAAATGTGCATTGATCTCTGCTGCACCGAAGTTACATGATATTTCTGGTATAAGAAACAGGTGGGTAGAATGTACAGTGCTTTTTATACTTTCTTTCAGGCTTGATACCTGTATTTGTCAAAGCATGCATGTCCATGATGATATTACAGTTTGGTTAATGCATATGACACTAGGTACTTTTTACTTTACCATTTTGCCATCCGTTGATAACAGGCTGTGGCAGGGGTCCAGACTACCTGGAGACACCTGTTGCAATACTGAATGGCTGTTACCATGGTGACTGATGGTTGTCGAAGAAGTGACCTCACTGGTTCCTTGTTGACTATACCTCAGTTCTGCATTGAAAAAGACAAGAGAGAGAGGGATGTCTATAAATAATTACATTACTAAGCTTTGGCAATACAGTTGACATATTATCAAAAGGAAGTTTAAAATAGCGAGAAAAGGAGAAAACTTTCCTAGTTGTACAAACTGACCTGATTCTGTCTATCTTTATTGGACCTTGTAGCATAGCTGTATATCTGTAAAAATGATAAGAGTCTGCACAGTCCAAATACTACTAAAGATCTCCTTTAAGATCATCTTTTAAGACTGACTCTACTCTATTACAAAAAACATGCTCCAAAACATACCTTAGAACTGATTATGCTAAATGTTGGTCGCTTCCTTCGTATAGGCAAAAAAATACAATCAAAGAGCTTTTGAACAGTTTGAGGTCAGTGACTGTAGCAGAACACACAGTTTGAGTAAACACATTCTCTGACTCACTTGCCTGACGTAATATTTGTAAACATTCTGCGAAATTCGCCCCATTTCACAGGGTGACGGCTTGCAGCTTTTCAACAGAACACAACTGTGTGCTTCTTTCCTAAAATAAAGTTGAGCTGAAAACATTTAATGAAGCTGTACGATCATGTTTAAACTATTTTAAAAACACTGTATCGTCTAGGGGAAAAATATGTGCTGAAGTTTTGTTAAATGTGATCACTCCCTCCTTGCCACCGTGCTCAAACCTTGACTTGACCCTGGTTTGACACTAAAAATTGTGGCATGTGATTTTATGTCCTTCAATCTCACCTGTGGGTGTGTCAAAGGAACCGTGGAATTCCAATGAAACACACACACTTATTCTGCTTCTGTGAGTGGATGTGTGTGCGTGTGTGTGTTATGCGTGAGTGGTTGCACTGCAGTTAAATCTTACTTGAATCTGAGTTGCTGTGATGGTGTTGGGTGTGTGAGGATGCATGAGACATCAGGGGGTTCATGCTGTGGGGAGTATACGTGTCCATCGCCAGCTTCTGTCTGAAGGCCTCTTCCTTACGCCGGTTAGCAAACCAGTTGTATACCCGAACCTCTGTGACCAGATTAGAACCCAGTCCATGAGCTTTAGAGGGTGACACACCCCTCTGCACACACTCTGCCCTAAAAACAACCCAAAAAACATAAATAAATAATGGAATTGATATTTTTATATATTTAACACACATCATGGAGCTTTATTTATAATTTTATAATTGCTCATCGTTTTTACTGTCAGAAATGACAAATGTATTTATTAAGAAGCAATATTCGCCCCTGAAGTTGATTTTCAGGGGCTTTTATTTTATACCTTAATTAGGGATTTTTTTTAACCATTTAAAAACACGCTGTGTTTCATCCTTGATTAAATATTTGAATTTAATTAATTCATTAACATACAGTATTACCTATAAAATTAAATTAGTATCAAGTCATATATTATAAATAAGTTATATATATGTTATACATTATACATTTGTATAACATTTTTTATTATTTTAATTATTATATATTGATTTACCTTCATTATACCTTCAAAATTGCATAATTAAAAAAAATCTATAAAACTTTCTTATGATTTTTTAATGATATTTTTAACAATTAATTAAATTGTATGGAATTTTATTATGAAACTGAAATGCATAAATCTTAAAATTATTTTTGAGTGTGTTATTATTATTATTAAAAAAATATTAAAATGTATTATTATTATCATCATCATTCATTTCTGACACTGGTTTGAAGTTACCTGTTGCACTCCTCCACCAGCGCCTCCCTCTCTTCTTTGCTGGGGTTCTTCTGTCGTTCATAAGCCTGGTAGAGGATTTCCTGAGATGCTGGACCCCATTTGAAGCGGTTTCGCCTCACTCTCTTAGAGCCTGGCTCCCCCTCTTCTCTGAGTGGCCCCCCTGAACCTCCCACTGCCCCCAAGCTGTGTCCGGCATGGTTGAATTCTGGGAAAAAAAACAGGACCTGATCCTGACTGCCTGAGTCAATGGGGTCAGAGCCCTGAACACGATCGAACTCTGCGGAAATAAGAGGGGGACACCATTGGGGCAGAGTAAGGCAGAATCATAATAGATAGTGCTTTGGATGGGGAGTCCCATTAAGAAGGCCCAGTTTTTTATTTTTGAAGGCACTGTTTTGATAGGGCTTACAGAGCAGAGCTCACATTATATATATATATATATATATATATATATATATATATATATATATATATATATATATATACACACACACAGACCTGGCCAAAAAGTTGATGTTAATAATAGTAGGTTGTTCAGATCAAGTCAAAGGCAAATACATGACAGTTGATAGCAGCATATAAAACAACAATGTTAATAAATGTAGCTATTTTTGAAGAAAAAAAAATGCTTCAAAATTCAAAAGCTCACATCACCAAAATCTGAATATATATATATATATATATATATATATATATCACAAAATAATACACATTCACAAAAGCTTTTTATATAGACATACGGATATGGATATGGATTTGTAGATATATTACTGTATATGTGTTATGTTGTAAATAATTAAAATACATAATGTACATAATAATACATTAAAAATGTACAATTAATTATTAAAAAACATTGTATTATTATAATATAAGATAAATGTACCTATACAAAATAAGGCCTAGATTCAATTAAGTATAATAATATATAAAAGCATAACAGGAAAATAAACACGGTCTAATAAGCTATGTTATAGATAAAGCTGGTATAATTTTTACATTATATGCGAAAAGGGATGTCGACTTACGTCGGTCGATTTCGCGCTGTTTCTGGACATACCAGGTGTAAAGCGCGGCTCGTTTGGCAGTCTTCATCGGTGTTCCTTTATTCAGGTGCTGCGACAGGTGCGACTGATTGAGACCCGTGACATCAACCACCTCGCGCTGGGGAATATTGTGCTGCTGCATGTAGCCTTTGACAGTGCGCGCGACCCTCCACGGGTCCTCTCTGAGAACAACACAAACTATTGTTCTGAGCATTCATAATTAACTATTTAATTTTTCTATATTTCTTTGTGAGTGTAGAATTAGCACACGTCCTTTAAGACTTTTAAATATCCTTTTGACATTTGAAAATGCTTGAAAAATACATGTATATATAGGCCTATATCAAAATTAGGCTATGCAAAAGTATTAAGAACTCAAACATGCATGGGCCTATGTCAGTAAAAATAATAGTGAGTGGGCCTACTGATTAAATTAGTTAGTATTTCGGAAATTATTTTTACTCTTTGGGAGTAACATGATGAAAGTTATTTTTTTCACAACGAGACTATTTTGTCTATATTATATCGACTATCATTAGGATTAATATAGAAACAAAACAAGAAAGAAAGAAAGAAATGTAGCATAACATAGGTTATTTTTAATATAAGATAGGCTATATAATATAGGCCTAAAGTATTTAAATATTAAATATTTTATCCATGTTGCATTTGATCTACGCAGCTACGACATATATATATATATATGTATATATAAACGCTTGCTTGTTACTGTTTGAATACGCCTTAAAGAAAATAACTTGTGAGTCCGCAAATGTTTGTATTGGGAAATGAGTCCTCACATTAGAGTGGTCGAGGATGTTGATTTAAGCCTATAACTTTGGACAATGAATAACTAGATATCTTTTCCATCTATTCATACGACATCGTGTGTCTTTCTGTTGATGATTTATAGAAATAAATTAATAATAACAACAACACGTGGTTTCGTTTTGACTTTGCGCGTTGTTTTTCTATTGTCCCCCAGCATACTGAACTGTTGTCAAAAAAAGGCCAAAACAAATTTCTAATTATTTAAAATGGCTAAAAAATATAAAGTTACAAAATTAAGTAATTAATACAAAAATAAAATAATTAGAATAAGAAAAAAATAATACTATGAGAAAAAATGAAAATATATGGGCTATTTAAAACGGTAAATCATTTAAAATAGCCTAAACAATTTTGTAATGTTATCTTTACAGATCTTTTTTCCAGGCCTTTTTTGAAAAGTACATCAAAATAAATAATTGGATAAAACTAGATAATTTTACTATATTCGGTAGCACTTTACATTAGTGTTTATTTTTCTGTTTAATTACATAAGTAGTGAATGAAACTAATTAATTATGATTGTTTTGTGAAGCTGCTCATTTTAAGCCCTATAATAACACATAATGTGTAACATGAGAACTGTAAAGTGTTGCCCTGCATTGTTTGCATACATTATTTTTAGATAATACATTATATTCCAGATGTATTTATTTCACGAACTGCAATGTCAGTCTCTGACTCACGATAACATGCGCTCCACCTCAGCGCGCTGCTCCGCCGCCTCCTCCGTGTTCAGAGACTGCAGCTCCCGCAGGATCGGCGGCGTGTCAAACTCATCCCCGTCATCCGAGCCTTCATCACCGGACAGTTTGCTCCCTTTACCCTGCACGCTGCTCAGAGTCAGAAACACCGGCTTTGAATCATTAGAGTCGCTGCCGCCGTGGGCACTACCTGGGGATAAAGGTTTTTCCACTTTTATTCCGAATTCAGGGTGACATGGACACAAATCCTCCAGCGCCTGGACCAGTACATCCTTGGTGACCCCCGAGTCCAACAAGGCGCTCAGGAGCTCCTGCTGAAGCGATGTCAACTTGGACACCATGTCAGAAAACATAAATCCGGTATCGTTGGAAATCCTCGCGGACTCGGTAAATAGACGTAAAATTAAAATAAAATGAAATTAAGGCAAAGTGTGTGGACAGAGGTGACCAAAGTGTCCTTCACGCAAAGTTTTGCAGTTGCCCAGGGTTTAAGCGCACCTGCTGAAGGAAGTAGTTCTAAGTTCGTGAGGGGCGGAGCTCTGGGAATGATTTAATGGCCATTGGCAGTAGCACGTTGTGCAAATTTGATATGCTCTTTTTACGAATTCTGCTAATACAAATTAATGTTTCGTTGGTATATGTTTTACTCAAGTATATGTACATGTTGTCTTTTGACAGCCTAAGGGGTGGATTTGATATAATTTATTTTATAGCTGCACTAGAAAAACTATTCTACGTTTCACACTGTTCATTTAGTTTTTCATGACTTTGCATGCATTGGCTCTTAAAGCATATTCAGTCATACTGTATTAATTTGGCTCCATACATCTTTATAGGACTATTTATCATTATAACTGTTTGAGAACCTCATTGAGCACTCTTCCATAAGGTGATGCCAGTTTTAATTATAATGAGATTAATTTTCCATTTAAAAAGAAATAAACATTTCTGTCCAGCAGAGATCTTCTTCAAGTGAAAAAAAAAATCCCACCACTTTTTGGGAGATAAGCTTTACTTTTCAATTATAATATTAGGCCCATTTGCTTATTTATTTGACATTGAAAATTTGGGTTGAATGAGTGTAATATGGGCAATAGTTAATCTGTGACAAGCTGTACAGTTGTGAAAATGTAGAACTTTTCAAATTTCAATTATACAAAATGTATAAATTATAGTAACTTCATAAACTGGCTTTTTATTTATTTAGTAAAATAGATCAATATGAATCAGCTAATTTGAGGTCTTAGACCAGTAATTCACATTTTCTGCATGCTGCATTTCAACCTTCTCACACATTTTGGAGACTAGTTAGGTCTCAATGATTAACAGTATAGTTAATAACAAACTTACAGAAATTACATATTTTTTTCCAGGATGTGAAACTACTTCTGTTGTGAAAAGCTGCAGTGGAGTGTGACTGTATCGGAATAATTTGTTCATTTTCTCTCTCTCTCTCTCTCTCTCTCTCTCTCTCTCTCTCTCTCTCTCTCTCTCTCTCTCTCTCTCTCTCTCTTTGACCAGGAGGTAATGGAGGTTGTTCTTTGATGCCATCAAAGGCTCTACTGTATCCCTAACAAAGCCCCTTCCCTTTCCACCCCTGATATTTTTATGAAATATAAGTGATTTGCCTATAAAGGAAGGGTAGGGCCGATTCTTTATTTGGCCAGTCGTCTGTGAGAGCAGAATGTTTAACTGGACTGACCATTCATTGATATTTGATTTCAGTTGGCAGAGTTGGCAGCCACTTGCCAGATACTGTATGTTGCAACTTTTTGCCGACTTATGCCAAAATTATGCTGTTGTTAAACCCTTTACAATACTTGTGTTGTCACTCACACACAAACATTTAGACATGATGGGCAAGTTGGGAAATCAGTGACCAGTGAGATGAGTTCCAGTCAGTAAGCTGGACCTTGACTTGGACTCAAAAGGACACATACACACAAGTGTACACACACGCATACGCACACACACACACACACACGCACATGCTGGTGCAGCTATCATTACGAGGACTCTCCATAGACATAACGATTTTTATACTGTACAAACTATAGATTCTATCCCATAACCCTAACCCTAAACCTAACCCTCACAAAAACTTTCTGCATTTTTACATTTTCAATAAAACATCATTTAGTATGTTTTTTAAGCGATTTGAATTATGGGGACACTAGAAATGTCTTCATAAACCACATTTATAGCATAATACCCTTGTAATTACAGTTTGTAACCTAAAAAAAGTCCTCTTAAACCACCCAATCCTGCCCACACACACACATACAGAAAGATGGAGAGAACTTTATTTCTTCTAGAAATTGCATGGTTTCATAGACTTAACTGATGTCCTGAGACTAAGGTGAATTGTATTTATTTATTGTGTGTGTTTGCTGTGAAAGAACTGTGTCCACAGGTGTTACAACATTATAGAGACTCCATTGATCACCCTGTTTGACATTAACTGCAGTAATCTTTTACTGATATGCACTGTATATATTTACATATTTTGCATATCAACGTATAATTTAAGATGTAAAATTAATGCCAAATGCATGAATTTGTTTAAGGAATATTTCATTTAAAAATGAAAATGTTCTCATCATTTATTCACTATCATGTCATCCCAGATGTGTATGACTTTCTTTCTTCTGCAGAACACAAATGAAGATACAATGCAATAATCCATACAACTCTAGTGGTTTAATCCATGTTTTCAGAAATGGTATAAAAGGTGTGGGTGAGAAACAGATCAATATTTAAGCCCTTTTTTACTATCAATCTCCACTTTCACTTCTACTTCTTTTGTTTTTGGCAATTCGCATTCTTTGTGCATATTGCAACCTTCTGGGCAGGGAGGAGAATTTATGATAAAAAAGTAAAAAAGGTCTTAAATATTGACCGGTTTCTCACCCACAACTATGATATCACTTCTGAAGACAGATTTAACAACTGGGGTCATATGGATTACTTTTATGCTGCCTTTATGTTTTTTTTTTTTTTTTTTTTTTTTTTTTGGAGATTCAAAGTTCTGATCACCATTCACTTGCATTGTTTGGACCTACAGAGTTGAAACATTCTTCTAAAACTCTTCATTGTGTTCTGCAGAAGAAAGTCATACACACCTGGGATGGCATGAATGAAAGTAAATGATGAGAGAATTTAAATTTTTGGGTGAACTATTCCTTTAACTTAAAGGGTTGTTCACTTCAAAATGAAAATTCTGTCATTATTTATTCACCTTCAACTCACTGTTCCAAGCCAATGACTTACTTTATTGTGTGGACATTATAACATGAGTAATTAATGACAAAATTGTAATTTCTGCGTGAACTTACCCTTTAACTTTAATAATATTACCTTATCTATTAAAATGTAGATGTTTTTTTAAACATCTCCGTAACATCCCCTTCCCTTACTACTTCCACAAATGTATTTAAAATAAATTAATTGTCATTTTATGTTGCCATTTTATGTTAGCAATTTTACGTTTATGAAAATAATAAAAATAATGTAATTTTGACTCATTGGTAAACTCCCACAAAAAAAAAATAAAAAATGTTTAGCCTATTTTTGAGATTTACATATTTTAATTTCATAACGAAATTCCATCAAACTGAATTGTGCTATTTTTAACTAAATTAAATTAATAAAACCTACTACTAAAGATTACTCAATTCAATCTGATGGAATTTTGTTATGAAATTGAAATGCATTATCTTAAAATTACTTTTTGTCAAATTAATTAGAGTTCATAAAATTCACTGAAAGCTCAGAGTATTTGTCAAAATTAAAGTGACATGAGTGACATTACACTCATTTCCTTTAAGGAGGCAGAGGAGCAAATGAGATCAGTTGTAGAGGAAATAAGGATTGTGAGTGGAGCTACTCTCCCAGAACGTATTGCAGCTCTAAAGCCCCCCACTGATATGCACTTAAACACACTTATGTGGGCTACACTTACACGAATTTACCATGGCAACCACACTATTCACCAAAATACCAGAGTTACTACAGTTATTGTTTCAACAAGAACACTTGGTAACTTGCTAACTTGGTATCAGCCATCACTGTCATCACAAAAAGAAATTAAGTGAAACTGCAGAAGGATTTTGAATGCTTAGTAGGGGCTGTTCAGACCGTACGTGCCCTTGTGCTAATAAAAGCTGGACGCAGCATCATGCATAGAGCAGAAAGCAGGTGTCTCTAATAGTTGACACTTTATTTAACTTGCCACTGCGTCTAAAAAGCGGCAATTAAAAAATTGTGTTTTGATTGACTTCAAATGTATATGTAGCATTTTTGTATCACGCTTTTAAAGTAAATTCAAATTATGGACATTTTATTTCAGTATAACTAAAAAACCTTTGTTAGATATTCACATATTTATCAGTTTTTAGTATTCACTTTAAAAGGTATGTCACACAAATTAAATGTAACAACTAATACACATTTATATTGTTGTTTCCACTTTAATTGTTTCAAAAGATAATAATGACTAAGATCAATTGTTAAACTCGATTCCCCAAAGAAGTGCAGATAAAGCTGCACTTCAGCAATGCACATTCACAAGCGCATGAAAAAGCTGCATGGAATGAACAGGATCAAACTTCACCAAAGAGAACATTAATCATTACACGAAACAACTAATTACTGTAGAACAACATAAATAATTCTAAAAATAAAAACTAAAATCTCATTGAATGCTTAATAACAATTAATTAATTGCCCCAATAAGTTCCTTTTGACCAAACAAACTTGCTTAAGTTATTTAAGCGCAAGGGCTTCAGTTCTTTACTTGATTGTTTGAATTAGAAGTACTTAAAATCTTAATTTTATGTTTTATTTTTTTTATTTTTTTTAAGTCAAATAAGTTCAAGACACTGTCAGTTATTCTTTTATTTATAACTCTAATTTCGCCTTAGAATTTATATGTTGTGTTGTACACATTAATGCAAATTAAGTAAAGTTACAAATGTTGTACACTGGCGGACAAAATTTTGGAATAATGTACAGATTTTGCTCATATGGAAAGAAATTGGTACTTTTATTCACCAAAGTGGCATTCAACTGATCACAATATATAGTCAGTAATAATGTGAACAATTACTATTACAATTTGAAAATATGTTCAGAACTTCTTAAACTACTTAAAAAATCCTCCACGTGCAGCAATGACAGCTTTGCAGATCCTTGGCATTCTAGCTGTCAGTTTGTCCAGATACTCAGGTGACATTTCACCCCACACTTCCTGTAGCACTTGCCATAGCACTTCTCACGCACCTTACAGTCTAGCTGATCCCACAAAAGCTCAATGGGGTTAAGATATATAACACTCTTTTCCAATTATCTGTTGCCCAATGTCTGTGTTTCTTTGCTCTCTCTAACCTTTTCTTTTTGTTTTTCTGTTTCAAAAGTGGCTTTTTCTTTACAATTCTTCCCATAAGGCCTGCACCCCTGAGTCTTCTCTTTACTGTTGTACATGAAACTGGTGTTGAGCGGGTAGAATTCAATGAAGCTGTCAGCTGAGGACATGTCAGGCATCTATTTCTCAAACTAGAGACTCTGATGTACTTATCCTCTTGTTTAGTTGTACATCTGGCCTTCCACATCTCTTCCTGTCCTTGTTAGAGCCAGTTGTCCTTTGTCTTTGAAGACTGTAGTGTACACCTTTGTATGAAATCTTCAGTTTTTTTGGCAGTTTCAAGCATTGTATAGCCTTCATTCCTCAAAACAATGATTGACTGATGAGTTTCTAGAGAAAGCTGTTTCTGTTTTGCCATTTTTGACCTAATATTGACCTTAAGACATGCCAGTCTATTGCATACTGTGGCAACTCGAAAACAAACATAAAGACAATGTTAAGCTTTATTTAATGAACCAAACAGCTTTCAACTGTGTTTGATATAATGGCAAGTGATTTTCTAATACCAAATTATCAATTTAGCATGATTACTCAAGGATAAGGTGTTGGAATGATGGCTACTGGAAATGGGTCCTGTCTAGATTTGTTCAAAAATGACATTTTTCAAATAGTGATGGTGCTGTTTTTTTTTTTTTTTACATCAGTAATGTCCTGACTATACTTTGTGATCAGCTGAATGCCACTTTGGTGAATTAAAGTACCAGTTTCCTTCCGAAACAGCAAAATCTGTACATTATTCCAAACTTTTGGCCGCCAGTTTATGTTTCTGAGTAAGCTATTTATTTTCATACATTTATTTCAAATAAAAAATATTTTCAGTTCATGTTTACATAGAAAAACAGAGCAGACAGCCTCAAAAATGTGTGTGAACAGCCCCTTGCACTGTTTGAAGGAGACCCCATATTCATTCATTATGGTTAAACTGTAGTAACAACTGGTATTTTGGAGTAAACTATGGCTACTATGGTCCTATTTATGCATCACAGATATTTAAAAATCCTATCACTCACAAATAGCAGATCATTTTAAAATTTTCTTTCGAAGTGTTAGCAAACATCCTTTGAAGTTAAACATAAATTGCACAGATCCCAAGACTATAACAACACTTAAGTGAAAAGTTATGGTGCTGTACTGTGGTTTTATAACACAGTAAAGAATGCATGGTCTTTTTATGGATGCAATGTACAAAAGAAGACTTTAATGGCTCCTCATGAGGGGTCAAAATCTGAAGACAAGTGTCACTGTAAATGTACAAAAGCAAATAACTGCAGGCCGAGCATGTGCTGAGGGCACAGGTTCAGACACTTCAAATGTCTGAGATCCATATGTACAGCAAGCCAGAAGAGGTGTTGATGCGACATGATTTTGGCAGCTCTTTCTGTCTCTCCTTTTACTCATTACTCTCATTTGGAGGCACATCACTCACCCATACCGTACATAGTTATTTAGCTAAATGGTTACTCAGGTATTCCTTAACTAATGTGCTGTAAATCTTTCAACCAACACAAACAATGTTAACATCTACCATCTTTCTAGACAACAAGTATTTTATATGGGTTGTCAACACATAGCATGCCCATTGACTTAAAAAATCAATATCAAGATTTTATGTTAAAATTTACATGAATGTATAAAGGAAATTGTATATTTCAAGTGGTTTAACAGGTCTCCATTTATGATTTTTTTTTTCTTCATTTGTAATCACCTTTTTTGCCTTAAGTTATTTTTAAAATGGTCCTGCAGTGTGACAAATAAATTGTTTAAAGTACAAATATATGTCTCTCAAGTAATGTGTTCATAAAAGCTGCATGTATAATAATAATTATAAAGAATAAGCAAAATGCTGTATAAAATAGTTTTAGATGAAGTACAGCCTGTCACACCGCAGGACATGTCAACTAACCATATTTTCAATATTTTGGATTTCATGCCAACCCAAGAAACATTATTTTTTTATCACAGCACTGTTTTATATTTCCAGAATTGTTTGTTTCATAAAATGTATAACAAACTATAACCATTACTGGAAGTATTACAGCCTCTCACTGTGTATTTTCTTCATTAACCTGAAACATTCATTAGTAAAGAGGTTTTGATGTGTTTTAAAGCATTTAATTGTCCCTCATCACATCTTAATTGTCCTTCCCCCACCTCTCCAGCCTCCCAGTGGGAAGAGGGGGATGAGGGTGAGTGCTCAGGAACAGACATGCTTGAATCAACACTCCTCCTCCTGTTAAAGACGAGTGGACTCTGCCCGCTGAACCTCACGCTCGCTTGATCTGATCTTCACAGGAATCACACGTTCTGTTCTCATCTTCATCCTGATTGCACTCCTCCTGCTGCTTTCTCTCTCACGCATCAGTGATCCCGAGGCCCCTGAGGGGCGAAGTCAATCAAGGTGTCATCAAACCAAAATTCATTGCTAATTTCATTGCAACATTTTAGGTGTTCTTTCTTCACTTGGAGTTTAAACAGTTACTGTTGCTTTTCCATAATGGAAACACAGTCAAAAATGATTAGTTATGCAACAATAGTCATGATTCCATGACTTTAATCAATAAAAGTAAATAAAAGAAATACATTAGTGGGAGTCACATGAGGAGTGGACATGTGAGCGGCGAGCTCTGCACACTTTGCTAATTTTATTACTATTTGTGTCATAAACTGGTGAGATTCAGTTCTACAATATGTAAAAACATTCTAAATCCTCGGGCTCTGGAGATATTAAAAGACACTTACGTGCTCGGGCTGATTCCCCGGAGCAACAGACCGAAAGCCCCGGACTCAATTCAGACAGTAAACTGAAAGAAATCCGGTGTGAATTGATGAATGTGTCTGCAATGTTGACGAAAGTCGTTGCAGACTTGGAGGATCTGGCTGTAATACATTGATCGATTACTGCGATGGAGATGAAATTTGATTACAAGATTGTCAGACGTCAAGAGACGGATCGATTATCTGGAGTCATCGGAGAGGGAATTAGCTGCTAATCTGTAAGCGACCAAGACATATTTGGAAAGTGTTTTGGAAAAATTGTAAGATCTTGAGAATCATAGCCAGTGAAACAACGTCCAAATTGTTGGAATGTGGCTCTTCCCGAGTCTGCTCAACATAACAGGCCATAAGCTGGAAATCAAGCGAGCTCACAGGGTCCCGGCTTGGAGATCCGCTAAGGGAGACAGGCCCCGATCAATTCTGGCCAAATCCCTGAGATCATCCAATAAAAATCTCGTTACACGAGACGAGGAGCAAAGGAAAGCTTTCTTAGAAAAACCACAGCATTTTCTTGTTCCCAGACTTTGCAAATTCAACAAGAGAGAAACGTGATCGATTCAAGGAATGCAAGAAACTCTTACATCAAGGGAAGATCGCTTTTGCACTGATGTTTCCGGCTAAACTGAGAATAGATAAGATGGCTGTAAAATATTTACATGCCCACAGCAAGCATTGTCTTTCAAAGAGACAATGGGGTGAGTAAACCATTTGGTGATTTTCATATGGCCCCCAAGTGGGCTGTCTCGCTGTACATACACTTGACTCTCTGAGGAAGCTGGGCACCATTTTTATTTCTTTTTGTGTTGGTTACGCCTAGCAGCTGGAGTTTGTTTTGTGGAATTTTATATAATTTGATTCCGCATTTTCTGTTATGTTTATTTAATTTGTTAAATGGAATTAATAAAAATAGTTAATAATAAAAATAAAAATTTAAAATACATAAGTGAAAATGTTAAACGAATGGTTCACCCAAAAGTAAAAATTCTGTCATTATCGACTCTTATTACTGAACACAAAAGACAGTTCATAGTGACCATGTCCGTCAAGCTCCAAAAGGGATAAAAGTGTGTTCGGTGGAAATAAAGATGACAGCTAACAATTTTTGAACGACATGAGGGTGAGTAAATAAATAATTTAATTTTTTTTCATTAAATATTCTTTAATGAACATAAAAGTATATTTTTAGAGAGAGGATATCTACAGATTTGTCATTTAATTAGAGACCTTATCAGGAATGGGCAACTCTCTTTGGCATTACTCTATGGAAATAACAATCTAGTTCAAAACACGTGTCACACATGAATTGGCCACCACTGGAGAAGACTTTACAGAGTGGTTCGACTCTCCCGATATCAATACAAGACCTAGGCCAAAACGTAATACAAGTCTGGATGGAAATAAATGTTGTGGACATTGCATAAGATTGTCGAAACAATGCCATGACGAATGCGCGCCGTAATCAAAGCTAAATGTTGCTAATGTTGCTGAGCCTAAACCTGACCAATTGAAGCAACCCCAGATAATAACACTGCCTTAAATCCAAACGGCGACTTTTTTGGCCAGGCAGTGTAGTTTAACAAAGAATGGGGCTTCTTGGAGATATGGATGTCCTCAAAAAAAAAAAAAAACAACAAAAAAAAACTTGTTGGTTGAACTTGATTCAATCATGGATAGTGGTTCCACATTTGAAATAAGTTTTCTTAAACTAAATTACCATGTAGTTTGAATTTAAATACTTCAAGTAGAGGGAACCTAACTGAATCAAGTAAATCCAACAAAATGTAACGTGCCAAAATAAACTCTTTTAGTGATATGCTAGCTAGTGACAGGAAATGTTAGCACGCTATATATACAGTATGCTGGTAGGAAGCACTACTGAGTGCAACAAAGTCACTTTGCTATGGTTAACACAGAAAATTGCTAAATGGACAAAGCAGTACATACATTTCTTAAATGTATTGGTCCTCAACCTAAGCTCAAGCTCCACTCTTCACCATGATGGTAACCCTAATAACCCCAAACTACAAAACAGAAATTCTTTAAAATCTCAACATAACATAACATAAAACATTAAACACTAACAAGTCTCTCCCTTTACATTAATCGTGCACAAAGACCCAAAAAAACAAGTTATTTTAACATTTACTCTCCCTGTAAAGTCCCATGTAAAGCATGCTGGGAACTAGAAATCCTCTGCCCAATAAATTAGTAAAATTGACAGACACTTTTACTAGTTGGATCAACTCATTTAAGTTCTCTTGGTTACATTAATTTTTTGTGTAATGTGAACATGGGAGGATCGAGTAAAACTGAAAGTTTACTTTTTTGAGTGCTTTATGGACTTATCATGATCCCTTTGAACTTTTCTGGACATTTATACAGTATACTTTACTTTATTAGAAAATTATTACAATTATCAAAACTACTTTTTAAAAAATGTAATTACTATTAAAATTTCTGTAATATTATTCTATAAAACAACACATTACAAAGCATCACAAACCTGATTAATGATGCAACTGTGAAAAAAACAGGTAAAACAAAGAATGAGGTGTAGTAGTAATCTAATGATTAAACTAATGGCTGCTAATATACTGTAAGTTACCGGTTCAGTCCCAAGAACGAATGACTTAAAAACTGGAGAGGTACAATCACATTGGAGTGTATAACTCTTTGATGGAGCAAGAGCTCCCTAGTTGAACCCAGGTGCCTCATCTTAATTTAAATGGCACATTCTAAATTCTGACATGAATCAACAGAAGCACCAGCAAATGCAACATTTAAGTGGGTGAGACAATGTCTAAAATATTCCATACATCCATTAAGAACAGAAAGCTGAGGCTGCAGTGGGCACAGGCTCACCAAAACTGGACAGTTAAAGACTGGAAATACATAGCCTGGTCTAATAAATCTCATTTTCTGCTGAGGTACACAGCTGGTAGGCCCACTGCAGCCTCAGCTTTCTGTTCTTGGCTGACAGAAGTGGAACCCAATGGGGTTTTCTGCTGTTGTAGCCCATCCACCTCAAGGTTCGTCATGTTATGCATTATGAGATGCTGTTCTGCTCACTAAAATTGTACAGAGGGTTTATCTGAGTTACCGTAGCCTTTCTGTCAGCTCGAACCAGTCTGGCAAATTTTCCGTTGACCTCTCTCATCAACAAGGCATTTCTGTCCAGAGAACTGCCCCTCACTGGATGTTTTTGTTTTTGGCACCATTCTGAGTAACTCTAGAGACTGTTGTGTGTGAAAATCCCAGGAGATCAGCAGTTACATAAATACTCAAACCAGCCCGTCTGGCACCAACAATCATGCCATGGTCAAATTCACTGAGATCACATTTTTTTCCCCATTCTGATGGCTGATGTGAATATTAACTGAAGCTCCTGATCCATATCGGCATGATTTTAAGCATTGCACTGCTGCCACACGATTGGTTGACTAGATAAATCACATGAATAAGTAGGTGTACAGGTGTACCTAATAAAGTGGTCAGTGAGTATATATACATCTTAATTTACATTAACTGTACTCATTCTGTGCATACATGCTCATTATTAAGCGTGCACGTGTGTGTGTTTGTGTGTGAATGATTTGCTCTCTTAAGTTAATATTCTAAATCAGATTTTAACTGAGGATTTTGAAGAAACAGCAGAGTCAGCTGCATGTAAAGCTTTTTATTTTATTTCCTGATGTTTTGGACCCAGCTTAGTCAAAGCTGAGATTTTCCTTCAAGTGAAACAATTTTTACAGTGTAATTAAAACTATTTTTACTGCAAGGCCAATTAAATTCCCTTGACACTTGCAGGGAAATGTGTGTTTTAGTATTTTTAGTTTCAGTAAGATAACTAGGCCTATAATCTTACTTCATTTGAGTTTGTGTAAAATTGTTGCTTAAAACAACTCAAACTGAGGGGAATGATGTCACGATTCATTCGTTAAATCATGATGATATCAGTCTACATACTCTGTATAGTCCAAAGAAATAATTTCCAATAATATTGGGTGATTTACACACACACACACACACACACACACACGCACACACACACAAATTAAATCTAAAAGGTGTTCTTAAAGGGATAGTTCACCCAAAATTGAGAGGTCTGTCATTTACACACCCTCATGTTGTTCCAAACCTGTATGACTTTCTTTCGACTGCGGACCAGAAAGTTAGCCAGTAACCATTCTTTTTCACTGCTTCTTTTTTTTACAATGTAAGTGAATGGTGACCTTTTCTTAAGTGTTCCACAAAAGAAAGTAAGTCATACGTAAATGACGAGTAAATGATGACAGAATCTTTATTTTTGGGTGAACTATCCCTTTTAATGTAAAACAATCTTTTGTTATATGGCTTAAGCATGTATCTGTAATTTCACTTTGATTTCTGTGGTGGTTTGCCATGTGTAAAAGATGAATCTTGGCTGTCAGATGCTTTCATCACCTCCAAATCCCTCACTACATCCTGTAAGAAATCCACAACAGTCTTCAGATCCTCACTGCTGTCCAACACAGGCTGTCCTTGCAGTCTCTTCAGCCTTGTCAATGTCTCACTGAGCATCATCAACCCATCTTCAGGCACCGTGTGATCCCCCACCTCTTCCCCAGCGACACAGTCTCCCCTGGCAACCAAAGCCACTCCCCTGTCGCTAAGGTAAAAAACTAGGAAGCCCTGAGAACTGGTCTGGACTGGTCACTCAGTGATGACCTCAGGGCTGGAAGGTCATCAGGCAGGCATAACGACAGCAGGTGCAGGAGAGCATGACAGAGTTGAGTACATAAACCAGCGTAATAAAGATATTCAAGAAAGTCCTCTGTTTCTTCACTGTGTTCAATGGCTTGAGCAAGAGCAAGCCACACCTCGGCAAACTGCGGAGTGTCTCCGTAGCAATCCCGTGTCCCAGGAGTGGAAAGCGCAGCTGCAGATTTGATGCATACTTGCAGGAAGTGACAACGTAGGATAGGACAGAGTAAGCTTCCTTGGACCAGACAGCTGTACCTGAAGGTGAAGATAATGGAGTGTTTTAAAACATCATATTCAGGGTTCCCATACCTTTTGACAACTGAATTTAATGAATACTGAATTTGAATATGGAATTTAAAGAATCATTTTATAGAGATTGCACTCGGCATCTTCTAGCAGATTTTAGAACCTTAAAAGGTGTACCCAGTCATTTTTCCCCTATTAAAAAAAGTTTTACTCCTAAATAAATACAATTTTGAAACATATGTATAAAATAATGACCACTCACATGAGATGAGGACTCTAGTCATCTCAGTAACCATATAAAAGCTGTTTTATTCATCATGGGGCAGGGGTGCCCTCATAGGGGCTGCCATTTTAGAATCACATGACCAGCTGAATACTACTCACTTAATCTCAGTAACTGTTTAGTTATTGGACACTTTCACTCTTGGATTAAATGAATCATGGCTGATTGTGAATAGTGAATTTCTACAATGGCATCTGTAACTGAAAACTACTGATTTGGAATGATGCTGCATCCACACCACCAGGTGTCACTGTAAGTCCAAGATGACACTAATAAAAATTACTCAGTGCACCTTTAAATGGTGTTGTCATTATATAATTTGCCATGACTTCTCCAGGGCAGGCAATTACAATATTAAAATTCCCTGGTTTGCCATGACTATGGGAACTTGGTATTTTGGATATATGTAATATGTATGTGGCCTTTGTGAATTGTAGTTGCTAAGGTGTTCTAAATGGTTTTTAGCATGTTGCTATGTGGTTGCTAGGGAGTTCTAGGTGGTTGACAGGGTGTTGCTATGCATTTGCTAAGGTGTTCTGAGTGTTTATTTGCACATTGCTATGCAGTTGCTTAGGTGATTGGGTGGTTGTTTACTTGCCTAGTCACAAGTGTCCACTCTTAAGTCTTTATGATATTCTGGTTCCTAAATATGACTCAGGTCTTTCATTTAAAGTCTATGGGATTTTTCCTAGCCATTTTATTGCATGCCAAGTGAAAATCGTGCATCTGATCATAATGCAAAAATTACAGATGTTTTTGTGTATCTGCGCTCACCCAGAGGCAGGTTGTGATTTCTGAAGGCGTTGCCGAGTGCATAGCAGGCATTCCAGCGCACCTTCAAGGTGGCGTCCCCTCTGACCATATTGATTAGAGCACTCATGGCCTCCTGAAGAGGCTGCTCAAACACAGGCTTGCCCAGGTGCACCGGCTGCAGGAAGTGAAGCAGATTCCCCAGTGCACGGACAGCCTTGTTCTTTACCTAAAACAAACAAAGCTCTTACCGTGTTTACAAACCATCACTCACAGAATAAGTCTATGATACATTATAAAAAGGTGTCTTTTGTTTATTTTCTTGTGTATTCATATCTGTAGCACAAATGTTGCGGGACAAGTTACGCACTGAAGTTTAATACTTTTTTTTATCCCCTTTTCTCCCCAATTTGGAATGCCCAATTCCCGCTACTTACTAGGTCCTCATGGTGGCGTGGTATCTCACCTCAATCCGGGTGGTGGAGGACAAGTCTTAGATGCCTCCACTTCTGAGACAGTCAATCCACACTTCTTATCACGTGGCTCGCTGTGCATGACACCACGGAGACTCACAGTATGTGGAGGCTCATGCTACTCTTCGCGATCCACACACAACTTACCACACGCCCCATTGAGAGCGAGAACCACTATTCGCGACCATGAGGAGGTTACCCCATGTATCTCAAACTGTTCCCAAGCAACCGAGCCAATTTGGTTGCTCAGCATGCCCTGGATTCGAACTCATGACTCCAGGGGTGGTAGTCAGCATCAATACTCACTGAGCTACCCAGGCCCCCTGAAGTTTAATACTTAAGGTTTGAGGCTTGTTGAATTCTGATTATGTTAATGAGCACTCTAGCAAATAGACATAAAATCGAACACACACACGGACACAACTTTCTTGTATTTAACCATTTATCATTCATCATTGAGCATACACTTTTACCCAAAGCCATTTACACATGAGCAACATCACAAGCAATTCAACATACCCTGTCTTTATCTCCTGAGGCTTTGGTGGCTGATCTGAGCATGTTCAGCAGGAGCATACCAGAGAACTCCTCCTGAAACTCCAGCCCCACTGACTGCCTGAGGAGGAGAGGACAAGCATTATTCTGCCAGACTCAGCTCCTGAACACATTTACAGTATTGTGAACGCTTGTCACTCACATGTTGACAATGAGTGTGTCTGTGAGGTTGCCGAATGACCAGGCTGCTTTAGCACGGACATTGAGAGAGCGATCATCCAGAGCAGTGAGAATGGCATTAGGTGTGTCTGCCACAAACATCACATCCTGTGCATGGAAAATATGACTATTATCAGTTCGATTCTTCATGATCAAATCTGTTTAGAAGTGTTTTAGTGAAATTGGGAGATATGTTGGCTATACAATAGGCAATCTAGTGATACGTTGTCATTTAGAAGAAGAAGCCTTTATTTTTGTCACACATTATACATTTGCACAAATACAGTGAAATACTTTTATTTTCTCGCATATCCCAGCTAAGCTGGGGTCAGCCATGATACGGCACCCCTGGAGCAGATAGGGTCAAGGGCCTTGCTCAAGGGCCCAACAGTGGCCCAACACCACTGCCCCAATTTAAAAACAAAATTTAGCAAATTAAAGCTAACTAAAGGTGATATCATGAGAATTTTTCATTTATATTTTAAAATTAAAGAGTCTAAAGGCTTTGCACAGATTTAAGGATGTTTGCATAGAAGTCTTAAAGGAAAAACAGCAGAAAGAACCCATATAATTCTAAATGTCAGAGAAAGGGCGGAAAAAAGTTCATGAAAAACTAAATTAAAAAAGGAATATTCCGGGTTCAATACAAGTTAAGCTCAGTTGACAGCATTTGTGGCATAATGTTGATATCTGGGTTACAGTGAGGCACATACAAAAGAAATTAATGGGGCCAAATACTCACTGTTTCAAAATTTGCACCACAAGATGTAAACAATATGTGTTGACATGATTTTAGTGTGATAAAATTGCTTAGCAACCATTTCTGTGTAAAGTTATAGCCAATTTTACAACTCCGTTACCATGATGACGTAATGCTGTAACCCTGTAATCCCAGTAAACAACGATTTATACAACTTTACAGCTCAAATAATACAGAAGTTTCAGCAGAAAAATGTATGTTAGTGGTTCGTTAAATCATTAGCTTCACATTTTTGCCTTTAAACCCACCAAAAATTGGCCACATTCACTTCCATTGTACCTGTGCCTGATTGTAACCTCAATTTTGCTTTTTTAAAGGAGGGACAAGTCAAAATAATTTTTGGTGTTAATCAACATTATGCCACAAATGCTGTCAATTGAGAATATTCCTTTAAGACTAAGGAAAAAATTAGCTGATAAAATAGTTGTATGATATGGCCCCTATAAGAATAATCCTACAAATTAAAATAAGAGTCAAATCCCTTTGAGTGTGTGAAAACATTGACACTGTACCTCTCTGAGACAGGGAAAGAGGATATAAACACCCAGCGCTCTAACTACTGGTGCTTTCACAAAAGAGTTTTCACTGTATGTCAATCCCAGCAGTATTGTGATACACAGAACCTGTGTCTTGTCCTGCAGATATTAATACACACATAAATACACAGAAATCATAAATGAGTTAAAACTTTCAAATAAATGCCACAAATTATCAAATGACTTTCGGAACAGACAAACTGACACTCAAAAACAGAGCAAACACTCACGGGCAGCTGGCTGAAAGCCTGTGGTAAAACAGGTGAGAGGGTGTCACATGCACTGGTCTGAAGAGTGGGATGTTTCTCATTTTGTAAAGCTCCAATCAGCGGACCAGCCAAGACCTCCGACCAGAACTGAACCACCTGTCAGGGAAACAGACCAACATTACACCTTCAGTAAATTGAGAGGCAAATTCACTAAGCAGCTGTGAAAGTTTTGCATGCTGCATTTCACTTTTTATTAAATAACCACCCGCAATCTAGTTCAAGCAGGTGCATTCAACGCTGAAATAGAGCGGTGTCTTGACTTTTTGACTTGATTTTTAAATCAAGGCATACACGCCTCGTTTCTATGTAAATTAGGCTCATTATAGATTGCACTTCATTCACAGAACTCTTTTGCTCAGCACAATTATCACTGCGCTGTTACCGCCCAAGGAAAGCAGCCGGTAAACTGAAATTCATTTAAAAGATTTGTTTGTACACATTTTCTATTGATCACGGCAGTGGTAACTCATCAAATAATGGAGAGGAATGTTATTACCTGGCATATATCCAGAAGCAGAGTACAGTCAAACACACTTTTGGCATGTTAAAGAGATGATTCAGGTGTCTGGATTAGTAGTCGACCGATTAATCTGTGCTGATAGTTGCTTTTTGGAACTATAGGTTATTTTTTTTCCCTCCATGATTCTCTGTTGCTGAAACCTTGCATCTAATGAAGTGAATATATAGGCTACAAAAAGCTTAATTTGCTATGGATAATATGGATATTCGCTGTGTCTGAATATCCATACTTCTCTACTATATCATATGCCAAAAACAGTATACCAATGGAGTATGTCTGAATCCACAGTATTCATGAAGCAGTAAGCGAGGAACACCCGGATGACCTGCTATTTCCAGCGAGATTCTGAAGTGCAGTTCGGCTTAACGATCCCATAATCCCCCGGGAGCTGAGGCAATGTCACGTTCAAAACGTTGGATTTAAAAGAACGTCGGTGAACCGCAAGTCAGATGGCTCTTATCAACTTTAAGTGCTACAAATACCAAGATAATTGTTCCTTGTGCTGAAATTGAGCTTGTTTAACAAAACCAGAGCAGATCATTTTCGCAGTTGTTACTATATACCTGTATGCGGGTCACGGGTCAATGCCCACGTCCCTGGATGAAGTATGTCCGAAATCTATTCATACTACTCGCATGCATACCTAAAAGAACGTACTGTTTTGCCGGAAGATAAGTGCGTCCTTCATCAAATACAGTACATACTGTGACAATACACGGTTTCGGATGCAGCAACTGTGTGCAAATGAACAGCGCTTTCAGTGGGTGCAATTCATTCTTAGTGAACTCCCCCTCTATTTTTAGAAGTATCGTGTTGCACCTATACAACCTTTATTTACCTGGGACCAGAGGTGGGTAGAGTAGCCAAAAACTTTACTCAAGTAAAAGTACAATTTACTTCAAAATAAAAATAAATTACAAGTAGAAGTAAAAGTAATAATGTTAAAAATTACGAGTAAGAGTAAGTATCTAATAAAAAGAATACTCAAGTAGTAACTAGTTACTTTAACATATAATGTAATGGATGTTTACTCTCCTATATTCCAGAACATGATACACATTTAACATGCATTACAGAATGACTAATAATAATAATAATAATAATAATAATAATAATAATAATAATGTTAATAATAGAAATTGTCATCATTCACCACCATGTTGTTCCAAACCCATATGACTTATTTCTTCAATGCATCAAATTAAAGGGAAAGTTCACCAAAAAAAATAAAAATGCTCTCATTTTCTCACCCTCATGCCATAGCAGATGTGTATGACTTTCTTTCTTCTGCAGAACACAAATTAAGATTTTTAGAAGAATATCTCAGCTCTGTTGGTCCATATAATGCAAGTGAATGGTGACCAGAACTTTGAAGTTCCAAAACCACATAGAGGCAGCATAAAAGTAATTCATACGACTTTCAGAAGCAATATGATGTGGGCGTGTGTGAGAAACAAAAATATCTATAACTTCAGAATGTATAAAACCATTAATTCTCCTCCCTGCCCAGTAGGTGGCAATATGCACAAAGAACTGAATCGCCAAAAACACAAGAATGTAAAAGTGGAGATTTATTAGTAAAAAAGGATTTAAAAATTGATCTGTTTCTCACCCATACTTATACCTCTTCTGAAGACATAGATTGAACCAGTGTCATTTGAATTCCTTTAATGCTGCCTTTATGTGCTTTCTAAGCTTGACTAAATGATGTGAGAATTTTAAATTTTGGGGAAATTATTCCTATAAGGAGATGTTAGAAGGAATGCTAGCCTTAATCATCATTTACTTTCACTGCATGTTTTTTTTCCCCTCCATATTTTGAAAAGAAATAGTGGCAGAGACTGTCAGTTTCTAACATTCTGTATAACATCTTTTGGATTCCACAGAATACAGAAAGTGTTACGGGGTTGGAACATAAGACTGTATATAAAGATGGACGACATGACAGCTCCCCAAAAGTGAAGCCAAAACATCACGATCGCCCCCTGGTGGCTGGCTGCAGTATAGGTCATAAACCCCGCCCCCTCCATGTTAGCGGATGGTACATGAGCCAGACTAATAAATCAAATTGCACCTCAAAAACATTTTTCCCAACGATGGTTTCTGTCATTTTAGGTAGTTCTTATCACGTTGATGTATGTTCAAGTGTTCAATTTTCTTATAAGTTTGGTTTTAATTAGTTATTTGATGCTATATAAAGGGGGTGTGACATCATGATTGACAGCTGTGATTGACAGCTTCTCTCAGTGAAGTAGTCGCGGAGGAACATGCAGACTTCTTTTTGGGAACATCGGGAGAAGATGAAGCGTTAATTTTAACTTTTAACTTTCCATAACTGTGATCAGGGGCGTAGATTCCAGGGGGATGCAAGTACAAGCAAGTACAACCCCCCCAGTATTTATACCATGATCAATGGAAACATGTAAATGCTTGCAACTCCTCAAAGTTCAAGCCAATTCTACACCCTTGACTGTGATTGTCTGTTTCAAACCGACAAAATGAGTTGTTCTGCAGTAAACTGTACTAACCGATCTGAAGGATCATTGCAGTTTTTTCAGTAAGTTAAATCAGAATCAAGAATCAGAATAAGCTTTTTCTCACGTACACAAGGAATTTATTTTTGGTGATAGGAGAAATAAGTGCACACAGAACATTACAGTGAGACACAGAATATAAAACAAGGTAAGAATATAAATAGATGTACAAATAATAGGACATATAGCAGAATGGCATATGTACATGTGCAAGTGGTAATGTATGTGCATGGTAGGGGTATGTACAGTTATTGAATTAAATATGTGAATTTACATTTGTACATGAGATATGTATTTACATTATTGCATTATGGGGGAGTCCTGAGGCAGTTTAATTGTTCATGAGGTAAATGGCCTGAGGGTAAAAACTGTTCTTGTGCCTGGTTGTCCTGGCACAGTTCAAAGAAGGAGTGGGCAGGGTGTGTGGGGTTCAGAGTGATTCTACCTGCACATTTCCTCAATCTGGAGACGTACAGGTCTTGGAGGGTGGGCAGGGGGCCACCAATAATCCTCTCAGCAGTTATTCAAGGACCCGTAGCAGTTGAGGAACACAGTCGATCGCCTCACGCTCTCACTGCGCGTCGTGCCAACCTTGCACGTGCAGAAATGCTCACAATCGCGATAGGCAGGGCAAAACATTTGCACTTAATGCGGATGTTTACAAGGATTTATATAGCAGGCACTGATATGTTGCAGCGCTGATATAAAAATGTAAACTTAGAAACTGAGGTCATAAGAGCCCATAGTTACAGATTCACGCTGAAAATGAATGAGTATCACCATGACACAGACAAGCCCACATTGTCACAGTCTCTAAAACTTACCTCACCATGTTTTCTTTAGTTGGAGCTGCAATTTTAATCTTGAAATATATTCTTGTCTTAGTGTAAAATGAAGGCATTGTGTGGAGTGAAGAAATGTTTGTTTTGCGCGCTTGCTGCTGTAGTGTTGAACGTGACTCGAGTGACAGCGTGCAGCCATGAAGTTCCGCTGTCGTAAGAGTCCCATTCAAAAATCTCAATAAATTACACATGTATTAACACTTATTAAATTAAAACCAGTAATGTAACAACAGGAATGCTACCCATTGTAACAAAGTAAAAGTACACACCATAAAACATACTCATAAAAGTACTTTTTTTCCAAAAAGTTACTCAAGTAAATGTAACGCAGTAAATGTAGCACGTTACTACCCACCTCTGCCTGGGACACTGACACACGTTTGGCACTTTGTGGAGTGCTGCCATCAGCTCGGTATTGCTGGATAATTCCTGTTCCCAGTTCTTCCAGAAGCTTGGGAGAAAGACACAGAAATTTTAAAATAGACCAAGAGAGAGAATTTTTCTTTTTTTTTCTAGAAAAACCTGGTGGTTGCTTAAAGGTCAAGTCAAAAGATCCCATTCGAGTCTCTATGATGCTCTGTTTGTTCAAAATCCCAAACTACCTGGGGGGCCTGGGTAGCTCAGCAAGTAAAGACGCTGACTACCACCCCTGGAGTTCATGAGTTCCAATCCCAGGGCGTGCCAAGTGACTCCAGCAAGGTCTCCTAAGCAACCAAATTGGCCTGGTTGCTAGGGAGGGTAGAGTCACATGGGGTAACCTCCTCATGGTCGCTATAATGTGGTTCGCTCTTGGTGGGGCATGTGGTGAGTTGTGCGGGGATGCCGCAGAGAATAGCATGAAGCCTCCACACGCGCTATGTCTCCGCGGTAACGCGCTCAACAAACCACGTGATAAGATGCGTGGGTTGACGGTCTCAGACGCGGAGGTAACTGAGATTCGTCCTCCACCACCCAGATTGAGGCGAGTCACTACGCCACCACAAGGACTTAGAGCGCATTGGGAATTGGGCATTCCAAATTGGAAAAAAAATAAAATAATCCCAAACCCTAAGTAAGAGCAATGGGCTAGGGAGGGACAAAGACATAAAAATTGTTTACTTTAGTGCTGTGAAGTTGCACAGAAGGGTCCTGCTCTGTGAGACAATGAGTGCTGAGCTGACCCAACTCCAACAGATACGTCTGAGCCAGTGAGACGTAACCCCTCACCAGATGAGCCAGCACCTGAAATAAACCCACACACAACCAGTTAGGAACAAACACCTTCCCTCTCGCCTCTCTAAGCCTGGTGCACACTGTGATTTGTTTCCATCCTTGGTGATTGTTGCTTGTCAGATTATATGATAAGACCCCAGAGAGATCTTTGGGTAAAAGCTAAGGCAGACAAAGAGCCAAGACTTACATGACAGACTGCAATACACATTTTAGCAAAGGCTTTGTTCACGATTGACAGCACTGACTGGCCACTTTAAGTTCTTAGTCTGTCCCAGTTTTGACATTTCACATTTACACCTGAAATTGAAATGATATCACACAAACCAAGCAAGCCTGGGCATCAAAGTGACTGGAATCAGTTGTGGCTGGGCAAAAGAGGTCATGAACATGAATCTTCAGAGCGACTTATTGAGAGTGGTAATTTTGATAGAATGATAAAGGGCTGCCTGCAACTAATGATTATTTTGATAATCGATTCATTTGCTTTAAAAAAAAAAAAAAACTGTATTTTATCAAAATGTATTTATTAAATAACATAAATGATGCTATACATCATTTGTATGCATTACAATGTATGCTATAAATTGTGTACAAAAAAGTTTGAAATATAAATGTTACAATATAAATTGCATGTGGTTTTTCAAAAAAAAAAGAAAAAAAAACCTGTTTATGCTCAGTTTGGAAGCAGCTGGACAATTTAAACTAAATTGTAAATAAAAAATAAATAAAAACAAAACCACTATCTAAGAGTTAACTGGTAACAGGTAGAATTTTGTTTTTATTCTATAAATATAATGGACTTTGTACAGTCAATGATCTTCTAAAATATTATTTCTTACATTATATGTAGGATTTCAATTACTGTTATTTTTAAACCTAAATTTCATTTCCAAATTTTTTTTTATCAAACTGCACAGTTTAATCAAAATGACAGTGCTCCCTTTCGCAGTTGCGATCGGTTTACATATACATTTATTCATTTAGCAGACGCTTTTATCCAAAGCGACGTATAAATGAGGAGAGCAACAGAATCAAATCATCCAAGGGAGGCATTAGTAACACAAGTTTCAAAATTGTTTAGAGAAGTACCCCTAGCAAGGACGATGAGTTAATAAGAAGATACCGTACTAAAGGGACTGGGTCAAGTGCTCACGGAAGAGCTTTGTCATTAGATGATTTTTGAAGGATGTTAGAGAACCAGCTGCTCGGGTGGAGTTTGGCAGGTCATTCCACCAGCATGGAACAGTTGAAGTAAAAGTCGTGGACAGTGATTTTTTGCTTCTTTGAAATGGCACTACAAGGTGCCGTTCACCCAAAGAACGCAAACTTCTGGAGGGCAAGTAGACCTGAAGTAGTGAGTGTAGATGGGGGGTGCAGAGCCGGTGGTTGTTCTGTAAGCAAGCATCAATGCCTTGAACTTAACATGAGCAACCATTGGCAACCAGTGCAGTTTGATGAAGAGAGGCATGACATGCGCTCTTTTGGGCTAGTTGAAGACCAATTGCGCTGCTGCATTCTGGATCAATTTCAGAGGTTTGACTGTACATGCAGGAAAGCCTGCAAGAAGACCATTGCAATAGTCCAGCCTGGACAGCACACGTGCCTGGACGAGGAGTTGTGTGGCATGCTCAGAAAGGAAGGGCCTGATTTTCCTGATGTTGTACAGAGCAAATCTGCACAATCTGGCAGTCCTTGCAATGTGCTCCGTGAAGTTTAACTGATCGTCAAACACAACCCAAAGATTTCTGGCTATCTTGGATGGTGTGATCGTTGACGAGTCTAGTTGAATGGTGAAACT